>NC_135135.1:606060-909090 GCF_051014445.1 Colletes latitarsis | reverse complement strand
ACAGTCAATTAAACCTGGATTCGGTCAGTATTTTAGCCGGTAGCACCGGTTAGGTCTGGGTTAGGTCTGGGTTATGCCCGCATTATGCTCACGATTTTGCCATCTTCGCATTCTTGTTAGCCAGATCCTGGGTTTTTTCGGGTTTGAATCACGTAGTAATGTGGTACCACACTGAAACAGTCAATTAAACCTGGATTCGGTCAATATTTTAGTGAATAAAACCGGTTAGGTCTGGGTTAGGTCTGGGTTATGCCCGCATTATGCTAACGATTTTGCCATCTTCGCATTCTTGTTAGCCAGATCCTGGGTTTTTTCGGGTTTGAATCACGTAGTAATGTGGTACCACACTGAAACAGTCAATTAAACCTGGATTCGGTCAATATTTTAGTGAATAAAACCGGTTAGGTCTGGGCTAGGTCTGGGTTATGCCCGCATCAGCTCATGATTTTGCCTTCTTCGCATACATGTTGGCCAGATCCAGGGTTTTTTCGGGTATGAATCACGTAGTAATGTGGTACCACACAGTAACAGTCAATTAAACCTGGATTCGTTCAGTATTTTAGACGGCAACACCGGTTAGGTCTGGGTTAGGTCTGGGTTATGCCCGCATCAGCTCAAGATTTTGCCTTCTTCGCATACTTGTTGGCCAGGTCCTGGGTATTTTCGGGTTTGAATGACGTAGAAATGTGGTACCACACAGTAACAGTCAATTAAACCTGGATTCGGTCAGTATTTTAGCCAGTAACACCGGTTAGGTCTGGGTTAGGTCTGGGGTATGCCCGCATTATGCTCACGATTTTGCCTTCTTCGCATCCTTGTTAGCCAGATCCTGGGTTTTCTCGGGTTTGAATCACGTAGTAATATGGTACCACACATTAACAGTCAATTAAACCTGGATTCGGTCAGTATTTTAGGCGGTAACACCGGTTAGGTCTGGGTTAGGTCTGGGTTATGCCCGCATTATGCTCACGATTTTGCCTTCTTCGCATCCTTGTTAGCCAGATCCTGGGTTTTTTCGGGTTTGAATCACGTAGTAATGTGGTACCACACTGAAGCAGTCAATTAAACCTGGATTCGGTCAATATTTTAGTGAATAAAACCGGTTAGGTCTGGGCTAGGTCTGGGTTATGCCCGCATCAGCTCATGATTTTGCCTTCTTCGCATACATGTTGGCCAGATCCCGGTTTTTTTCGGGTTTGAATCAGGTAGTAATATGGTACCACACATTAACAGTCAATTAAACCTGGATTCGGTCAGTATTTTAGGCGGTAACACCGGTTAGGTCTGGGTTAGGTCTGGGTTATGCCCGCATCTGTCTCATGATTTTGCCTTCTTCGCATACATATTGGCCAGATCCTGGGTTTTTTCGGGTTTGAATCACATAGTAATGTGGTACCACACTGAAACAGTCAATTAAACCTGGATTCGGTCAGTATTTTCGGCGGTAACACCGGTTAGGTCTGGGTTAGGTCTGGGTTATGCCCGGATCTGGCTCCTGATTTTGCCTTCTTCACACACTTGTTGGCCAGATCCCGGTTTTTTTCGGGTTTGAATCAGGTAGTAATATGGTACCACACATTAACAGTGAATTAAACCTGGATTCGGTCAGTATTTTAGGCGGTAACACCGGTTAGGTCTGGGTTAGGTCTGGGTTATGCCCGCATCTGCCTCATGATTTTGCCTTCTTCGCATACATGTTGGCCAGATCCAGGGTTTTTTCGGGTATGAATCACGTAGTAATGTGGTACCACACAGTAACAATCAATTAAACCTGGATTCGTTTAGTATTTTAGACGGTAACACCGGTTAGGTCTGTGTTACGTATGTTTTATGCCCGCATTATGCTCATGATTTTGCCTTCTTCGCATTCTTGTTAGCCAGACCCCGGGTTTTTCGGGTTTGAATCACGTAGTAATGTGGTACCACACTGAAACAGTCAATTAAACCTGGTTTCGATCCACATTTTAGAACATAACACCGGTTAGAACTGGGTTAGGTCTGGGTTATGCTCGCATCTGGCTCATGATTTTGCCTTCTTCGCATACTTGTTGGCCAGATCCTGGGTTCTCTCGGGTTTGAATCACGTAGTACTGTGGTACCACACATTAACAGTCAACTAAACCTGGATTCGGTCAGTATTTTAGGCGGTAACACCGGTTAGGTCTGGGTTAGGTCTGGGTTATGCCCGCATCTGCCTCATGATTTTGCCTTCTTCGCATACATGTTGGCCAGATCCAGGGTTTTTTCGGGTATGAATCACGTAGTAATGTGGTACCACACAGTAACAATCAATTAAACCTGGATTCGTTTAGTATTTTAGACGGTAACACCGGTTAGGTCTGGGTTAGGTCTGTGTTATGCCCGCATCTGCTCCTGATTTGGCTTCTTCGCATACATGTTGGCCAGATCCTGGGTTATTTCGGGTTTGAATCACGTAGTAATGTGGTACCACACATTAACAGTCAATTAAACCTGGATTCGGTCAATATTTTAGTCGGTAACACCAGTTAGGTCTGGGTTAGGTCCCGGTTATGCCTGCATCTGGATCATGATTTTGCCTTCTTCGCATACATGTTGGCCAGATCCTGGATTTTTTCGGGTATGAATCACGTAGTAATGTGGTACCACACAGTAGCAGTCAATTAATCCTGGATTCGTTCAGTATTTTTGAAGGTAACACCGGTTAGGTCTGGGTTACGTATGGTTTATGCCCGCATCAGCTCATGATTTTGCCTTCTTCGCATACTTGTTGGCCAGATCCTGGGTATTTTCGGGTTTGAATGACGTAGTAATATGGTACCACACATTAACAGTCAATTAAACCTGGATTCGGTCAGTATTTTAGGCGGTAACACCGGTTAGGTCTGGGTTAGGTCTGGGTTATGCCCGCATCTGCCTCATGATTTTGCCTTCTTCGCATACATGTTGGCCAGATCCTGGATATTTTCGGGTATGAATCACGTAGTAATGTGGTACCACACAGTAGCAGTCAATTAATCCTGGATTCGTTCACTATTTTTGAAGGTAACACCGGTCAGGTCTGGGTTACGTATGGTTTATGCCCGCATTATGCTCACGATTTTGCCTTCTTCGCATTCTTGTTAGCCAGACCCCGGGTTTTTCGGGTTTGAATCACGTAGTAATGTGGTACCACACTGAAACAGTCAATTAAACCTGGTTTCGATCCACATTTTAGAACATAACACCGGTTAGAACTGGGTTAGGTCTGGGTTATGCTCGCATCTGGCTCATGATTTTGCCTTCTTCGCATACTTGTTGGCCAGATCCTGGGTTCTCTCGGGTTTGAATCACGTAGTACTGTGGTACCACACATTAACAGTCAACTAAACCTGGATTCGGTCAGTATTTTAGGCGGTAACACCGGTTAGGTCTGGGTTAGGTCTGGGTTATGCCCGCATCTGCCTCATGATTTTGCCTTCTTCGCATACATGTTGGCCAGATCCAGGGATTTTTCGGGTATGAATCACGTAGTAATGTGGTACCACAGAGTAACAATCAATTAAACCTGGATTCGTTTAGTATTTTAGACGGTAACACCGGTTAGGTCTGGGTTAGGTCTGGGTTATGCCCGCATCTGCTCCTGATTTTGCCTTCTTCGCATACATGTTGGCCAGATCCTGGGTTATTTCGGGTTTGAATCACGTAGTAATGTGGTACCACACATTAACAGTGAATTAAACCTGGATTCGGTCAATATTTTAGTCGGTAACACCAGTTAGGTCTGGGTTAAGTCCGGGTTATGCCCGCATCTGGATCATGATTTTGCCTTCTTCGCATACTTGTTGGCCAGATCCTGGATTTTTTCGGGTATGAATCACGTAGTAATGTGGTACCACACAGTAGCAGTCAATTAACCTTGGATTCGTTCAGTATTTTTGAAGGTAACACCGGTTAGGTCTGGGTTACGTATGGTTTATGCCCGCATCAGCTCATGATTTTGCCTTCTTCGCATACTTGTTGGCCAGATCCTGGGTATTTTCGGGTTTGAATGACGTAGTAATATGGTACCACACATTAACAGTCAATTAAACCTGGATTCGGTCAGTATTTTAGGCGGTAACACCGGTTAGGTCTGGGTTAGGTCTGGGTTATGCCCGCATCTGTCTCATGATTTTGCCTTCTTCGCATACATGTTGGCCAGATCCTGGGTTTTTTCGGGTTTGAATCACGTAGTAATGTGGTACCACAGTGAGACAGTCAATTAAACCTGGTATCGATCTTCATTTTAGAACATAACACCGGTTAGGTCTGGGTTCGGTCTGGGTTATGCCCGCATCTGGCTCATGATTTTGCCTTCTTCGCATACTTGTTGGCCCGATCCTTGGGTTTTTCGGGTTTGAATCACGTAGTAATGTGGTACCACACTGAAACAGTCAATTAAACCTGGATTCGGTCAGTATTTTAGGCGGTAACACCGGTTAGGTCTGGGTTAGGTCTGGGTTATGCCCGCATCTGTCTCATGATTTTGCCTTCTTCGCATACATGTTGGCCAGATCCTGGGTTTTTTCGGGTTTGAATCACGTAGTAATGTGGTACCACAGTGAGACAGTCAATTAAACCTGGTATCGATCTTCATTTTAGAACATAACACCGGTTAGGTCTGGGTTCGGTCTGGGTTATGCCCGCATCTGGCTCATGATTTTGCCTTCTTCGCATACTTGTTGGCCCGATCCTTGGGTTTTTCGGGTTTGAATCACGTAGTAATGTGGTACCACACTGAAACAGTCAATTAAACCTGGATTCGGTCAGTATTTTAGGCGGTAACACCGGTTAGGTCTGGGTTAGGTCTGGGTTATGCCCGGATCTGGCTCCTGATTTTGCCTTCTTCACACACTTGTTGGCCAGATCCCGGTTTTTTTCGGGTTTGAATCACGTAGTAATATGGTACCACACATTAACAGTCAATTAAACCTGGATTCGGTCAGTATTTTAGGCGGTAACACCGGTTAGGTCTGGGTTAGGTCTGGGTTATGCCCGGATCTGGCTCCTGATTTTGCCTTCTTCACACACTTGTTGGCCAGATCCCGGTTTTTTCGGGTTTGAATCACGTAGTAATATGGTACCTCACATTAACAGTCAATTAAACCTGGATTCGGTCAGTATTTTAGGCGGTAACACCGGTTAGGTCTGGGTTAGGTCTGGGTTATGCCCGGATCTGGCTCCTGATTTTGCCTTCTTCACACACTTGTTGGCCAGATCCCGGTTTTTTTCGGGTTTGAATCACGTAGTAATATGGTACCACACATTAACAGTCAATTAAACCTGGATTCGGTCAGTATTTTAGGCGGTAACACCGGTTAGGTCTGGGTTTGGTCTGGGTTATGCCCGTATCTGTCTCATGATTTTGCCTTCTTCGTATACATGTTGGCCAGATCCTGGGTTTTTTCGGGTTTGAATCACGTAGTAATGTGGTACCACAGTGAGACAGTAAATTAAACCTGGTATCGATCTTCATTTTAGAACATAACACCGGTTAGGTCTGGGTTCGGTCTGGGTTATGCCCGCATCTGGCTCATGATTTTGCCTTCTTCGCATACTTGTTGGCCCGATCCTTGGGTTTTTCGGGTTTGAATCACGTAGTAATGTGGTACCACACTGAAACAGTCAATTAAACCTGGATTCGGTCAGTATTTTAGGCGGTAACACCGGTTAGGTCTGGGTTAGGTCTGGGTTATGCCCGGATCTGGCTCCTGATTTTGCCTTCTTCACACACTTGTTGGCCAGATCCCGGTTTTTTCGTGTTTGAATCACGTAGTAATGTGGTACCACACTGAAACAGTCAATTAAACCTGGATTCGGTCCGTATTTTAGGCGGTAACACCGGTTAGGTCTGGGTTAGGTCTTGGTTATGCCCGGATCTGGCTCCTGATTTTGCCTTCTTCACACACTTGTTGGCCAGATCCCGGTTTTTTTCGGGTTTGAATCAGGTAGTAATATGGTACCACACATTAACAGTCAATTAAACCTGGATTCGGTCAGTATTTTAGGCGGTAACACCGGTTAGGTCTGGGTTAGGTCTGGGTTATGCCCGCATCTGTCTCATGATTTTGCCTTCTTCGCATACATATTGGCCAGATCCTGGGTTTTTTCGGGTTTGAATCACGTAGTAATGTGGTACCACACTGAAACAGTCAATTAAACCTGGATTCGGTCAGTATTTTCGGCGGTAACACCGGTTAGGTCTGGGTTAGGTCTGGGTTATGCCCGGATCTGGCTCATGATTTGGCCTTCTTCACACACTTGTTGGCCAGATCCCGGTTTTTTTCGGGTTTGAATCAGGTAGTAATATGGTACCACACATTAACAGTCAATTAAACCTGGATTCGGTCAATATTTTAGTGAATAAAACCGGTTAGGTCTGGGCTAGGTCTGGGTTATGCCCGCATCAGCTCATGATTTTGCCTTCTTCGCATACATGTTGGCCAGATCCCGGTTTTTTCGGGTTTGAATCACGTAGTAATGTGGTACCACACTGAAACAGTCAATTAAACCTGGATTCGTTCAGTATTTTAGACGGCAACACCGGTTAGGTCTGGGTTAGGTCTGGGTTATGCCCGCATCAGCTCATGATTTTGCCTTCTTCGCATACTTGTTGGCCAGATCCTGGGTATTTTCGGGTTTGAATGACGTAGAAATGTGGTACCACACAGTAACAGTCAATTAAACCTGGATTCGGTCAGTATTTTAGCCGGTAACACCGGTTAGGTCTGGGTTAGGTCTGGGTTATGCCCGCATTATGCTCACGATTTTGCCTTCTTCGCATCCTTGTTAGCCAGATCCTGGGCTTTCTCGGGTTTGAATCACGTAGTAATATGGTACCACACATTAACAGTCAATTAAACCTGGATTCGGTCAGTATTTTAGGCGGTAACACCGGTTAGGTCTGTGTTAGGTCTGGGTTATGCCCGCATTATGCTCATGATTTTGCCTTCTTCGCATACATGTTGGCCAGATCCAGGGTTTTTTCGGGTATGAATCACGTAGTAATGTGGTACCACACAGTAACAATCAATTAAACCTGGATTCGTTTAGTATTTTAGACGGTAACACCGGTTAGGTCTGGGTTAGGTCTGGGTTATGCCCGCACCTGCTCCTGATTTTGCCTTCTTCACAAACTTGTTGGCCAGATCCCGGGTTTTTTCGGGTTTGAATCACGTAGTAATATGGTACCACACATTAGCAGTCAATTAAACCTGGATTCGGTCAGTATTTTAGGCGGTAACACCGGTTAGGTCTGGGTTAGGTCTGGGTTATGCCCGCATCTGTCTCATGATTTTGCCTTCTTCGCATACATATTGGCCAGATCCTGGGTTTTTTCGGGTTTGAATCACGTAGTAATGTGGTACCACACTGAAACAGTCAATTAAACCTGGATTCGGTCAGTATTTTCGGCGGTAACACCGGTTAGGTCTGGGTTAGGTCTGGGTTATGCCCGGATCTGGCTCCTGATTTTGCCTTCTTCACACACTTGTTGGCCAGATCCCGGTTTTTTTCGGGTTTGAATCAGGTAGTAATATGGTACCACACATTAACAGTCAATTAAACCAGGATTCGGTCAGTATTTTAGGCGGTAACATCGGTTAGGTCTGGGTTAGGTCTGGGTTATGCCCGCATCTGCCTCATGATTTTGCCTTCTTCGCATACATGTTGGCCAGATCCTGGATATTTTCGGGTATGAATCACGTAGTAATGTGGTACCACACAGTAGCAGTCAATTAATCCTGGATTCGTTCACTATTTTTGAAGGTAACACCGGTTAGGTCTGGGTTACGTATGGTTTATGCCCGCATCATGCTCACGATTTTGCCTTCTTCGCATTCTTGTTAGCCAGACCCCGGGTTTTTCGGGTTTGAATCACGTAGTAATGTGGTACCACACTGAAACAGTCAATTAAACCTGGTTTCGATCCACATTTTAGAACATAACACCGGTTAGAACTGGGTTAGGTCTGGGTTATGCTCGCATCTGGCTCATGATTTTGCCTTCTTCGCATACTTGTTGGCCAGATCCTGGGTTCTCTCGGGTTTGCATCATGTAGTACTGTGATACCACACATTAACAGTCAACTAAACCTGGATTCGGTCAGTATTTTAGGCGGTAACACCGGTTAGGTCTGGGTTAGGTCTGGGTTATGCCCGCATCAGCCCATGATTTTGCCTTCTTCGCATACTTGTTGGCCAGATCCTGGGTATTTTCGGGTTTCAATGACGTGGTAATGTGGTACCACACAGTAACAGTCAATTAAACCTGGATTCGGTCAGTATTTTAGCCGGTAGCACCGGTTAGGTCTGGGTTAGGTCTGGGTTATGCCCGCAATATGCTCACGATTTTGCCATCTTCGCATTCTTGTTAGCCAGATCCTGGGTTTTTTCGGGTTTGAATCACGTAGTAATGTGGTACCACACTGAAACAGTCAATTAAACCTGGATTCGGTCAATATTTTAGTGAATAAAACCGGTTAGGTCTGGGTTAGGTCTGGGTTATGCCCGCATTATGCTAACGATTTTGCCATCTTCGCATTCTTGTTAGCCAGATCCTGGGTTTTTTCGGGTTTGAATCACGTAGTAATGTGGTACCACACTGAAACAGTCAATTAAACCTGGATTCGGTCAATATTTTAGTGAATAAAACCGGTTAGGTCTGGGCTAGGTCTGGGTTATGCCCGCATCAGCTCATGATTTTGCCTTCTTCGCATACATGTTGGCCAGATCCAGGGTTTTTTCGGGTATGAATCACGTAGTAATGTGGTACCACACAGTAACAGTCAATTAAACCTGGATTCGTTCAGTATTTTAGACGGCAACACCGGTTAGGTCTGGGTTAGGTCTGGGTTATGCCCGCATCAGCTCAAGATTTTGCCTTCTTCGCATACTTGTTGGCCAGATCCTGGGTATTTTCGGGTTTGAATGACGTAGAAATGTGGTACCACACAGTAACAGTCAATTAAACCTGGATTCGGTCAGTATTTTAGCCGGTAACACCGGTTAGGTCTGGGTTAGGTCTGGGTTATGCCCGCATTATGCTCACGATTTTGCCTTCTTCGCATCCTTGTTAGCCAGATCCTGGGTTTTCTCGGGTTTGAATCACGTAGTAATATGGTACCACACATTAACAGTCAATTAAACCTGGATTCGGTCAGTATTTTAGGCGGTAACACCGGTTAGGTCTGGGTTAGGTCTGGGTTATGCCCGCATTATGCTCACGATTTTGCCTTCTTCGCATCCTTGTTAGCCAGATCCTGGGTTTTTTCGGGTTTGAATCACGTAGTAATGTGGTACCACACTGAAGCAGTCAATTAAACCTGGATTCGGTCAATATTTTAGTGAATAAAACCGGTTAGGTCTGGGCTAGGTCTGGGTTATGCCCGCATCAGCTCATGATTTTGCCTTCTTCGCATACATGTTGGCCAGATCCCGGTTTTTTTCGGGTTTGAATCAGGTAGTAATATGGTACCACACATTAACAGTCAATTAAACCTGGATTCGGTCAGTATTTTCGGCGGTAACACCGGTTAGGTCTGGGTTAGGTCTGGGTTATGCCCGGATCTGGCTCCTGATTTTGCCTTCTTCACACACTTGTTGGCCAGATCCCGGTTTTTTTCGGGTTTGAATCAGGTAGTAATATGGTACCACACATTAACAGTGAATTAAACCTGGATTCGGTCAGTATTTTAGGCGGTAACACCGGTTAGGTCTGGGTTAGGTCTGGGTTATGCCCGCATCTGCCTCATGATTTTGCCTTCTTCGCATACATGTTGGCCAGATCCAGGGTTTTTTCGAGTATGAATCACGTAGTAATGTGGTACCACACAGTAACAATCAATTAAACCTGGATTCGTTTAGTATTTTAGACGGTAACACCGGTTAGGTCTGGGTTAGGTCTGGGTTATGCCCGCACCTGCTCCTGATTTTGCCTTCTTCACAAACTTGTTGGCCAGATCCCGGGTTTTTTCGGGTTTGAATCACGTAGTAATATGGTACCACACATTAGCAGTCAATTAAACCTGGATTCGGTCAGTATTTTAGGCGGTAACACCGGTTAGGTCTGGGTTAGGTCTGGGTTATGCCCGCATCTGGATCATGATTTTGCCTTCTTCGCATACATGTTGGCCAGATCCTGGATATTTTCGGGTATGAATCACGTAGTAATGTGGTACCACACAGTAGCAGTCAATTAATCCTGGATTCGTTCACTATTTTTGAAGGTAACACCGGTTAGGTCTGGGTTACGTATGGTTTATGCCCGCATCATGCTCACGATTTTGCCTTCTTCGCATTCTTGTTAGCCAGACCCCGGGTTTTTCGGGTTTGAATCACGTAGTAATGTGGTACCACACTGAAACAGTCAATTAAACCTAGTTTCGATCCACATTTTAGAACATAACACCGGTTAGAACTGGGTTAGGTCTGGGTTATGCTCGCATCTGGCTCATGATTTTGCCTTCTTCGCATACTTGTTGGCCAGATCCTGGGTTCTCTCGGGTTTGAATCACGTAGTACTGTGGTACCACACATTAACAGTCAACTAAACCTGGATTCGGTCAGTATTTTAGGCGGTAACACCGGTTAGGTCTGGGTTAGGTCTGGGTTATGCCCGCATCTGCCTCATGATTTTGCCTTCTTCGCATACATGTTGGCCAGATCCAGGGTTTTTTCGGGTATGAATCACGTAGTAATGTGGTACCACACAGTAACAATCAATTAAACCTGGATTCGTTTAGTATTTTAGACGGTAACACCGGTTAGGTCTGGGTTAGGTCTGGGTTATGCCCGCATCAGCTCCTGATTTTGCCTTCTTCGCATACATGTTGGCCAGATCCTGGGTTATTTCGGGTTTGAATCACGTAGTAATGTGGTACCACACATTAACAGTCAATTAAACCTGGATTCGGTCAATATTTTAGTCGGTAACACCAGTTAGGTCTGGGTTAGGTCCGGGTTATGCCCGCATCTGGATCATGATTTTGCCTTCTTCGCATACATGTTGGCCAGATCCTGGATTTTTTCGGGTATGAATCACGTAGTAATGTGGTACCACACAGTAGCAGACAATTAATCCTGGATTCGTTCAGTATTTTTGAAGGTAACACCGGTTAGGTCTGGGTTACGTATGGTTTATGCCCGCATCAGCTCATGATTTTGCCTTCTTCGCAAACTTGTTGGCCAGATCCTGGGTATTTTCCGGTTTGAATGACGTAGTACTGTGGTACCACACATTAACAGTCAATTAAACCTGGATTCGGTCAGTATTTTAGGTGATAACACCGGTTAGTTCTGGGTTACGTATGGGTTTTGCCCGCATCAGCTCATGATATTGCCTTCTTCGCATACTTGATGGCCAGATCCCGGGTATTTTCGGGTTTGAATGACGTAGTAACGTGGTACCACACATTAACAGTCAATTAAACCTAGATTCGGTCAATATTTTAGTGAATAAAACCGGTTAGGTCTGGGCTCGGTCTGGGTTATGCTCGCATCTGGCTCATGATTTTGCCTTCTTCGCATACTTGTTGGCCAGATCCAGGGTTTTTTTCCGGTTTGAATCACGTAGTAATGTGGTACCGCACTGAAACAGTCCATTAAACCTGGATTCGGTCAGTATTTTAGCCGGTAACACGTGTTAGGTCTGGGTTAGATCTGGGTTATGCCCACATTTTGGTCATGATTTTGCCTTCTTCGCATACTTGTTGGCCAGATCCAGGGTTTTTTCGGGTTTGAATCACGTAGTAATGAGGTACCGCACTGAAACAGTCAATTAAACCTGGTTTCGATCCACATTTTAGAGGATAACACCGGTTAGGTCTGGGTTAGGTCTTGGTTATGCCCGCATCTGGCTCCTGATTTTGCCTTCTTCACAAACTTGTTGGTCAGATCCCGGGTTTTTTCGGGTATGAATCACGTAGTAATATGGTACCACACATTAACAGTCAATTAAACCTGGATTCGGTCAGTATTTTAGGCGATAACACCGGTTAGGTCTGGGTTAGGTCTGGGTTATGCCCGCATCTGGCTCATGATTTTGCCTTCTTCGCATACATGTTGGCCAGATCCTAGGTTTTTTCGGGTATGAGTCACGTAGTAATGTGGTACCACACAGTAACAGTCAATTAATCCTGGATTCTTTCAGTATTTTAGACGGTAACACCGGTTAGGTCTGGGTTAGGTCTGGGTTATGCCCGCATCAGCCCATGATTTTGCCTTCTTCGCATACTTGTTGGCCAGATCCTGGGTATTTTCGGGTTTCAATGACGTGGTAATGTGGTACCACACAGTAACAGTCAATTAAACCTGGATTCGGTCCGTATTTTAGCCGGTAGCACCGGTTAGGTCTGGGTTAGGTCTGGGTTATGCCCGCATTATGCTCACGATTTTGCCATCTTCGCATTCTTGTTAGCCACATCCTGGGTTTTTTCGGGTTTGAATCACGTAGTAATGTGGTACCACACTGAAACAGTCAATTAAACCTGGATTCGGTCAATATTTTAGTGAATAAAACCGGTTAGGTCTGGGCTAGGTCTGGGTTATGCCCGCATCAGCTCATGATTTTGCCTTCTTCGCATACATGTTGGCCAGATCCAGGGTTTTTTCGGGTATGAATCACGTAGTAATGTGGTACCACACAGTAACAGTCAATTAAACCTGGATTCGTTCAGTATTTTAGACGGCAACACCGGTTAGGTCTGGGTTAGGTCTGGGTTATGCCCGCATCAGCTCATGATTTTGCCTTCTTCGCATACTTGTTGGCCAGATCCTGGGTATTTTCGGGTTTGAATGACGTAGAAATGTGGTACCACACAGTAGCAGTCAATTAAACCTGGATTCGGTCAGTATGTTAGCCGGTAACACCGGTTAGGTCTGGGTTAGGTCTGGGTTATGCCCGCATTATGCTCACGATTTTGCCTTCTTCGCATCCTTGTTAGCCAGATCCTGGGCTTTCTCGGGTTTGAATCACGTAGTAATATGGTACCACACATTAACAGTCAATTAAACCTGGATTCGGTCAGTATTTTAGGCGGTAACACCGGTTAGGTCTGGGTTAGGTCTGGGTTATGCCCGCATTATGCTCACGATTTTGCCTTCTTCGCATCCTTGTTAGCCAGATCCTGGGTTTTTTCGGGTTTGAATCACGTAGTAATGTGGTACCACACTGAAGCAGTCAATTAAACCTGGATTCGGTCAATATTTTAGTGAATAAAACCGGTTAGGTCTGGGCTTGGTCTGGGTTATGCCCGCATCAGCTCATGATTTTGCCTTCTTCGCATACATGTTGGCCAGATCCCGGTTTTTTTCGGGTTTGAATCAGGTAGTAATATGGTACCACACATTAACAGTCAATTAAACCTGGATTCGGTCAGTATTTTCGGCGGTAACACCGGTTAGGTCTGGGTTAGGTCTGGGTTATGCCCGGATCTGGCTCCTGATTTTGCCTTCTTCACACACTTGTTGGCCAGATCCCGGTTTTTTTCGGGTTTGAATCAGGTAGTAATATGGTACCACACATTAACAGTGAATTAAACCTGGATTCGGTCAGTATTTTAGGCGGTAACACCGGTTAGGTCTGGGTTAGGTCTGGGTTATGCCCGCATCTGCCTCATGATTTTGCCTTCTTCGCATACATGTTGGCCAGATCCAGGGTTTTTTCGAGTATGAATCACGTAGTAATGTGGTACCACACAGTAACAATCAATTAAACCTGGATTCGTTTAGTATTTTAGACGGTAACACCGGTTAGGTCTGGGTTAGGTCTGGGTTATGCCCGCACCTGCTCCTGATTTTGCCTTCTTCACAAACTTGTTGGCCAGATCCCGGGTTTTTTCGGGTTTGAATCACGTAGTAATATGGTACCACACATTAGCAGTCAATTAAACCTGGATTCGGTCAGTATTTTAGGCGGTAACACCGGTTAGGTCTGGGTTAGGTCTGGGTTATGCCCGCATCTGGATCATGATTTTGCCTTCTTCGCATACATGTTGGCCAGATCCTGGATATTTTCGGGTATGAATCACGTAGTAATGTGGTACCACACAGTAGCAGTCAATTAATCCTGGATTCGTTCACTATTTTTGAAGGTAACACCGGTTAGGTCTGGGTTACGTATGGTTTATGCCCGCATCATGCTCACGATTTTGCCTTCTTCGCATTCTTGTTAGCCAGACCCCGGGTTTTTCGGGTTTGAATCACGTAGTAATGTGGTACCACACTGAAACAGTCAATTAAACCTAGTTTCGATCCACATTTTAGAACATAACACCGGTTAGAACTGGGTTAGGTCTGGGTTATGCTCGCATCTGGCTCATGATTTTGCCTTCTTCGCATACTTGTTGGCCAGATCCTGGGTTCTCTCGGGTTTGAATCACGTAGTACTGTGGTACCACACATTAACAGTCAACTAAACCTGGATTCGGTCAGTATTTTAGGCGGTAACACCGGTTAGGTCTGGGTTAGGTCTGGGTTATGCCCGCATCTGCCTCATGATTTTGCCTTCTTCGCATACATGTTGGCCAGATCCAGGGTTTTTTCGGGTATGAATCACGTAGTAATGTGGTACCACACAGTAACAATCAATTAAACCTGGATTCGTTTAGTATTTTAGACGGTAACATCGGTTAGGTCTGGGTTAGGTCTGGGTTATGCCCGCATCAGCTCCTGATTTTGCCTTCTTCGCATACATGTTGGCCAGATCCTGGGTTATTTCGGGTTTGAATCACGTAGTAATGTGGTACCACACATTAACAGTCAATTAAACCTGGATTCGGTCAATATTTTAGTCGGTAACACCAGTTAGGTCTGGGTTAGGTCCGGGTTATGCCCGCATCTGGATCATGATTTTGCCTTCTTCGCATACATGTTGGCCAGATCCTGGATTTTTTCGGGTATGAATCACGTAGTAATGTGGTACCACACAGTAGCAGACAATTAATCCTGGATTCGTTCAGTATTTTTGAAGGTAACACCGGTTAGGTCTGGGTTACGTATGGTTTATGCCCGCATCAGCTCATGATTTTGCCTTCTTCGCAAACTTGTTGGCCAGATCCTGGGTATTTTCCGGTTTGAATGACGTAGTACTGTGGTACCACACATTAACAGTCAATTAAACCTGGATTCGGTCAGTATTTTAGGTGATAACACCGGTTAGTTCTGGGTTACGTATGGGTTTTGCCCGCATCAGCTCATGATATTGCCTTCTTCGCATACTTGATGGCCAGATCCCGGGTATTTTCGGGTTTGAATGACGTAGTAACGTGGTACCACACATTAACAGTCAATTAAACCTAGATTCGGTCAATATTTTAGTGAATAAAACCGGTTAGGTCTGGGCTCGGTCTGGGTTATGCTCGCATCTGGCTCATGATTTTGCCTTCTTCGCATACTTGTTGGCCAGATCCAGGGTTTTTTTCCGGTTTGAATCACGTAGTAATGTGGTACCGCACTGAAACAGTCCATTAAACCTGGATTCGGTCAGTATTTTAGCCGGTAACACGTGTTAGGTCTGGGTTAGATCTGGGTTATGCCCACATTTTGGTCATGATTTTGCCTTCTTCGCATACTTGTTGGCCAGATCCAGGGTTTTTTCGGGTTTGAATCACGTAGTAATGAGGTACCGCACTGAAACAGTCAATTAAACCTGGTTTCGATCCACATTTTAGAGGATAACACCGGTTAGGTCTGGGTTAGGTCTTGGTTATGCCCGCATCTGGCTCCTGATTTTGCCTTCTTCACAAACTTGTTGGTCAGATCCCGGGTTTTTTCGGGTATGAATCACGTAGTAATATGGTACCACACATTAACAGTCAATTAAACCTGGATTCGGTCAGTATTTTAGGCGATAACACCGGTTAGGTCTGGGTTAGGTCTGGGTTATGCCCGCATCTGGCTCATGATTTTGCCTTCTTCGCATACATGTTGGCCAGATCCTAGGTTTTTTCGGGTATGAGTCACGTAGTAATGTGGTACCACACAGTAACAGTCAATTAATCCTGGATTCTTTCAGTATTTTAGACGGTAACACCGGTTAGGTCTGGGTTAGGTCTGGGTTATGCCCGCATCAGCCCATGATTTTGCCTTCTTCGCATACTTGTTGGCCAGATCCTGGGTATTTTCGGGTTTCAATGACGTGGTAATGTGGTACCACACAGTAACAGTCAATTAAACCTGGATTCGGTCCGTATTTTAGCCGGTAGCACCGGTTAGGTCTGGGTTAGGTCTGGGTTATGCCCGCATTATGCTCACGATTTTGCCATCTTCGCATTCTTGTTAGCCACATCCTGGGTTTTTTCGGGTTTGAATCACGTAGTAATGTGGTACCACACTGAAACAGTCAATTAAACCTGGATTCGGTCAATATTTTAGTGAATAAAACCGGTTAGGTCTGGGCTAGGTCTGGGTTATGCCCGCATCAGCTCATGATTTTGCCTTCTTCGCATACATGTTGGCCAGATCCAGGGTTTTTTCGGGTATGAATCACGTAGTAATGTGGTACCACACAGTAACAGTCAATTAAACCTGGATTCGTTCAGTATTTTAGACGGCAACACCGGTTAGGTCTGGGTTAGGTCTGGGTTATGCCCGCATCAGCTCATGATTTTGCCTTCTTCGCATACTTGTTGGCCAGATCCTGGGTATTTTCGGGTTTGAATGACGTAGAAATGTGGTACCACACAGTAGCAGTCAATTAAACCTGGATTCGGTCAGTATGTTAGCCGGTAACACCGGTTAGGTCTGGGTTAGGTCTGGGTTATGCCCGCATTATGCTCACGATTTTGCCTTCTTCGCATCCTTGTTAGCCAGATCCTGGGCTTTCTCGGGTTTGAATCACGTAGTAATATGGTACCACACATTAACAGTCAATTAAACCTGGATTCGGTCAGTATTTTAGGCGGTAACACCGGTTAGGTCTGGGTTAGGTCTGGGTTATGCCCGCATTATGCTCACGATTTTGCCTTCTTCGCATCCTTGTTAGCCAGATCCTGGGTTTTTTCGGGTTTGAATCACGTAGTAATGTGGTACCACACTGAAGCAGTCAATTAAACCTGGATTCGGTCAATATTTTAGTGAATAAAACCGGTTAGGTCTGGGCTTGGTCTGGGTTATGCCCGCATCAGCTCATGATTTTGCCTTCTTCGCATACATGTTGGCCAGATCCAGGGTTTTTTCGGGTATGAATCACGTAGTAATGTGGTACCACACAGTAACAGTCAATTAAACCTGGATTCGTTCAGTATTTTAGACGGCAACACCGGTTAGATCTGGGTTAGGTCTGGGTTATGCTCGCATCTGGCTCATGATTTTGCCTTCTTCGCATACATGTTGGCCAGATCCTGGGTTTTTTCGTGTATGAATCACGTAGTAATGTGGTACCACACAGTAACAGTCAATTAAACCTGGATTCGTACAGTACTTTAGACGGTAACACCGGTTAGGTCTGGGTTAGGTCTGGGTTATGCCCGCATTATGCTCACGATATTGCCTTCTTCGCATTCTTGTTAGCCAGATCCTGGGTTTTTTCGGGTCTGAATCACGTAGTAATGTGGTACCACACTGAAACAGTCAATTAAACCTGGTTTCGATCCACATTTTAGAACATAACACCGGTTAGATCTGGGTCAGGTCTGGGTTATGCCCGCATCTGGCTCATGATTTTGCCTTCTTCGCATACATGTTGGCCAGATCCTAGGATTTTTCGGGTATGAGTCACGTAGTAATGTGGTACCACACAGTAACAGTCAATTAATCCAGGATTCTTTCAGTATTTTAGACGGTAACACCGGTTAGGTCTGGGTTATGCCCGCATCAGCCCATGATTTTGCCTTCTTCGCATACTTGTTGGCCAGATCCTGGGTATTTTCGGGTTTCAATGACGTGGTAATGTGGTACCACACAGTAACAGTCAATTAAAACTGGATTCGGTCAGTATTTTAGCCGGTAACACCGATTAGGTCTGGGTTAGGTCTGGGTTATGCCCGCATTATGCTCACGATATTGCCTTCTTCGCATTCTTGTTAGCCAGATCCTGGGTTTTTCCGGGTCTGAATCACGTAGTAATGTGGTACCACACTGAAACAGTCAATTAAACCTGGTTTCGATCCACATTTTAGAACATAACACCGGTTAGATCTGGGTCAGGTCTGGGTTAGGTCTGGGTTAGGTTTTGATCATGATTTTGCCTTCTTCGCATACTTGTTGGCCAGATCCAGGATTTTTTCGGGTTTGAATCACGTAGTAGTGTGGTACCACATTGAACCTGTCAATTAAACCTGGTTTCGATCCACATTTTAGAGGATAACACCGGTTACGTCTGGGTTAGGTCTGGGTTATGCCCGCATCTGGCTCCTGATTTTGCCTTCTTCACAGACTTGTCGGCCAGATCCCGGGTTTTTTCGGGTTTGAATAACGTAGTAATAAGGTACCACACATTAACAGTCAATTAAACCCGGATTCGGTCAGTATTTTAGGCGATAACACCGGTTAGGTCTGGGTTAGGACTGGGTTATGCCCGCATCATGCTCACGATTTTGCCTTCTTCGCATTCTTGTTAGCCAGATCCTGGGTTTTTTCGGGTTTGCATGACGTAGTAATGTGGTACCACACAGTAACAGTCAATTAAACCTGGATTCGGTCAGTATTTTAGGCGGTAACACCGGTTAGGCCTGGGTTAGGTCTGGGTTATGCCCGCATTATGCTCACGATTTTGCCTTCTTCGCATTCTTGTTAGCCAGATCCTGGGTTTTTCCGGGTTTGAATCACGTAGTAATGTGGTACCACATATTAACAGTCAATTAAACCTGGTTTCGATCCACATTTTAGAACATAACACTGGTTAGATCTGGGTTAGGTCTGGGTTATGCCCGCATCAGCTCATGATTTTGCCTTCTTCGCATACTTGTTGGCCAGATCCCGGGTATTTTCGGGTTTGAATGAGGTAGTAACGTTGTACCACACATTAACAGTCAATTAAACCTGGATTCGGTCAGTATTTTAGTGAATAAAACCGGTCATGTCTGGGCTCGGTCTGGGTTATGCTCGCATCTGGCTCATGATTTTGCCTTCTTCGCATACTTGTTGGCCAGATCCAGGGTTTTTTTCCGGTTTGAATCACGTAGTAATGTGGCACCGCACTGAAACAGTCCATTAACCCTGGATTCGGTCAGTATTTTAGCCGGTATCACGTGTTAGGTCTGGGTTAGATCTGGGTTATGCCCGCATCTGGCTCATGATTTTGCCTTCTTCGCATACATGTTGGCCAGATCCTGGGTTTTTTCGGGTATGAATCACGTAGTAATGTGGTACCACACAGTAACAGTCAATTAAACCTGGATTCGTTCAGTATTTTAGACGGCAACACCGGTTAGGTCTGGGTTAGGTCTGGGTTATGCCCGCATTATGCTCACGATTTTGCCTTCTTCGCATCCTTGTTAGCCAGATCCTGGGTTTTCTCGGGTTTGAATCACGTAGTAATATGGTACCACACATTAACAGTCAATTAAACCTGGATTCGGTCAGTATTTTAGGCGGTAACACCGGTTAGGTCTGGGTTAGGTCTGGGTTATGCCCGCATCTGGCTCATGATTTTGCCTTCTTCGCATAGTGGTTGGCCAGATCCAGGCTTTTCTCGGGTTTGAATCACGTAGTAATATGGTACCACATATTAACAGTCAATTAAACCTGGATTCGGTCAGTATTTTAGGCGGTAACACCGGTTAGGTCTGGGTTAGGTCTGGGTTATGCCCGCATCTGGCTCATGATTTTGCCTTCTTCGCATAGTTGTTGGCCAGATCCAGGGTTTTCTCGGGTTTGAATCACGTAGTAATATGGTACCACATATTAACAGTCAATTAAACCTGGATTCGGTCAGTATTTTAGGCGGTAACACCGGTTAGATCTGGGTTAGGTCTGGGTTATGCTCGCATCTGGCTCATGATTTGCCTTCTTCGCATACTTGTTGGCCAGATCCAGGGTTTTTTTCCGGTTTGAATCACGTAGTAATGTGGTACCACACATTAACAGTCAACTAAACCTGGATTCGGTCAATATCTTAGTGGATAAAACCGGTTAGGTCTGGGCAAGGTCTGGGTTATGCTCGCATCTGGCTCATGATTTTGCCTTCTTCGCATACTTGTTGGCCAGATCCAGGGATTTTTTCCGGTTTGAATCACGTAGTAATGTGGTACCACAATGAAACAGTCCATTAAACTTGGTTTCGATCAATATTTTAGTGGATAAAACCGGTTAGGTCTGGGCTAGGTCTGTGTTATGCCCGCATCTGGCTCCTGATTTTGCCTTCTTCACAAACTTATTGGCCAGATCCCGGGTTTTTTCGGGTTTGAATCACGTAGTAATATGGTACCACACATTAACAGTCAATTAAACCTGGATTCGGTCAGTATTTTAGTCGGTAACACCGGTTAGGTCTGGGTTAGGTCTGGGTTACGCCCGCATCTGGCTCATGATTTTGCCTTCTTCGCATACATGTTGGCCAGATCCTGGGTTTTTTCGGGTTTGAATCACGTAGTAATGTGGTACCACACGGTAACAGGCAATTAAACCTGGATTCGTTCAGCATTTTAGACGGTAACACCGGTTAGGTCTCGGTTAGGTCTGGGTTATGCCCGCATCAGCTCATGATTTTGCCTTCTTCGCATACTTGTTGGCCAGATCCTGGGTATTTTCGGGTTTGAATGACGTAGAAATGTGGTACCACGCAGTAACAGTCAATTAAACCTGGATTCGGTCAGTATTTTAGCCGGTAACACCGGTTAGGTCTGGGTTAGGTCTGGGTTATGCCCGCATTATGCTCACGATTTTGCCTTCTTCGCATCCTTGTTAGCCAGATCATGGGTTTTCTCGGGTTTGAATCACGTAGTAATATGGTACCACACATTAACAGTCAATTAAACCTGGATTCGGTCAGTATTTTAGGCGGTAACACCGGTTAGGTCTGGGTTAGGTCTGGGTTATGCCCGCATTATGCTCACGATTTTGCCTTCTTCGCATCCTTGTTAGCCAGATCCTGGGTTTTTTCGTGTTTGAATCACGTAGTAATATGGTACCACATATTAACAGTCAATTAAACCTGGATTCGGTCAGTATTTTAGGCGGTAACACCGGTTAGATCTGGGTTAGGTCTGGGTTATGCACGCATCTGGCTCATGATTTGCCTTCTTCGCATACTTGTTGGCCAGATCCAGGGTTTTTTTCGGGTTTGAATCACGTAGTAATGTGGTACCTCACAGTAACAGTCAATTAAACCTGGATTCGTTCAGTATTTTAGACGGCAACACCGGTTAGGTCTGGGTTAGGTCTGGGTTATGCCCGCATCAGCTCATGATTTTGCCTTCTTCGCATACTTGTTGGCCAGATCCTGGGTATTTTCGGGTTTGAATGACGTAGAAATGTGGTACCACACAGTAACAGTCAATTAAACCTGGATTCGGTCAGTATTTTAGCCGGTAACACCGGTTGTGTCTGGGTTAGGTCTGGGTTATGCCTGCATTATGCTCACGATTTTGCCTTCATCGCATCCTTGTTAGCCAGATCCTAGGTTTTCTCGGGTTTGAATCACGTAGTAATATGGTACCACATATTAACAGTCAATTAAACCTGGATTCGGTCAGTATTTTAGGCGGTAACACCGGTTAGGTCTGGGTTAGGTCTGGGTTATGCCCGCATCTGGCTCAAGATTTTGCCTTCTTCGCATAGTTGTTGGCCAGATCCAGGGTTTTCTCGGGTTTGAATCACGTAGTAATATGGTACCACATATTAACAGTCAATTAAACCTGGATTCGGTCAGTATTTTAGGCGGTAACACCGGTTAGATCTGGGTTAGGTCTGGGTTATGCACGCATCTGGCTCATGATTTGCCTTCTTCGCATACTTGTTGGCCAGATCCAGGGTTTTTTTCCGGTTTGAATCACGTAGTAATGTGGTACCACAATGAAACAGCCCATTAAACTTGGTTTCGATCAATATTTTAGTGGATATAACCGGTTAGGTCTGGGCTAGGTCTGTGTTATGCCCGCATCTGGCTCCTGATTTTGCCTTCTTCACAAACTTATTGGCCAGATCCCGGGTTTTTTCGGGTTTGAATCACGTAGTATTATGGTACCACACATTAACAGTCAATTAAACCTGGATTCGGTCAGTATTTTAGTCGGTAACACCGGTTAGGTCTGGGTTAGGTCTGGGTTACGCCCGCATCTGGCTCATGATTTTGCCTCCTTCGCATACATGTTGGCCAGATCCTGGGTTTTTTCGGGTTTGAATCACGTAGTAATGTGGTACCACACGGTAACAGTCAATTAAACCTGGATTCGTTCAGCATTTTAGACGGTAACACCGGTTAGGTCTCGGTTAGGTCTGGGTTATGCCCGCATCAGCTCATGATTTTGCCTTCTTCGCATACTTGTTGGCCAGATCCTGGGTATTTTCGGGTTTGAATGACGTAGAAATGTGGTACCACACAGTAACGGTCAATTAAACGTGGATTCGGTCAGTATTTTAGCCGGTAACACCGGTTAGGTCTGGGTTAGGTCTGGGTTATGCCCGCATTATGCTCACGATTTTGCCTTCTTCGCATTCTTGTTAGCCAGATCCTGGGTTTTTTCGGGTTTGAATTACGTAGTAATATGGTACCACACATTAACAGTCAATTAAACCTGGATCAGGTCAGTATTTTAGGCGATAACACCGGTTAGGTCTGGGTTAGGTCTGGGTTATGCCCGCATCTGGCTCATGATTTTGCCTTCTTCGCATACATGTTGGCCAGATCCTAGGTTTTTTCGGGTATGAGTCACGTAGTAATGTGGTACCACACAGTAACAGTCAATTAATCCTGGATTCGTTCAGTATTTTAGACGGTAACACCGGTTAGGTCTGGGTTAGGTCTGGGTTATGCCCGCATCAGCCCATGATTTTGCCTTCTTCGCATACTTGTTGGCCAGATCCTGGGTATTTTCGGGTTTCAATGACGTGGTAATGTGGTACCACATAGTAACAGTCAATTAAACCTGGATTCGGTCAGTATTTTAGCCGGTAACACCGGTTAGGTCTGGGTTAGGTCTGGGTTATGCCCGCATTGTGCTCACGATTTTGCCTTCTTCGCATTCTTGTTAGCCAGATCCAGGGTTTTTTCGGGTTTGAATCACGTAGTAATGTGGTACCACACTGAAACAGTCAATTAAACCTGGATTCGGTCAATATTTTAGTGTATAAAACCGGTTAGGTCTGGGCTAGGTCTGGGTTATGCCCGCATCAGCTCATGATTTTGCATTCTTCGCATACTTGTTGGCCAGATCCTGGGTATTTTCGGGTTTGAACGACGTAGAAATGTGGTACCACACAGTAACAGTCAATTAAACCTGGATTCGGTCAGTATTTTAGCCGGTAACACCGGTTAGGTCTGGGTTAGGTCTGGGTTATGCCCGCATTATGCTCACGATTTTGCCTTCTTCGCATACATGTTGGCCAGATCCTGGGTTTTCTCGGGTTTGAATCACGTAGTAATATGGTACCACACATTAACAGCCAATTAAACCTGGATTCGGTCAGTATTTTAGACGGCAACACCGTTTAGGTCTGGGTTAGGTCTGGGTTATGCCCGCATCAGCTCATGATTTTGCCTTCTTCGCATACTTGTTGGCCAGATCCTGGGTATTTTCGGGTTTGAACGACGTAGGAATGTGGTACCACACAGTAACAGTCAATTAAACCTGGATTCGGTCAGTATTTTAGCCGGTAACACGTGTTAGGTCTGGGTTAGATCTGGGTTATGCCCGCATCTGGCTCATGATTTTGCCTTCTTCGCATACATGTTGGCCAGATCCTGGGTTTTTTCGGGTATGAATCACGTAGTAATGTGGTACCACACAGTAACAATCAATTAAACCTGGATTCGTTCAGTATTTTAGACGGCAACACCGTTTAGGTCTGGGTTAGGTCTGGCTTATGCCCGCATCAGCTCATGATTTTGCCTTCTTCGCATACTTGTTGGCCAGATCCTGGGTATTTTCGGGTTTGAACGACGTAGAAATGTGGTACCACACAGTAACAGTCAATTAAACCTGGATTCGGTCAGTATTTTAGCCGGTAACACCGGTTAGGTCTGGGTTAGGTCTGGGTTATGCCCGCATTATGCTCACGATTTTGCCTTCATCGCATCCTTGTTAGCCAGATCCTGGGTTTTCTCGGGTTTGAATCACGTAGTAATATGGTACCACACATTAACAGTCAATTAAACCTGGGTTCGGTCAGTATTTTAGGCGGTAACACCGGTTAGGTCTGGGTTAGGTCTGGGTTATGCCCGCATCTGGCTCATGATTTTGCCTTCTTCGCATAGTTGTTGGCCAGAGCCAGGGTCTTCTCGGGTTTGAATCACGTAGTAATATGGTACCACACATTAACAGTCAATTAAACCTGGATTCGGTCAGTACTTTAGGCGGTAACACCGGTTAGATCTGGGTTAGGTCTGGGTTATGCCCGCATCTGGTTCCTGATTTTGCCTTCTTCACAAATTTATTGGCCAGATCCCGGGTTTTTTCGGGTTTGAATCACGTAGTAATGTGGTACCACACAGTAACAGTCAATTAAACCTGGATTCGTTCAGTATTTTAGACGGCAACACCGGTTAGATCTGGGTTAGGTCTGGGTTATGCTCGCATCTGGCTCATGATTTTGCCTTCTTCGCATACATGTTGGCCAGATCCTGGGTTTTTTCGTGTATGAATCACGTAGTAATGTGGTACCACACAGTAACAGTCAATTAAACCTGGATTCGTTCAGTATTTTAGACGGCAACACCGGTTAGATCTGGGTTAGGTCTGGGTTATGCTCGCATCTGGCTCATGATTTTGCCTTCTTCGCATACATGTTGGCCAGATCCTGGGTTTTTTCGTGTATGAATCACGTAGTAATGTGGTACCACACAGTAACAGTCAATTAAACCTGGATTCGTACAGTACTTTAGACGGTAACACCGGTTAGGTCTGGGTTAGGTCTGGGTTATGCCCGCATTATGCTCACGATATTGCCTTCTTCGCATTCTTGTTAGCCAGATCCTGGGTTTTTTCGGGTCTGAATCACGTAGTAATGTGGTACCACACTGAAACAGTCAATTAAACCTGGTTTCGATCCACATTTTAGAACATAACACCGGTTAGATCTGGGTCAGGTCTGGGTTATGCCCGCATCTGGCTCATGATTTTGCCTTCTTCGCATACATGTTGGCCAGATCCTGGGTTTTTTCGTGTATGAATCACGTAGTAATGTGGTACCACACACTAACAGTCAATTAAACCTGGATTCGGTCAGTATTTTAGCCGGTAACACCGATTAGGTCTGGGTTAGGTCTGGGTTATGCCCGCATTATGCTCACGATATTGCCTTCTTCGCATTCTTGTTAGCCAGATCCTGGGTTTTTTCGGGTCTGAATCACGTAGTAATGTGGTACCACACTGAAACAGTCAATTAAACCTGGTTTCGATCCACATTTTAGAACATAACACCGGTTAGATCTGGGTCAGGTCTGGGTTAGGTCTGGGTTAGGTTTTGATCTTGATTTTGCCTTCTTCGCATACTTGTTGGCCAGATCCAGGATTTTTTCGGGTTTGAATCACGTAGTAGTGTGGTACCACATTGAACCTGTCAATTAAACCTGGTTTCGATCCACATTTTAGAGGATAACACCGGTTACGTCTGGGTTAGGTCTGGGTTATGCCCGCATCTGGCTCCTGATTTTGCCTTCTTCACAGACTTGTTGGCCAGATCCCGGGTTTTTTCGGGTTTGAATAACGTAGTAATAAGGTACCACACATTAACAGTCAATTAAACCTGGATTCGGTCAGTATTTTAGGCGATAACACCGGTTAGGTCTGGGTTAGGACTGGGTTATGCCCGCATCATGCTCACGATTTTGCCTTCTTCGCATTCTTGTTAGCCAGATCCTGGGTTTTTTCGGGATTGCATGACGTAGTAATGTGGTACCACACAGTAACAGTCAATTAAACCTGGATTCGGTCAGTATTTTAGGCGGTAACACCGGTTAGGTCTGGGTTAGGTCTGGGTTATGCCCGCATTATGCTCACGGTTTTGCCTTCTTCGCATTCTTGTTAGCCAGATCCTGGGTTTTTCCGGGTTTGAATCACGTAGTAATGTGGTACCACATATTAACAGTCAATTAAACCTGGTTTCGATCCACATTTTAGAACATAACATTGGTTAGATCTGGGTTAGGTCTGGGTTATGCCCGCATCAGCTCATGATTTTGCCTTCTTCGCATACTTGTTGGCCAGATCCCGGGTATTTTCGGGTTTGAATGACGTAGTAACGTTGTACCACACATTAACAGTCAATTAAACCTGGATTCGGTCAGTATTTTAGTGAATAAAACCGGTCAGGTCTGGGCTCGGTCTGGGTTATGCTCGCATCTGGCTCATGATTTTGCCTTCTTCGCATACTTGTTGGCCAGATCCAGGGTTTTTTTCCGGTTTGAATCACGTAGTAATGTGGCACCGCACTGAAACAGTCCATTAACCCTGGATTCGGTCAGTATTTTAGCCGGTAACCCGTGTTTGGTCTGGGTTAGATCTGGGTTATGCCCGCATCTGGCTCATGATTTTGCCTTCTTCGCATACATGTTGGCCAGATCCTGGGTTTTTTCGGGTATGAATCACGTAGTAATGTGGTACCACACAGTAACAGTCAATTAAACCTGGATTCGTTCAGTATTTTAGACGGCAACACCGGTTAGGTCTGGGTTAGGTCTGGGTTATGCCCGCATCAGCTCATGATTTTGCCTTCTTCGCATACTTGTTGGCCAGATCCTGGGTATTTTCGGGTTTGAATGACGTAGCAATGTGGTACCACACAGTAACAGTTAATTGAACCTGGATTCGGTCAGTATTTTAGCCGGTAACACCGGTCAGGTCTGGGTTAGGTCTGGGTTATGCCCGCATTATGCTCACGATTTTGCCTTCTTCGCATCCTTGTTAGCCAGATCCTGGGTTTTCTCGGGTTTGAATCACGTAGTAATATGGTACCACACATTAACAGTCAATTAAACCTGGATTCGGTCAGTATTTTAGGCGGTAACACCGGTTAGGTCTGGGTTAGGTCTGGGTTATGCCCGCATCTGGCTCATGATTTTGCCTTCTTCGCATAGTGGTTGGCCAGATCCAGGGTTTTCTCGGGTTTGAATCACGTAGTAATATGGTACCACATATTAACAGTCAATTAAACCTGGATTCGGTCAGTATTTTAGGCGGTAACACCGGTTAGGTCTGGGTTAGGTCTGGGTTATGCCCGCATCTGGCTCATGATTTTGCCTTCTTCGCATAGTTGTTGGCCAGATCCAGGGTTTTCTCGGGTTTGAATCACGTAGTAATATGGTACCACATATTAACAGTCAACTAAACCTGGATTCGGTCAGTATTTTAGGCGGTAACACCGGTTAGATCTGGGTTAGGTCTGGGTTATGCTCGCATCTGGCTCATGATTTGCCTTCTTCGCATACTTGTTGGCCAGATCCAGGGTTTTTTTCCGGTTTGAATCACGTAGTAATGTGGTACCACACATTAACAGTCAACTAAACCTGGATTCGGTCAATATCTTAGTGGATAAAACCGGTTAGGTCTGGGCAAGGTCTGGGTTATGCTCGCATCTGGCTCATGATTTGCCTTCTTCGCATACTTGTTGGCCAGATCCAGGGATTTTTTCCGGTTTGAATCACGTAGTAATGTGGTACCACAATGAAACAGTCCATTAAACTTGGTTTCGATCAATAATTTAGTGGATAAAACCGGTTAGGTCTGGGCTAGGTCTGTGTTATGCCCGCATCTGGCTCCTGATTTTGCCTTCTTCGCATACATGTTGGCCAGATCCTGGGTTTTCTCGGGTTTGAATCACGTAGTAATATGGTACCACACATTAACAGCCAATTAAACCTGGATTCGGTCAGTATTTTAGACGGCAACACCGTTTAGGTCTGGGTTAGGTCTGGGTTATGCCCGCATCAGCTCATGATTTTGCCTTCTTCGCATACTTGTTGGCCAGATCCTGGGTATTTTCGGGTTTGAACGACGTAGGGATGTGGTACCACACAGTAACAGTCAATTAAACCTGGATTCGGTCAGTATTTTAGCCGGTAACACGTGTTAGGTCTGGGTTAGATCTGGGTTATGCCCGCATCTGGGTCATGATTTTGCCTTCTTCGCATACATGTTGGCCAGATCCTGGGTTTTTTCGGGTATGAATCACGTAGTAATGTGGTACCACACAGTAACAATCAATTAAACCTGGATTCGTTCAGTATTTTAGACGGCAACACCGTTTAGGTCTGGGTTAGGTCTGGCTTATGCCCGCATCAGCTCATGATTTTGCCTTCTTCGCATACTTGTTGGCCAGATCCTGGGTATTTTCGGGTTTGAACGACGTAGAAATGTGGTACCACACAGTAACAGTCAATTAAACCTGGATTCGGTCAGTATTTTAGCCGGTAACACCGGTTAGGTCTGGGTTAGGTCTGGGTTATGCCCGCATTATGCTCACGATTTTGCCTTCATCGCATCCTTGTTAGCCAGATCCTGGGTTTTCTCGGGTTTGAATCACGTAGTAATATGGTACCACACATTAACAGTCAATTAAACCTGGGTTCGGTCAGTATTTTAGGCGGTAACACCGGTTAGGTCTGGGTTAGGTCTGGGTTATGCCCGCATCTGGCTCATGATTTTGCCTTCTTCGCATAGTTGTTGGCCAGAGCCAGGGTCTTCTCGGGTTTGAATCACGTAGTAATATGGTACCACACATTAACAGTCAATTAAACCTGGATTCGGTCAGTACTTTAGGCGGTAACACCGGTTAGATCTGGGTTAGGTCTGGGTTATGCCCGCATCTGGTTCCTGATTTTGCCTTCTTCACAAATTTATTGGCCAGATCCCGGGTTTTTTCGGGTTTGAATCACGTAGTAATGTGGTACCACACAGTAACAGTCAATTAAACCTGGATTCGTTCAGTATTTTAGACGGCAACACCGGTTAGATCTGGGTTAGGTCTGGGTTATGCTCGCATCTGGCTCATGATTTTGCCTTCTTCGCATACATGTTGGCCAGATCCTGGGTTTTTTCGTGTATGAATCACGTAGTAATGTGGTACCACACAGTAACAGTCAATTAAACCTGGATTCGTTCAGTATTTTAGACGGCAACACCGGTTAGATCTGGGTTAGGTCTGGGTTATGCTCGCATCTGGCTCATGATTTTGCCTTCTTCGCATACATGTTGGCCAGATCCTGGGTTTTTTCGTGTATGAATCACGTAGTAATGTGGTACCACACAGTAACAGTCAATTAAACCTGGATTCGTACAGTACTTTAGACGGTAACACCGGTTAGGTCTGGGTTAGGTCTGGGTTATGCCCGCATTATGCTCACGATATTGCCTTCTTCGCATTCTTGTTAGCCAGATCCTGGGTTTTTTCGGGTCTGAATCACGTAGTAATGTGGTACCACACTGAAACAGTCAATTAAACCTGGTTTCGATCCACATTTTAGAACATAACACCGGTTAGATCTGGGTCAGGTCTGGGTTATGCCCGCATCTGGCTCATGATTTTGCCTTCTTCGCATACATGTTGGCCAGATCCTGGGTTTTTTCGTGTATGAATCACGTAGTAATGTGGTACCACACACTAACAGTCAATTAAACCTGGATTCGGTCAGTATTTTAGCCGGTAACACCGATTAGGTCTGGGTTAGGTCTGGGTTATGCCCGCATTATGCTCACGATATTGCCTTCTTCGCATTCTTGTTAGCCAGATCCTGGGTTTTTTCGGGTCTGAATCACGTAGTAATGTGGTACCACACTGAAACAGTCAATTAAACCTGGTTTCGATCCACATTTTAGAACATAACACCGGTTAGATCTGGGTCAGGTCTGGGTTAGGTCTGGGTTAGGTTTTGATCTTGATTTTGCCTTCTTCGCATACTTGTTGGCCAGATCCAGGATTTTTTCGGGTTTGAATCACGTAGTAGTGTGGTACCACATTGAACCTGTCAATTAAACCTGGTTTCGATCCACATTTTAGAGGATAACACCGGTTACGTCTGGGTTAGGTCTGGGTTATGCCCGCATCTGGCTCCTGATTTTGCCTTCTTCACAGACTTGTTGGCCAGATCCCGGGTTTTTTCGGGTTTGAATAACGTAGTAATAAGGTACCACACATTAACAGTCAATTAAACCTGGATTCGGTCAGTATTTTAGGCGATAACACCGGTTAGGTCTGGGTTAGGACTGGGTTATGCCCGCATCATGCTCACGATTTTGCCTTCTTCGCATTCTTGTTAGCCAGATCCTGGGTTTTTTCGGGATTGCATGACGTAGTAATGTGGTACCACACAGTAACAGTCAATTAAACCTGGATTCGGTCAGTATTTTAGGCGGTAACACCGGTTAGGTCTGGGTTAGGTCTGGGTTATGCCCGCATTATGCTCACGGTTTTGCCTTCTTCGCATTCTTGTTAGCCAGATCCTGGGTTTTTCCGGGTTTGAATCACGTAGTAATGTGGTACCACATATTAACAGTCAATTAAACCTGGTTTCGATCCACATTTTAGAACATAACATTGGTTAGATCTGGGTTAGGTCTGGGTTATGCCCGCATCAGCTCATGATTTTGCCTTCTTCGCATACTTGTTGGCCAGATCCCGGGTATTTTCGGGTTTGAATGACGTAGTAACGTTGTACCACACATTAACAGTCAATTAAACCTGGATTCGGTCAGTATTTTAGTGAATAAAACCGGTCAGGTCTGGGCTCGGTCTGGGTTATGCTCGCATCTGGCTCATGATTTTGCCTTCTTCGCATACTTGTTGGCCAGATCCAGGGTTTTTTTCCGGTTTGAATCACGTAGTAATGTGGCACCGCACTGAAACAGTCCATTAACCCTGGATTCGGTCAGTATTTTAGCCGGTAACCCGTGTTTGGTCTGGGTTAGATCTGGGTTATGCCCGCATCTGGCTCATGATTTTGCCTTCTTCGCATACATGTTGGCCAGATCCTGGGTTTTTTCGGGTATGAATCACGTAGTAATGTGGTACCACACAGTAACAGTCAATTAAACCTGGATTCGTTCAGTATTTTAGACGGCAACACCGGTTAGGTCTGGGTTAGGTCTGGGTTATGCCCGCATCAGCTCATGATTTTGCCTTCTTCGCATACTTGTTGGCCAGATCCTGGGTATTTTCGGGTTTGAATGACGTAGCAATGTGGTACCACACAGTAACAGTTAATTGAACCTGGATTCGGTCAGTATTTTAGCCGGTAACACCGGTCAGGTCTGGGTTAGGTCTGGGTTATGCCCGCATTATGCTCACGATTTTGCCTTCTTCGCATCCTTGTTAGCCAGATCCTGGGTTTTCTCGGGTTTGAATCACGTAGTAATATGGTACCACACATTAACAGTCAATTAAACCTGGATTCGGTCAGTATTTTAGGCGGTAACACCGGTTAGGTCTGGGTTAGGTCTGGGTTATGCCCGCATCTGGCTCATGATTTTGCCTTCTTCGCATAGTGGTTGGCCAGATCCAGGGTTTTCTCGGGTTTGAATCACGTAGTAATATGGTACCACATATTAACAGTCAATTAAACCTGGATTCGGTCAGTATTTTAGGCGGTAACACCGGTTAGGTCTGGGTTAGGTCTGGGTTATGCCCGCATCTGGCTCATGATTTTGCCTTCTTCGCATAGTTGTTGGCCAGATCCAGGGTTTTCTCGGGTTTGAATCACGTAGTAATATGGTACCACATATTAACAGTCAACTAAACCTGGATTCGGTCAGTATTTTAGGCGGTAACACCGGTTAGATCTGGGTTAGGTCTGGGTTATGCTCGCATCTGGCTCATGATTTGCCTTCTTCGCATACTTGTTGGCCAGATCCAGGGTTTTTTTCCGGTTTGAATCACGTAGTAATGTGGTACCACACATTAACAGTCAACTAAACCTGGATTCGGTCAATATCTTAGTGGATAAAACCGGTTAGGTCTGGGCAAGGTCTGGGTTATGCTCGCATCTGGCTCATGATTTGCCTTCTTCGCATACTTGTTGGCCAGATCCAGGGATTTTTTCCGGTTTGAATCACGTAGTAATGTGGTACCACAATGAAACAGTCCATTAAACTTGGTTTCGATCAATAATTTAGTGGATAAAACCGGTTAGGTCTGGGCTAGGTCTGTGTTATGCCCGCATCTGGCTCCTGATTTTGCCTTCTTCACAAACTTATTGGCCAGATCCCGGGTTTTTTCGGGTTTGAATCACGTAGTAATATGGTACCACACATTAACAGTCAATTAAACCTGGATTCGGTCAGTATTTTAGTCGGTAACACCGGTTAGGTCTGGGTTAGGTCTGGGTTACGCCCGCATCTGGCTCATGATTTTGCCTTCTTCGCATACATGTTGGCCAGATCCTGGGTTTTTTCGGGTTTGAATCACGTAGTAATGTGGTACCACACGGTAACAGGCAATTAAACCTGGATTCGTTCAGCATTTTAGACGGTAACACCGGTTAGGTCTCGGTTAGGTCTGGGTTATGCCCGCATCAGCTCATGATTTTGCCTTCTTCGCATACTTGTTGGCCAGATCCTGGGTATTTTCGGGTTTGAATGACGTAGAAATGTGGTACCACACAGTAACAGTCAATTAAACGTGGATTCGGTTAGTATTTTAGCCGGTAACACCGGTTAGGTCTGGGTTAGGTCTGGGTTATGCCCGCATTATGCTCACGATTTTGCCTTCATCGCATTCTTGTTAGCCAGATCCGGGGTTTTTTCGGGTTTGAATCACGTAGTAATATGGTACCACACATTAACAGTCAATTAAACCTGGATTCGGTCAGTATTTTAGGCGATAACACCGGTTAGGTCTGGGTTAGGTCTGGGTTATGCCCGCATCTGGCTCATGATTTTGCCTTCTTCGCATACTTGTTGGCCAGATCCTGGGTATTTTCGGGTTTGAATGACGTAGAAATGTGGTACCACGCAGTAACAGTCAATTAAACCTGGATTCGGTCAGTATTTTAGGCGGTAACACCGGTTAGGTCTGGGTTATGCCCGCATTATGCTCACGATTTTGCCTTCTTCGCATCCTTGTTAGCCAGATCCTGGGTTTTTTCGGGTTTGAATCACGTAGTAATGTGGTACCACACTGAAACAGTCAATTAAACCTGGATTCGGTCAATATTTTAGTGAATAAAACCGGTTAGGTCTGGGCTAGGTCTGGGTTATGCCCGCATCAGCTCATGATTTTGCCTTCTTCGCATACATGTTGGCCAGATCCAGGGTTTTTTCGGGTATGAATCACGTAGTAATGTGGTACCACACAGTAACACTCAATTAAACCTGGATTCGTTCAGTATTTTAGACGGCAACACCGGTTAGGTCTGGGTTAGGTCTGGGTTATGCCCGCATCAGCTCATGATTTTGCCTTCTTCGCATACTTGTTGGCCAGATCCAGGGTTTTCTCGGGTTTGAATCACGTAGTATTATGGTACCACATTTTAACAGTCAACTAAACCTGGATTCGGTCAGTATTTTAGGCGGTAACACCGGTTAGATCTGGGTTAGGTCTGGGTTATGCTCGCATCTGGCTCCTGATTTTGCCTTCTTCACAGACTTGTTGGCCAGATCCCGGGTTTTTTCGGGTTTGAATAACGTAGTAATAAGGTACCACACATTAACAGTCAATTAAACCTGGATTCGTACAGTACTTTAGACGGTAACACCGGTTAGGTCTGGGTTAGGTCTGGGTTATGCCCGCATTATGCTCACGATATTGCCTTCTTCGCATTCTTGTTAGCCAGATCCTGGGTTTTTTCGGGTTTGAATTACGTAGTAATATGGTACCACACATTAACAGTCAATTAAACCTGGATCAGGTCAGTATTTTAGGCGATAACACCGGTTAGGTCTGGGTTAGGTCTGGGTTATGCCCGCATCTGGCTCATGATTTTGCCTTCTTCGCATACATGTTGGCCAGATCCTAGGTTTTTCCGGGTATGAGTCACGTAGTAATGTGGTACCACACAGTAACAGTCAATTAATCCTGGATTCGTTCAGTATTTTAGACGGTAACACCGGTTAGGTCTGGGTTATGTCTGGGTTATGCCCGCATCAGCCCATGATTTTGCCTTCTTCGCATACTTGTTGGCCAGATCCTGGGTATTTTCGGGTTTCAATGACGTGGTAATGTGGTACCACATAGTAACAGTCAATTAAACCTGGATTCGGTCAGTATTTTAGCCGGTAACACCGGTTAGGTCTGGGTTAGGTCTGGGTTATGCCCGCATTGTGCTCACGATTTTGCCTTCTTCGCATTCTTGTTAGCCAGATCCAGGGTTTTTTCGGGTTTGAATCACGTAGTAATGTGGTACCACACTGAAACAGTCAATTAAACCTGGATTCGGTCAATATTTTAGTGTATAAAACCGGTTAGGTCTGGGCTAGGTCTGGGTTATGCCCGCATCAGCTCATGATTTTGCATTCTTCGCATACTTGTTGGCCAGATCCTGGGTATTTTCGGGTTTGAACGACGTAGAAATGTGGTACCACACAGTAACAGTCAATTAAACCTGGATTCGGTCAGTATTTTAGCCGGTAACACCGGTTAGGTCTGGGTTAGGTCTGGGTTATGCCCGCATTATGCTCACGATTTTGCCTTCTTCGCATACATGTTGGCCAGATCCTGGGTTTTCTCGGGTTTGAATCACGTAGTAATATGGTACCACACATTAACAGCCAATTAAACCTGGATTCGGTCAGTATTTTAGACGGCAACACCGTTTAGGTCTGGGTTAGGTCTGGGTTATGCCCGCATCAGCTCATGATTTTGCCTTCTTCGCATACTTGTTGGCCAGATCCTGGGTATTTTCGGGTTTGAACGACGTAGGAATGTGGTACCACACAGTAACAGTCAATTAAACCTGGATTCGGTCAGTATTTTAGCCGGTAACACGTGTTAGGTCTGGGTTAGATCTGGGTTATGCCCGCATCTGGCTCATGATTTTGCCTTCTTCGCATACATGTTGGCCAGATCCTGGGTTTTTTCGGGTATGAATCACGTAGTAATGTGGTACCACACAGTAACAATCAATTAAACCTGGATTCGTTCAGTATTTTAGACGGCAACACCGTTTAGGTCTGGGTTAGGTCTGGCTTATGCCCGCATCAGCTCATGATTTTGCCTTCTTCGCATACTTGTTGGCCAGATCCTGGGTATTTTCGGGTTTGAACGACGTAGAAATGTGGTACCACACAGTAACAGTCAATTAAACCTGGATTCGGTCAGTATTTTAGCCGGTAACACCGGTTAGGTCTGGGTTAGGTCTGGGTTATGCCCGCATTATGCTCACGATTTTGCCTTCATCGCATCCTTGTTAGCCAGATCCTGGGTTTTCTCGGGTTTGAATCACGTAGTAATATGGTACCACACATTAACAGTCAATTAAACCTGGGTTCGGTCAGTATTTTAGGCGGTAACACCGGTTAGGTCTGGGTTAGGTCTGGGTTATGCCCGCATCTGGCTCATGATTTTGCCTTCTTCGCATAGTTGTTGGCCAGAGCCAGGGTCTTCTCGGGTTTGAATCACGTAGTAATATGGTACCACACATTAACAGTCAATTAAACCTGGATTCGGTCAGTACTTTAGGCGGTAACACCGGTTAGATCTGGGTTAGGTCTGGGTTATGCCCGCATCTGGTTCCTGATTTTGCCTTCTTCACAAATTTATTGGCCAGATCCCGGGTTTTTTCGGGTTTGAATCACGTAGTAATGTGGTACCACACAGTAACAGTCAATTAAACCTGGATTCGTTCAGTATTTTAGACGGCAACACCGGTTAGATCTGGGTTAGGTCTGGGTTATGCTCGCATCTGGCTCATGATTTTGCCTTCTTCGCATACATGTTGGCCAGATCCTGGGTTTTTTCGTGTATGAATCACGTAGTAATGTGGTACCACACAGTAACAGTCAATTAAACCTGGATTCGTACAGTACTTTAGACGGTAACACCGGTTAGGTCTGGTTTAGGTCTGGGTTATGCCCGCATTATGCTCACGATATTGCCTTCTTCGCATTCTTGTTAGCCAGATCCTGGGTTTTTTCGGGTCTGAATCACGTAGTAATGTGGTACCACACTGAAACAGTCAATTAAACCTGGTTTCGATCCACATTTTAGAACATAACACCGGTTAGATCTGGGTCAGGTCTGGGTTATGCCCGCATCTGGCTCATGATTTTGCCTTCTTCGCATACATGTTGGCCAGATCCTGGGTTTTTTCGTGTATGAATCACGTAGTAATGTGGTACCACACACTAACAGTCAATTAAACCTGGATTCGGTCAGTATTTTAGCCGGTAACACCGATTAGGTCTGGGTTAGGTCTGGGTTATGCCCGCATTATGCTCACGATATTGCCTTCTTCGCATTCTTGTTAGCCAGATCCTGGGTTTTTTCGGGTCTGAATCACGTAGTAATGTGGTACCACACTGAAACAGTCAATTAAACCTGGTTTCGATCCACATTTTAGAACATAACACCGGTTAGATCTGGGTCAGGTCTGGGTTAGGTCTGGGTTAGGTTTTGATCTTGATTTTGCCTTCTTCGCATACTTGTTGGCCAGATCCAGGATTTTTTCGGGTTTGAATCACGTAGTAGTGTGGTACCACATTGAACCTGTCAATTAAACCTGGTTTCGATCCACATTTTAGAGGATAACACCGGTTACGTCTGGGTTAGGTCTGGGTTATGCCCGCATCTGGCTCCTGATTTTGCCTTCTTCACAGACTTGTTGGCCAGATCCCGGGTTTTTTCGGGTTTGAATAACGTAGTAATAAGGTACCACACATTAACAGTCAACTAAACCTGGATTCGGTCAGTATTTTAGGCGATAACACCGGTTAGGTCTGGGTTAGGACTGGGTTATGCCCGCATCATGCTCACGATTTTGCCTTCTTCGCATTCTTGTTAGCCAGATCCTGGGTTTTTTTCGGGATTGCATGACGTAGTAATGTGGTACCACACAGTAACAGTCAATTAAACCTGGATTCGGTCAGTATTTTAGGCGGTAACACCGGTTAGGTCTGGGTTAGGTCTGGGTTATGCCCGCATTATGCTCACGGTTTTGCCTTCTTCGCATTCTTGTTAGCCAGATCCTGGGTTTTTCCGGGTTTGAATCACGTAGTAATGTGGTACCACATATTAACAGTCAATTAAACCTGGTTTCGATCCACATTTTAGAACATAACATTGGTTAGATCTGGGTTAGGTCTGGGTTATGCCCGCATCAGCTCATGATTTTGCCTTCTTCGCATACTTGTTGGCCAGATCCCGGGTATTTTCGGGTTTGAATGACGTAGTAACGTTGTACCACACATTAACAGTCAATTAAACCTGGATTCGGTCAGTATTTTAGTGAATAAAACCGGTCAGGTCTGGGCTCGGTCTGGGTTATGCTCGCATCTGGCTCATGATTTTGCCTTCTTCGCATACTTGTTGGCCAGATCCAGGGTTTTTTTCCGGTTGAATCACGTAGTAATGTGGCACCGCACTGAAACAGTCCATTAACCCTGGATTCGGTCAGTATTTTAGCCGGTAACCCGTGTTTGGTCTGGGTTAGATCTGGGTTATGCCCGCATCTGGCTCATGATTTTGCCTTCTTCGCATACATGTTGGCCAGATCCTGGGTTTTTTCGGGTATGAATCACGTAGTAATGTGGTACCACACAGTAACAGTCAATTAAACCTGGATTCGTTCAGTATTTTAGACGGCAACACCGGTTAGGTCTGGGTTAGGTCTGGGTTATGCCCGCATCAGCTCATGATTTTGCCTTCTTCGCATACTTGTTGGCCAGATCCTGGGTATTTTCGGGTTTGAATGACGTAGCAATGTGGTACCACACAGTAACAGTTAATTGAACCTGGATTCGGTCAGTATTTTAGCCGGTAACACCGGTCAGGTCTGGGTTAGGTCTGGGTTATGCCCGCATTATGCTCACGATTTTGCCTTCTTCGCATCCTTGTTAGCCAGATCCTGGGTTTTCTCGGGTTTGAATCACGTAGTAATATGGTACCACACATTAACAGTCAATTAAACCTGGATTCGGTCAGTATTTTAGGCGGTAACACCGGTTAGGTCTGGGTTAGGTCTGGGTTATGCCCGCATCTGGCTCATGATTTTGCCTTCTTCGCATAGTGGTTGGCCAGATCCAGGGTTTTCTCGGGTTTGAATCACGTAGTAATATGGTACCACATATTAACAGTCAATTAAACCTGGATTCGGTCAGTATTTTAGGCGGTAACACCGGTTAGGTCTGGGTTAGGTCTGGGTTATGCCCGCATCTGGCTCATGATTTTGCCTTCTTCGCATAGTTGTTGGCCAGATCCAGGGTTTTCTCGGGTTTCAATCACGTAGTAATATGGTACCACATATTAACAGTCAATTAAACCTGGATTCGGTCAGTATTTTAGGCGGTAACACCGGTTAGGTCTGGGTTAGGTCTGGGTTATGCCCGCATCTGGCTCATGATTTTGCCTTCTTCGCATACTTGTTGGCCAGATCCAGGGTTTTTTTCCGGTTTGAATCACGTAGTAATGTGGTACCACACATTAACAGTCAACTAAACCTGGATTCGGTCAATATCTTAGTGGATAAAACCGGTTAGGTCTGGGCAAGGTCTGGGTTATGCTCGCATCTGGCTCATGATTTGCCTTCTTCGCATACTTGTTGGCCAGATCCAGGGATTTTTTCCGGTTTGAATCACGTAGTAATGTGGTACCACAATGAAACAGTCCATTAAACTTGGTTTCGATCAATATTTTAGTGGATAAAACCGGTTAGGTCTGGGCTAGGTCTGTGTTATGCCCGCATCTGGCTCCTGATTTTGCCTTCTTCACAAACCTATTGGCCAGATCCCGGGTTTTTTCGGGTTTGAATCACGTAGTAATATGGTACCACACATTAACAGTCAATTAAACCTGGATTCGGTCAGTATTTTAGTCGGTAACACCGGTTAGGTCTGGGTTAGGTCTGGGTTACGCCCGCATCTGGCTCATGATTTTGCCTTCTTCGCATACATGTTGGCCAGATCCTGGGTTTTTTCGGGTTTGAATCACGTAGTAATGTGGTACCACACATTAACAGTCAATTAAACCTGGATTCGGTCAGTATTTTAGGCGATAACACCGGTTAGGTCTGGGTTAGGTCTGGGTTATGCCCGCATCTGGCTCATGATTTTGCCTTCTTCGCATACTTGTTGGCCAGATCCTGGGTATTTTCGGGTTTGAATGACGTAGAAATGTGGTACCACGCAGTAACAGTCAATTAAACCTGGATTCGGTCAGTATTTTAGGCGGTAACACCGGTTAGGTCTGGGTTATGCCCGCATTATGCTCACGATTTTGCCTTCTTCGCATCCTTGTTAGCCAGATCCTGGGTTTTTTCGGGTTTGAATCACGTAGTAATGTGGTACCACACTGAAACAGTCAATTAAACCTGGATTCGGTCAATATTTTAGTGAATAAAACCGGTTAGGTCTGGGCTAGGTCTGGGTTATGCCCGCATCAGCTCATGATTTTGCCTTCTTCGCATACATGTTGGCCAGATCCAGGGTTTTTTCGGGTATGAATCACGTAGTAATGTGGTACCACACAGTAACACTCAATTAAACCTGGATTCGTTCAGTATTTTAGACGGCAACACCGGTTAGGTCTGGGTTAGGTCTGGGTTATGCCCGCATCAGCTCATGATTTTGCCTTCTTCGCATACTTGTTGGCCAGATCCAGGGTTTTCTCGGGTTTGAATCACGTAGTATTATGGTACCACATTTTAACAGTCAACTAAACCTGGATTCGGTCAGTATTTTAGGCGGTAACACCGGTTAGATCTGGGTTAGGTCTGGGTTATGCTCGCATCTGGCTCCTGATTTTGCCTTCTTCACAGACTTGTTGGCCAGATCCCGGGTTTTTTCGGGTTTGAATAACGTAGTAATAAGGTACCACACATTAACAGTCAATTAAACCTGGATTCGGTCAGTATTTTAGGCGATAACACCGGTTAGGTCTGGGTTAGGTCTGGGTTATGCCCGCATTATGCTCACGATTTTGCCTTCTTCGCATTCTTGTTCGCCAGATCCTGGGTTTTTTCGGGTTTGCATGACGTAGTAATGTGGTACCACACAGTAACAGTCAATTAAACGTGGATTCGGTCAGTATTTTAGGCGGTAACACCGGTTAGGTCTGGGTTAGGTCTGGGTTATGCCCGCATCTGGCTCATGATTTTGCCTTCTTCGCATACATGTTGGCCAGATCCTAGGTTTTTTCGGGTATGAGTCACGTAGTAATGTGGTACCACACAGTAACAGTCAATTAATCCTGGATTCGTTCAGTATTTTAGACGGTAACACCGGTTAGGTCTGGGTTAGATCTGGGTTATGCCCGCATCAGCCCATGATTTTGCCTTCTTCGCATACTTGTTGGCCAGATCCTGGGTATTTTCGGGTTTCAATGACGTGGTAATGTGGTACCACATAGTAACAGTCAATTAAACCTGGATTCGGTCAGTATTTTAGCCGGTAACACCGGTTAGGTCTGGGTTAGGTCTGGGTTATGCCCGCATTGTGCTCACGATTTTGCCTTCTTCGCATTCTTGTTAGCCAGATCCAGGGTTTTTTCGGGTTTGAATCACGTAGTAATGTGGTACCACACTGAAACAGTCAATTAAACCTGGATTCGGTCAATATTTTAGTGTATAAAACCGGTTAGGTCTGGGCTAGGTCTGGGTTATGCCCGCATCAGCTCATGATTTTGCATTCTTCGCATACTTGTTGGCCAGATCCTGGGTATTTTCGGGTTTGAACGACGTAGAAATGTGGTACCACACAGTAACAGTCAATTAAACCTGGATTCGGTCAGTATTTTAGCCGGTAACACCGGTTAGGTCTGGGTTAGGTCTGGGTTATGCCCGCATTATGCTCACGATTTTGCCTTCTTCGCATACATGTTGGCCAGATCCTGGGTTTTCTCGGGTTTGAATCACGTAGTAATATGGTACCACACATTAACAGTCAATTAAACCTGGATTCGGTCAGTATTTTAGACGGCAACACCGTTTAGGTCTGGGTTAGGTCTGGGTTATGCCCGCATCAGCTCATGATTTTGCCTTCTTCGCATACTTGTTGGCCAGATCCTGGGTATTTTCGGGTTTGAACGACGTAGAAATGTGGTACCACACAGTAACAGTCAATTAAACCTGGATTCGGTCAATATTTTAGCCGGTAACACGTGTTAGGTCTGGGTTAGGTCTGGGTTATGCCCGCATCAGCTCATGATTTTGCCTTCTTCGCATACTTGTTGGCCAGATCCTGGGTATTTTCGGGTTTGAACGACGTAGAAATGTGGTACCAGACAGTAACAGTCAATTAAACCTGGATTCGGTCAGTATTTTAGCCGGTAACACCGGTTAGGTCTGGGTTAGGTCTGGGTTATGCCCGCATTATGCTCACGATTTTGCCTTCATCGCATCCTTGTTAGCCAGATCCTGGGTTTTCTCGGGTTTGAATCACGTAGTAATATGGTACCACACATTAAAAGTCAATTAAACCTGGATTCGGTCAGTATTTTAGACGGCAACACCGTTTAGGTCTGGGTTAGGTCTGGGTTATGCCCGCATCAGCTCATGATTTTGCCTTCTTCGCATACTTGTTGGCCAGATCCTGGGTATTTTCGGGTTTGAACGACGTAGAAATGTGGTACCACACAGTAACAGTCAATTAAACCTGGGTTCGGTCAGTATTTTAGGCGGTAACACCGGTTAGGTCTGGGTTAGGTCTGGGTTATGCCCGCATCTGGCTCATGATTTTGCCTTCTTCGCATAGTTGTTGGCCAGAGCCAGGGTCTTCTCGGGTTTGAATCACGTAGTAATATGGTACCACACATTAACAGTCAATTAAACCTGGATTCGGTCAGTACTTTAGGCGGTAACACCGGTTAGATCTGGGTTAGGTCTGGGTTATGCCCGCATCTGGTTCCTGATTTTGCCTTCTTCACAAATTTATTGGCCAGATCCCGGGTTTTTTCGGGTTTGAATCACGTAGTAATGTGGTACCACACAGTAACAGTCAATTAAACCTGGATTCGTTCAGTATTTTAGACGGCACCACCGGTTAGATCTGGGTTAGGTCTGGGTTATGCTCGCATCTGGCTCATGATTTTGCCTTCTTCGCATACATGTTGGCCAGATCCTGGGTTTTTTCGTGTATGAATCACGTAGTAATGTGGTACCACACAGTAACAGTCAATTAAACCTGGATTCGTTCAGTATTTTAGACGGCAACACCGGTTAGATCTGGGTTAGGTCTGGGTTATGCTCGCATCTGGCTCATGATTTTGCCTTCTTCGCATACATGTTGGCCAGATCCTGGGTTTTTTCGTGTATGAATCACGTAGTAATGTGGTACCACACAGTAACAGTCAATTAAACCTGGATTCGTACAGTACTTTAGACGGTAACACCGGTTAGGTCTGGGTTAGGTCTGGGTTATGCCCGCATTATGCTCACGATATTGCCTTCTTCGCATTCTTGTTAGCCAGATCCTGGGTTTTTTCGGGTCTGAATCACGTAGTAATGTGGTACCACACTGAAACAGTCAATTAAACCTGGTTTCGATCCACATTTTAGAACATAACACCGGTTAGATCTGGGTCAGGTCTGGGTTATGCCCGCATCTGGCTCATGATTTTGCCTTCTTCGCATACATGTTGGCCAGATCCTGGGTTTTTTCGTGTATGAATCACGTAGTAATGTGGTACCACACAGTAACAGTCAATTAAACCTGGATTCGGTCAGTATTTTAGCCGGTAACACCGATTAGGTCTGGGTTAGGTCTGGGTTATGCCCGCATTATGCTCACGATATTGCCTTCTTCGCATTCTTGTTAGCCAGATCCTGGGTTTTTTCGGGTCTGAATCACGTAGTAATGTGGTACCACACTGAAACAGTCAATTAAACCTGGTTTCGATCCACATTTTAGAACATAACACCGGTTAGATCTGGGTCAGGTCTGGGTTAGGTCTGGGTTAGGTTTTGATCATGATTTTGCCTTCTTCGCATACTTGTTGGCCAGATCCAGGATTTTTTCGGGTTTGAATCACGTAGTAGTGTGGTACCACATTGAACCTGTCAATTAAACCTGGTTTCGATCCACATTTTAGAGGATAACACCGGTTACGTCTGGGTTAGGTCTGGGTTATGCCCGCATCTGGCTCCTGATTTTGCCTTCTTCACAGACTTGTTGGCCAGATCCCGGGTTTTTTCGGGTTTGAATAACGTAGTAATAAGGTACCACACATTAACAGTCAATTAAACCTGGATTCGGTCAGTATTTTAGGCGATAACACCGGTTAGGTCTGGGTTAGGACTGGGTTATGCCCGCATCATGCTCACGATTTTGCCTTCTTCGCATTCTTGTTAGCCAGATCCTGGGTTTTTTCGGGTTTGCATGACGTAGTAATGTGGTACCACACAGTAACAGTCAATTAAACCTGGATTCGGTCAGTATTTTAGGCGGTAACACCGGTTAGGTCTGGGTTAGGTCTGGGTTATGCCCGCATTATGCTCACGGTTTTGCCTTCTTCGCATTCTTGTTAGCCAGATCCTGGGTTTTTCCGGGTTTGAATCACGTAGTAATGTGGTACCACATATTAACAGTCAATTAAACCTGGTTTCGATCCACATTTTAGAACATAACACTGGTTAGATCTGGGTTAGGTCTGGGTTATGCCCGCATCAGCTCATGATTTTGCCTTCTTCGCATACTTGTTGGCCAGATCCAGGGTTTTTTTCCGGTTTGAATCACGTAGTAATGTGGCACCGCACTGAAACAGTCCATTAACCCTGGATTCGGTCAGTATTTTAGCCGGTAACCCGTGTTTGGTCTGGGTTAGATCTGGGTTATGCCCGCATCAGCTCATGATTTTGCCTTCTTCGCATACTTGTTGGCCAGATCCTGGGTATTTTCGGGTTTGAATGACGTAGCAATGTGGTACCACACAGTAACAGTCAATTAAACCTGGATTCGGTCAGTATTTTAGCCGGTAACACCGGTAAGGTCTGGGTTAGGTCTGGGTTATGCCCGCATTATGCTCACGATTTTGCCTTCTTCGCATCCTTGTTAGCCAGATCCTGGGTTTTCTCGGGTTTGAATCACGTAGTAATATGGTACCACACATTAACAGTCAATTAAACCTGGATTCGGTCAGTATTTTAGGCGGTAACACCGGTTAGGTCTGGGTTAGGTCTGGGTTATGCCCGCATCTGGCTCATGATTTTGCCTTCTTCGCATAGTGGTTGGCCAGATCCAGGGTTTTCTCGGGTTTGAATCACGTAGTAATATGGTACCACATATTAACAGTCAATTAAACCTGGATTCGGTCAGTATTTTAGGCGGTAAAACCGGTTAGGTCTGGGTTAGGTCTGGGTTATGCCCGCATCTGGCTCATGATTTTGCCTTCTTCGCATAGTTGTTGGCCAGATCCAGGGTTTTCTCGGGTTTGAATCACGTAGTAATATGGTACCACATATTAACAGTCAATTAAACCTGGATTCGGTCAGTATTTTAGGCGGTAACACCGGTTAGATCTGGGTTAGGTCTGGGTTATGCTCGCATCTGGCTCATGATTTGCCTTCTTCGCATACTTGTTGGCCAGATCCAGGGTTTTTTTCCGGTTTGAATCACGTAGTAATGTGGTACCACACATTAACAGTCAACTAAACCTGGATTCGGTCAATATCTTAGTGGATAAAACCGGTTAGGTCTGGGCAAGGTCTGGGTTATGCTCGCATCTGGCTCATGATTTTGCCTTCTTCGCATACTTGTTGGCCAGATCCAGGGATTTTTTCCGGTTTGAATCACGTAGTAATGTGGTACCACAATGAAACAGTCCATTAAACTTGGTTTCGATCAATATTTTAGTGGATAAAACCGGTTAGGTCTGGGCTAGGTCTGTGTTATGCCCGCATCTGGCTCCTGATTTTGCCTTCTTCACAAACTTATTGGCCAGATCCCGGGTTTTTTCGGGTTTGAATCACGTAGTAATATGGTACCACACATTAACAGTCAATTAAACCTGGATTCGGTCAGTATTTTAGTCGGTAACACCGGTTAGGTCTGGGTTAGGTCTGGGTTACGCCCGCGTCTGGCTCATGATTTTGCCTTCTTCGCATACATGTTGGCCAGATCCTGGGTTTTTTCGGGTTTGAATCACGTAGTAATGTGGTACCACACGGTAACAGGCAATTAAACCTGGATTCGTTCAGCATTTTAGACGGTAACACCGGTTAGGTCTCGGTTAGGTCTGGGTTATGCCCGCATCAGCTCATGATTTTGCCTTCTTCGCATACTTGTTGGCCAGATCCTGGGTATTTTCGGGTTTGAATGACGTAGAAATGTGGTACCACACAGTAACAGTCAATTAAACGTGGATTCGGTTAGTATTTTAGCCGGAAACACCGGTTAGGTCTGGGTTAGGTCTGGGTTATGCCCGCATTATGCTCACGATTTTGCCTTCATCGCATTCTTGTTAGCCAGATCCTGGGTTTTTTCGGGTTTGAATCACGTAGTAATATGGTACCACACATTAACAGTCAATTAAACCTGGATTCGGTCAGTATTTTAGGCGATAACACCGGTTAGGTCAGGGTTAGGTCTGGGTTATGCCCGCATCTGGCTCATGATTTTGCCTTCTTCGCATACTTGTTGGCCAGATCCTGGGTATTTTCGGGTTTGAATGACGTAGAAATGTGGTACCACGCAGTAACAGTCAATTAAACCTGGATTCGGTCAGTATTTTAGGCGGTAACACCGGTTAGGTCTGGGTTATGCCCGCATTATGCTCACGATTTTGCCTTCTTCGCATCCTTGTTAGCCAGATCCTGGGTTTTTTCGGGTTTGAATCACGTAGTAATGTGGTACCACACTGAAACAGTCAATTAAACCTGGATTCGGTCAATATTTTAGTGAATAAAACCGGTTAGGTCTGGGCTAGGTCTGGGTTATGCCCGCATCAGCTCATGATTTTGCCTTCTTCGCATACATGTTGGCCAGATCCAGGGTTTTTTCGGGTATGAATCACGTAGTAATGTGGTACCACACAGTAACAGTCAATTAAACCTGGATTCGTTCAGTATTTTAGACGGCAACACCGGTTAGGTCTGGGTTAGGTCTGGGTTATGCCCGCATCAGCTCATGATTTTGCCTTCTTCGCATACTTGTTGGCCAGATCCAGGGTTTTCTCGGGTTTGAATCACGTAGTAATATGGTACCACATTTTAACAGTCAACTAAACCTGGATTCGGTCAGTATTTTAGGCGGTAACACCGGTTAGATCTGGGTTAGGTCTGGGTTATGCTCGCATCTGGCTCCTGATTTTGCCTTCTTCACAGACTTGTTGGCCAGATCCCGGGTTTTTTCGGGTTTGAATAACGTAGTAATAGGGTACCACACATTAACAGTCAATTAAACCTGGATTCGGTCAGTATTTTAGGCGATAACACCGGTTAGGTCTGGGTTAGGTCTGGGTTATGCCCGCATTATGCTCACGATTTTGCCTTCTTCGCATTCTTGTTAGCCAGATCCTGGGTTTTTTCGGGTTTGCATGACGTAGTAATGTGGTACCACACAGTAACAGTCAATTAAACGTGGATTCGGTCAGTATTTTAGGCGGTAACACCGGTTAGGTCTGGGTTAGGTCTGGGTTATGCCCGCATTATGCTCACGATTTTGCCTTCTTCGCATTCTTGTTAGCCAGATCCTGGGTTTTTCCGGGTTTGAATCACGTAGTAATGTGGTACCACATATTAACAGTCAATTAAACCTGGATTCGGTCAGTATTTTAGGCGGTAACACCGGTTAGGTCTGGGTTAGGTCTGGGTTATGCCCGCCTTATGCTCACGATTTTGCCTTCTTCGCATACATGTTGGCCAGATCCTGGGTTTTTTCGGGTTTGAATTACGTAGTAATGTGGTACCTCACAGTAACAGTCAATTAAACCTGGATTCGTTCAGTATTTTAGACGGCAACACCGGTTAGGTCTGGGTTAGGTCTGGGTTATGCCCGCATCAGCTCATGATTTTGCCTTCTTCGCATACTTGTTGGCCAGATCCTGGGTATTTTCGGGTTTGAATGACGTAGAAATGTGGTACCACACAGTAACAGTCAATTAAACCTGGATTCGGTCAGTATTTTAGCCGGTAACACCGGTTGGGTCGGGGTTAGGTCTGGGTTATGCCCGCATTATGCTCACGATTTTGCCTTCGTCGCATCCTTGTTAGCCAGATCCTGGGTTTTCTCGGGTTTGAATCACGTAGTAATATGGTACCACATATTAACAGTCAATTAAACCTGGATTCGGTCAGTATTTTAGGCGGTAACACCGGTTAGGTCTGGGTTAGGTCTGGGTTATGCCCGCATCTGGCTCATGATTTTGCCTTCTTCGCATAGTTGTTGGCCAGATCCAGGGTTTTCTCGGGTTTGAATCACGTAGTAATATGGTACCACATATTAACAGTCAATTAAACCTGGATTCGGTCAGTATTTTAGGCGGTAACACCGGTTAGATCTGGGTTAGGTCTGGGTTATGCACGCATCTGGCTCCTGATTTTGCCTTCTTCACAAACTTATTGGCCAGATCCCGGGTTTTTTCGGGTTTGAATCACGTAGTATTATGGTACCACACATTAACAGTCAATTAAACCTGGATTCGGTCAGTATTTTAGTCGGTAACACCGGTTAGGTCTGGGTTAGGTCTGGGTTATGCTCGCATCTGGCTCATGATTTTGCCTTCTTCGCATACATGTTGGCCAGATCCTGGGTTTTTTCGGGTTTGAATCACGTAGTAATGTGGTACCACACGGTAACAGTCAATTAAACGTGGATTCGGTCAGTATTTTAGCCGGTAACACCGGTTAGGTCTGGGTTAGGTCTGGGTTATGCCCGCATTATGCTCACGATTTTGCCTTCTTCGCATTCTTGTTAGCCAGATCCTGGGTTTTTTCGGGTTTGAATCACGTAGTAATATGGTACCACACATTAACAGTCAATTAAACCTGGATCAGGTCAGTATTTTAGGCGATAACACCGGTTAGGTCTGGGTTAGGTCTGGGTTATGCCCGCATCTGGCTCATGATTTTGCCTTCTTCGCATACATGTTGGCCAGATCCTAGGTTTTTTCGGGTATGAGTCACGTAGTAATGTGGTACCACACAGTAACAGTCAATTAATCCTGGATTCGTTCAGTATTTTAGACGGTAACACCGGTTAGGTCTGGGTTAGGTCTGTGTTATGCCCGCATCAGCCCATGATTTTGCCTTCTTCGCATACTTGTTGGCCAGATCCTGGGTATTTTCGGGTTTCAATGACGTGGTAATGTGGTACCACATAGTAACAGTCAATTAAACCTGGATTCGGTCAGTATTTTAGCCGGTAACACCGGTTAGGTCTGGGTTAGGTCTGGGTTATGCCCGCATTGTGCTCACGATTTTGCCTTCTTCGCATTCTTGTTAGCCAGATCCAGGGTTTTTTCGGGTTTGAATCACGTAGTAATGTGGTACCACACTGAAACAGTCAAATAAACCTGGATTCGGTCAATATTTTAGTGTATAAAACCGGTTAGGTCTGGGCTAGGTCTGGGTTATGCCCGCATCAGCTCATGATTTTGCATTCTTCGCATACTTGTTGGCCAGATCCTGGGTATTTTCGGGTTTGAACGACGTAGAAATGTGGTACCACACAGTAACAGTCAATTAAACCTGGATTCGGTCAGTATTTTAGCCGGTAACACCGGTTAGGTCTGGGTTAGGTCTGGGTTATGCCCGCATTATGCTCACGATTTTGCCTTCTTCGCATACATGTTGGCCAGATCCTGGGTTTTCTCGGGTTTGAATCACGTAGTAATATGGTACCACACATTAACAGTCAATTAAACCTGGATTCGGTCAGTATTTTAGACGGCAACACCGTTTAGGTCTGGGTTAGGTCTGGGTTATGCCCGCATCAGCTCATGATTTTGCCTTCTTCGCATACTTGTTGGCCAGATCCTGGGTATTTTCGGGTTTGAACGACATAGAAATGTGGTACCACACAGTAACAGTCAATTAAACCTGGATTCGGTCAGTATTTTAGCCGGTAACACGTGTTAGGTCTGGGTTAGATCTGGGTTATGCCCGCATCTGGCTCATGATTTTGCCTTCTTCGCATACATGTTGGCCAGATCCTGGGTATTTTCGGGTTTGAATCACGTAGTAATATGGTACCACACATTAACAGTCAATTAAACCTGGGTTCGGTCAGTATTTTAGGCGGTAACACCGGTTAGGTCTGGGTTAGGTCTGGGTTATGCCCGCATCTGGCTCATGATTTTGCCTTCTTCGCATACTTGTTGGCCAGATCCTGGGTATTTTCGGGTTTGAACGACGTAGAAATGTGGTACCACACAGTAACAGTCAATTAAACCTGGATTCGGTCAGTATTTTAGCCGGTAACACCGGTTAGGTCTGGGTTAGGTCTGGGTTATGCCCGCATTATGCTCACGATTTTGCCTTCATCGCATCCTTGTTAGCCAGATCCTGGGTTTTCTCGGGTTTGAATCACGTAGTAATATGGTACCACACATTAACAGTCAATTAAACCTGGGTTCGGTCAGTATTTTAGGCGGTAACACCGGTTAGGTCTGGGTTAGGTCTGGGTTATGCCCGCATCTGGCTCATGATTTTGCCTTCTTCGCATAGTTGTTGGCCAGAGCCAGGGTCTTCTCGGGTTTGAATCACGTAGTAATATGGTACCACACATTAACAGTCAATTAAACCTGGATTCGTACAGTACTTTAGACGGTAACACCGATTAGGTCTGGGTTAGGTCTGGGTTATGCCCGCATTATGCTCACGATATTGCCTTCTTCGCATTCTTGTTAGCCAGATCCTGGGTTTTTTCGGGTCTGAATCACGTAGTAATGTGGTACCACACTGAAACAGTCAATTAAACCTGGTTTCGATCCACATTTTAGAACATAACACCGGTTAGATCTGGGTCAGGTCTGGGTTATGCCCGCATCTGGCTCATGATTTTGCCTTCTTCGCATACATGTTGGCCAGATCCTGGGTTTTTTCGTGTATGAATCACGTAGTAATGTGGTACCACACAGTAACAGTCAATTAAACCTGGATTCGGTCAGTATTTTAGCCGGTAACACCGATTAGGTCTGGGTTAGGTCTGGGTTATGCCCGCATTATGCTCACGATATTGCCTTCTTCGCATTCTTGTTAGCCAGATCCTGGGTTTTTTCGGGTCTGAATCACGTAGTAATGTGGTACCACACTGAAACAGTCAATTAAACCTGGTTTCGATCCACATTTTAGAACATAACACCGGTTAGATCTGGGTCAGGTCTGGGTTAGGTCTGGGTTAGGTTTTGATCATGATTTTGCCTTCTTCGCATACTTGTTGGCCAGATCCAGGATTTTTTTGGGTTTGAATCACGTAGTAGTGTGGTACCACATTGAACCTGTCAATTAAACCTGGTTTCGATCCACATTTTAGAGGATAACACCGGTTACGTCTGGGTTAGGTCTGGGTTATGCCCGCATCTGGCTCCTGATTTTGCCTTCTTCACAGACTTGTTGGCCAGATCCCGGGTTTTTTCGGGTTTGAATAACGTAGTAATAAGGTACCACACATTAACAGTCAATTAAACCTGGATTCGGTCAGTATTTTAGGCGATAACACCGGTTAGGTCTGGGTTAGGACTGGGTTATGCCCGCATCATGCTCACGATTCTGCCTTCTTCGCATTCTTGTTAGCCAGATCCTGGGTTTTCTCGGGTTTGCATGACGTAGTAATGTGGTACCACACAGTAACAGTCAATTAAACCTGGATTCGGTCAGTATTTTAGGCGGTAACACCGGTTAGGTCTGGGTTAGGTCTGGGTTATGCCCGCATTATGCTCACGGTTTTGCTTTCTTCGCATTCTTGTTAGCCAGATCCTGGGTTTTTCCGGGTTTGAATCACGTAGTAATGTGGTACCACATATTAACAGTCAATTAAACCTGGTTTCGATCCACATTTTAGAACATAACACTGGTTAGATCTGGGTTAGGTCTGGGTTATGCCCGCATCAGCTCATGATTTTGCCTTCTTCGCATACTTGTTGGCCAGATCCAGGGTTTTTTTCCGGTTTGAATCACGTAGTAATGTGGCACCGCACTGAAACAGTCCATTAACCCTGGATTCGGTCAGTATTTTAGCCGGTAACCCGTGTTTGGTCTGGGTTAGATCTGGGTTATGCCCGCATCTGGCTCATGATTTTGCCTTCTTCGCATACATGTTGGCCAGATCCTGGGTTTTTTCGGGTATGAATCACGTAGTAATGTGGTACCACACAGTAACAGTCAATTAAACCTGGATTCGTTCAGTATTTTAGACGGCAACACCGGTTAGGTCTGGGTTAGGTCTGGGTTATGCCCGCATCAGCTCATGATTTTGCCTTCTTCGCATACTTGTTGGCCAGATCCTGGGTATTTTCGGGTTTGAATGACGTAGCAATGTGGTACCAGACAGTAACAGTCAATTAAACCTGGATTCGGTCAGTATTTTAGCCGGTAACACCGGTAAGGTCTGGGTTAGGTCTGGGTTATGCCCGCATTATGCTCACGATTTTGCCTTCTTCGCATCCTTGTTAGCCAGATCCTGGGTTTTCTCGGGTTTGAATCACGTAGTAATATGGTACCACACATTAACAGTCAATTAAACCTGGATTCGGTCAGTATTTTAGGCGGTAACACCGGTTAGGTCTGGGTTAGGTCTGGGTTATGCCCGCATCTGGCTCATGATTTTGCCTTCTTCGCATAGTGGTTGGCCAGATCCAGGGTTTTCTCGGGTTTGAATCACGTAGTAATATGGTACCACATATTAACAGTCAATTAAACCTGGATTCGGTCAGTATTTTAGGCGGTAAAACCGGTTAGGTCTGGGTTAGGTCTGGGTTATGCCCGCATCTGGCTCATGATTTTGCCTTCTTCGCATAGTTGTTGGCCAGATCCAGGGTTTTCTCGGGTTTGAATCACGTAGTAATATGGTACCACATATTAACAGTCAATTAAACCTGGATTCGGTCAGTATTTTAGGCGGTAACACCGGTTAGATCTGGGTTAGGTCTGGGTTATGCTCGCATCTGGCTCCTGATTTTGCCTTCTTCACAGACTTGTTGGCCAGATCCCGGGTTTTTTCGGGTTTGAATAACGTAGTAATAGGGTACCACACATTAACAGTCAATTAAACCTGGATTCGGTCAGTATTTTAGGCGATAACACCGGTTAGGTCTGGGTTAGGTCTGGGTTATGCCCGCATTATGCTCACGATTTTGCCTTCTTCGCATTCTTGTTAGCCAGATCCTGGGTTTTTTCGGGTTTGCATGACGTAGTAATGTGGTACCACACAGTAACAGTCAATTAAACGTGGATTCGGTCAGTATTTTAGGCGGTAACACCGGTTAGGTCTGGGTTAGGTCTGGGTTATGCCCGCATTATGCTCACGATTTTGCCTTCTTCGCATTCTTGTTAGCCAGATCCTGGGTTTTTCCGGGTTTGAATCACGTAGTAATGTGGTACCACATATTAACAGTCAATTAAACCTGGATTCGGTCAGTATTTTAGGCGGTAACACCGGTTAGGTCTGGGTTAGGTCTGGGTTATGCCCGCCTTATGCTCACGATTTTGCCTTCTTCGCATACATGTTGGCCAGATCCTGGGTTTTTTCGGGTTTGAATTACGTAGTAATGTGGTACCTCACAGTAACAGTCAATTAAACCTGGATTCGTTCAGTATTTTAGACGGCAACACCGGTTAGGTCTGGGTTAGGTCTGGGTTATGCCCGCATCAGCTCATGATTTTGCCTTCTTCGCATACTTGTTGGCCAGATCCTGGGTATTTTCGGGTTTGAATGACGTAGAAATGTGGTACCACACAGTAACAGTCAATTAAACCTGGATTCGGTCAGTATTTTAGCCGGTACCACCGGTTGGGTCTGGGTTAGGTCTGGGTTATGCCCGCATTATGCTCACGATTTTGCCTTCGTCGCATCCTTGTTAGCCAGATCCTGGGTTTTCTCGGGTTTGAATCACGTAGTAATATGGTACCACATATTAACAGTCAATTAAACCTGGATTCGGTCAGTATTTTAGGCGGTAACACCGGTTAGGTCTGGGTTAGGTCTGGGTTATGCCCGCATCTGGCTCATGATTTTGCCTTCTTCGCATAGTTGTTGGCCAGATCCAGGATTTTCTCGGGTTTGAATCACGTAGTAATATGGTACCACATATTAACAGTCAATTAAACCTGGATTCGGTCAGTATTTTAGGCGGTAACACCGGTTAGATCTGGGTTAGGTCTGGGTTATGCACGCATCTGGCTCCTGATTTTGCCTTCTTCACAAACTTATTGGCCAGATCCCGGGTTTTTTCGGGTTTGAATCACGTAGTATTATGGTACCACACATTAACAGTCAAGTAAACCTGGATTCGGTCAGTATTTTAGTCGGTAACACCGGTTAGGTCTGGGTTAGGTCTGGGTTACGCCCGCATCTGGCTCATGATTTTGCCTTCTTCGCATACATGTTGGCCAGATCCTGGGTTTTTTCGGGTTTGAATCACGTAGTAATGTGGTACCACACGGTAACAGTCAATTAAACCTGGATTCGTTCAGCATTTTAGACGGTAACACCGGTTAGGTCTCGGTTAGGTCTGGGTATGCCCGCATCAGCTCATGATTTTGCCTTCTTCGCATACTTGTTGGCCAGATCCTGGGTATTTTCGGGTTTGAATGACGTAGAAATGTGGTACCACACAGTAACGGTCAATTAAACGTGGATTCGGTCAGTATTTTAGCCGGTAACACCGGTTAGGTCTGGGTTAGGTCTGGGTTATGCCCGCATTATGCTCACGATTTTGCCTTCTTCGCATTCTTGTTAGCCAGATCCTGGGTTTTTTCGGGTTTGAATCACGTAGTAATATGGTACCACACATTAACAGTCAATTAAACCTGGATTCGGTCAGTATTTTAGGCGGTAACACCGGTTAGGTCTGGGTTAGGTCTGGGTTATGCCCGCATCTGGCTCATGATTTTGCCTTCTTCGCATAGTGGTTGGCCAGATCCAGGGTTTTCTCGGGTTTGAATCACGTAGTAATATGGTACCACATATTAACAGTCAATTAAACCTGGATTCGGTCAGTATTTTAGGCGGTAAAACCGGTTAGGTCTGGGTTAGGTCTGGGTTATGCCCGCATCTGGCTCATGATTTTGCCTTCTTCGCATAGTTGTTGGCCAGATCCAGGGTTTTCTCGGGTTTGAATCACGTAGTAATATGGTACCACATATTAACAGTCAATTAAACCTGGATTCGGTCAGTATTTTAGGCGGTAACACCGGTTAGATCTGGGTTAGGTCTGGGTTATGCTCGCATCTGGCTCATGATTTGCCTTCTTCGCATACTTGTTGGCCAGATCCAGGGTTTTTTTCCGGTTTGAATCACGTAGTAATGTGGTACCACACATTAACAGTCAACTAAACCTGGATTCGGTCAATATCTTAGTGGATAAAACCGGTTAGGTCTGGGCAAGGTCTGTGTTATGCTCGCATCTGGCTCATGATTTTGCCTTCTTCGCATACTTGTTGGCCAGATCCAGAGATTTTTTCCGGTTTGAATCACGTAGTAATGTGGTACCACAATGAAACAGTCCATTAAACTTGGTTTCGATCAATATTTTAGTGGATAAAACCGGTTAGGTCTGGGCTAGGTCTGTGTTATGCCCGCATCTGGCTCCTGATTTTGCCTTCTTCACAAACTTATTGGCCAGATCCCGGGTTTTTTCGGGTTTGAATCACGTAGTAATATGGTACCACACATTAACAGTCAATTAAACCTGGATTCGGTCAGTATTTTAGTCGGTAACACCGGTTAGGTCTGGGTTAGGTCTGGGTTACGCCCGCATCTGGCTCATGATTTTGCCTTCTTCGCATACATGTTGGCCAGATCCTGGGTTTTTTCGGGTTTGAATCACGTAGTAATGTGGTACCACACGGTAACAGGCAATTAAACCTGGATTCGTTCAGCATTTTAGACGGTAACACCGGTTAGGTCTCGGTTAGGTCTGGGGTATGCCCGCATCAGCTCATGATTTTGCCTTCTTCGCATACTTGTTGGCCAGATCCTGGGTATTTTCGGGTTTGAATGACGTAGAAATGTGGTACCACACAGTAACAGTCAATTAAACGTGGATTCGGTTAGTATTTTAGCCGGAAACACCGGTTAGGTCTGGGTTAGGTCTGGGTTATGCCCGCATTATGCTCACGATTTTGCCTTCATCGCATTCTTGTTAGCCAGATCCTGGGTTTTTTCGGGTTTGAATCACGTAGTAATATGGTACCACACATTAACAGTCAATTAAACCTGGATTCGGTCAGTATTTTAGGCGATAACACCGGTTAGGTCTGGGTTAGGTCTGGGTTATGCCCGCATCTGGCTCATGATTTTGCCTTCTTCGCATACTTGTTGGCCAGATCCTGGGTATTTTCGGGTTTGAATGACGTAGAAATGTGGTACCACGCAGTAACAGTCAATTAAACCTGGATTCGGTCAGTATTTTAGGCGGTAACACCGGTTAGGTCTGGGTTATGCCCGCATTATGCTCACGATTTTGCCTTCTTCGCATCCTTGTTAGCCAGATCCTGGGTTTTTTCGGGTTTGAATCACGTAGTAATGTGGTACCACACTGAAACAGTCAATTAAACCTGGATTCGGTCAATATTTTAGTGAATAAAACCGGTTAGGTCTGGGCTAGGTCTGGGTTATGCCCGCATCAGCTCATGATTTTGCCTTCTTCGCATACTTGTTGGCCAGATCCAGGGTTTTCTCGGGTTTGAATCACGTAGTAATATGGTACCACATTTTAACAGTCAATTAAACCTGGATTCGGTCAGTATTTTAGGCGGTAACACCGGTTAGATCTGGGTTAGGTCTGGGTTATGCTCGCATCTGGCTCCTGATTTTGCCTTCTTCACAGACTTGTTGGCCAGATCCCGGGTTTTTTCGGGTTTGAATAACGTAGTAATAGGGTACCACACATTAACAGTCAATTAAACCTGGATTCGGTCAGTATTTTAGGCGATAACACCGGTTAGGTCTGGGTTAGGTCTGGGTTATGCCCGCATTATGCTCACGATTTTGCCTTCTTCGCATTCTTGTTAGCCAGATCCTGGGTTTTTTCGGGTTTGCATGACGTAGTAATGTGGTACCACACAGTAACAGTCAATTAAACGTGGATTCGGTCAGTATTTTAGGCGGTAACACCGGTTAGGTCTGGGTTAGGTCTGGGTTATGCCCGCATTATGCTCACGATTTTGCCTTCTTCGCATTCTTGTTAGCCAGATCCTGGGTTTTTCCGGGTTTGAATCACGTAGTAATGTGGTACCACATATTAACAGTCAATTAAACCTGGATTCGGTCAGTATTTTAGGCGGTAACACCGGTTAGGTCTGGGTTAGGTCTGGGTTATGCCCGCCTTATGCTCACGATTTTGCCTTCTTCGCATACATGTTGGCCAGATCCTGGGTTTTTTCGGGTTTGAATTACGTAGTAATGTGGTACCTCACAGTAACAGTCAATTAAACCTGGATTCGTTCAGTATTTTAGACGGCAACACCGGTTAGGTCTGGGTTAGGTCTGGGTTATGCCCGCATCAGCTCATGATTTTGCCTTCTTCGCATACTTGTTGGCCAGATCCTGGGTATTTTCGGGTTTGAATGACGTAGAAATGTGGTACCACACAGTAACAGTCAATTAAACCTGGATTCGGTCAGTATTTTAGCCGGTACCACCGGTTGGGTCTGGGTTAGGTCTGGGTTATGCCCGCATTATGCTCACGATTTTGCCTTCGTCGCATCCTTGTTAGCCAGATCCTGGGTTTTCTCGGGTTTGAATCACGTAGTAATATGGTACCACATATTAACAGTCAATTAAACCTGGATTCGGTCAGTATTTTAGGCGGTAACACCGGTTAGGTCTGGGTTAGGTCTGGGTTATGCCCGCATCTGGCTCATGATTTTGCCTTCTTCGCATAGTTGTTGGCCAGATCCAGGATTTTCTCGGGTTTGAATCACGTAGTAATATGGTACCACATATTAACAGTCAATTAAACCTGGATTCGGTCAGTATTTTAGGCGGTAACACCGGTTAGATCTGGGTTAGGTCTGGGTTATGCACGCATCTGGCTCCTGATTTTGCCTTCTTCACAAACTTATTGGCCAGATCCCGGGTTTTTTCGGGTTTGAATCACGTAGTATTATGGTACCACACATTAACAGTCAAGTAAACCTGGATTCGGTCAGTATTTTAGTCGGTAACACCGGTTAGGTCTGGGTTAGGTCTGGGTTACGCCCGCATCTGGCTCATGATTTTGCCTTCTTCGCATACATGTTGGCCAGATCCTGGGTTTTTTCGGGTTTGAATCACGTAGTAATGTGGTACCACACGGTAACAGTCAATTAAACCTGGATTCGTTCAGCATTTTAGACGGTAACACCGGTTAGGTCTCGGTTAGGTCTGGGTATGCCCGCATCAGCTCATGATTTTGCCTTCTTCGCATACTTGTTGGCCAGATCCTGGGTATTTTCGGGTTTGAATGACGTAGAAATGTGGTACCACACAGTAACGGTCAATTAAACGTGGATTCGGTCAGTATTTTAGCCGGTAACACCGGTTAGGTCTGGGTTAGGTCTGGGTTATGCCCGCATTATGCTCACGATTTTGCCTTCTTCGCATTCTTGTTAGCCAGATCCTGGGTTTTTTCGGGTTTGAATCACGTAGTAATATGGTACCACACATTAACAGTCAATTAAACCTGGATCAGGTCAGTATTTTAGGCGATAACACCGGTTAGGTCTGGGTTAGGTCTGGGTTATGCCCGCATCTGGCTCATGATTTTGCCTTCTTCGCATACATGTTGGCCAGATCCTAGGTTTTTTCGGGTATGAGTCACGTAGTAATGTGGTACCACACAGTAACAGTCAATTAATCCTGGATTCGTTCAGTATTTTAGACGGTAACACCGGTTAGGTCTGGGTTAGGTCTGTGTTATGCCCGCATCAGCCCATGATTTTGCCTTCTTCGCATACTTGTTGGCCAGATCCTGGGTATTTTCGGGTTTCAATGACGTGGTAATGTGGTACCACATAGTAACAGTCAATTAAACCTGGATTCGGTCAGTATTTTAGCCGGTAACACCGGTTAGGTCTGGGTTAGGTCTGGGTTATGCCCGCATTGTGCTCACGATTTTGCCTTCTTCGCATTCTTGTTAGCCAGATCCAGGGTTTTTTCGGGTTTGAATCACGTAGTAATGTGGTACCACACTGAAACAGTCAAATAAACCTGGATTCGGTCAATATTTTAGTGTATAAAACCGGTTAGGTCTGGGCTAGGTCTGGGTTATGCCCGCATCAGCTCATGATTTTGCATTCTTCGCATACTTGTTGGCCAGATCCTGGGTATTTTCGGGTTTGAACGACGTAGAAATGTGGTACCACACAGTAACAGTCAATTAAACCTGGATTCGGTCAGTATTTTAGCCGGTAACACCGGTTAGGTCTGGGTTAGGTCTGGGTTATGCCCGCATTATGCTCACGATTTTGCCTTCTTCGCATACATGTTGGCCAGATCCTGGGTTTTCTCGGGTTTGAATCACGTAGTAATATGGTACCACACATTAACAGTCAATTAAACCTGGATTCGGTCAGTATTTTAGACGGCAACACCGTTTAGGTCTGGGTTAGGTCTGGGTTATGCCCGCATCAGCTCATGATTTTGCCTTCTTCGCATACTTGTTGGCCAGATCCTGGGTATTTTCGGGTTTGAACGACATAGAAATGTGGTACCACACAGTAACAGTCAATTAAACCTGGATTCGGTCAGTATTTTAGCCGGTAACACGTGTTAGGTCTGGGTTAGATCTGGGTGATGCCCGCATCTGGCTCATGATTTTGCCTTCTTCGCATACATGTTGGCCAGATCCTGGGTTTTTTCGGGTATGAATCACGTAGTAATGTGGTACCACACAGTAACAATCAATTAAACCTGGATTCGTTCAGTATTTTAGACGGCAACACCGTTTAGGTCTGGGTTAGGTCTGGGTTATGCCCGCATCAGCTCATGATTTTGCCTTCTTCGCATACTTGTTGGCCAGATCCTGGGTATTTTCGGGTTTGAACGACGTAGAAATGTGGTACCACACAGTAACAGTCAATTAAACCTGGATTCGGTGAGTATTTTAGCCGGTAACACCGGTTAGGTCTGGGTTAGGTCTGGGTTATGCCCGCATTATGCTCACGATTTTGCCTTGATCGCATCCTTGTTAGCCAGATTCTGGGTTTTCTCGGGTTTGAATCACGTAGTAATATGGTACCACACATTAACAGTCAATTAAACCTGGGTTCGGTCAGTATTTTAGGCGGTAACACCGGTTAGGTCTGGGTTAGGTCTGGGTTATGCCCGCATTGTGCTCACGATTTTGCCTTCTTCGCATTCTTGTTAGCCAGATCCTGGGTTTTTTCGGGTTTGCATGACGTAGTAATGTGGTACCACACAGTAACAGTCAATTAAACGTGGATTCGGTCAGTATTTTAGGCGGTAACACCGGTTAGGTCTGGGTTAGGTCTGGGTTATGCCCGCATTATGCTCACGATTTTGCCTTCTTCGCATTCTTGTTAGCCAGATCCTGGGTTTTTCCGGGTTTGAATCACGTAGTAATGTGGTACCACATATTAACAGTCAATTAAACCTGGATTCGGTCAGTATTTTAGGCGGTAACACCGGTTAGGTCTGGGTTAGGTCTGGGTTATGCCCGCCTTATGCTCACGATTTTGCCTTCTTCGCATACATGTTGGCCAGATCCTGGGTTTTTTCGGGTTTGAATTACGTAGTAATGTGGTACCTCACAGTAACAGTCAATTAAACCTGGATTCGTTCAGTATTTTAGACGGCAACACCGGTTAGGTCTGGGTTAGGTCTGGGTTATGCCCGCATCAGCTCATGATTTTGCCTTCTTCGCATACTTGTTGGCCAGATCCTGGGTATTTTCGGGTTTGAATGACGTAGAAATGTGGTACCACACAGTAACAGTCAATTAAACCTGGATTCGGTCAGTATTTTAGCCGGTAACACCGGTTGGGTCTGGGTAAGGTCTGGGTTATGCCCGCATTATGCTCACGATTTTGCCTTCGTCGCATCCTTGTTAGCCAGATCCTGGGTTTTCTCGGGTTTGAATCACGTAGTAATATGGTACCACATATTAACAGTCAATTAAACATGGATTCGGTCAGTATTTTAGGCGGTAACACCGGTTAGGTCTGGGTTAGGTCTGGGTTATGCCCGCATCTGGCTCATGATTTTGCCTTCTTCGCATAGTTGTTGGCCAGATCCAGGGTTTTCTCGGGTTTGAATCACGTAGTAATATGGTACCACATATTAACAGTCAATTAAACCTGGATTCGGTCAGTATTTTAGGCGGTAACACCGGTTAGATCTGGGTTAGGTCTGGGTTATGCACGCATCTGGCTCCTGATTTTGCCTTCTTCACAAACTTATTGGCCAGATCCCGGGTTTTTTCGGGTTTGAAACACGTAGTATTATGGTACCACACATTAACAGTCAATTAAACCTGGATTCGGTCAGTATTTTAGTCGGTAACACCGGTTAGGTCTGGGTTAGGTCTGGGTTACGCCCGCATCTGGCTCATGATTTTGCCTTCTTCGCATACATGTTGGCCAGATCCTGGGTTTTTTCGGGTTTGAATCACGTAGTAATGTGGTACCACACGGTAACAGTCGATTAAACCTGGATTCGTTCAGCATTTTAGACGGTAACACCGGTTAGGTCTCGGTTAGGTCTGGGTTATGCCCGCATCAGCTCATGATTTTGCCTTCTTCGCATACTTGTTGGCCAGATCCTGGGTATTTTCGGGTTTGAATGACGTAGAAATGTGGTACCACACAGTAACGGTCAATTAAACGTGGATTCGGTCAGTATTTTAGCCGGTAACACCGGTTAGGTCTGGGTTAGGTCTGGGTTATGCCCGCATTATGCTCACGATTTTGCCTTCTTCGCATTCTTGTTAGCCAGATCCTGGGTTTTTTCGGGTTTGAATCACGTAGTAATATGGTACCACACATTAACAGTCAATTAAACCTGGATCAGGTCAGTATTTTAGGCGATAACACCGGTTAGGTCTGGGTTAGGTCTGGGTTATGCCCGCATCTGGCTCATGATTTTGCCTTCTTCGCATACATGTTGGCCAGATCCTAGGTTTTTTCGGGTATGAGTCACGTAGTAATGTGGTACCACACTGAAACAGTCAAATAAACCTGGATTCGGTCAATATTTTAGAGTATAAAACCGGTTAGGTCTGGGCTAGGTCTGGGTTATGCCCGCATCAGCTCATGATTTTGCATTCTTCGCATACTTGTTGGCCAGATCCTGGGTATTTTCGGGTTTGAATGACGTAGAAATGTGGTACCACACAGTAACAGTCAATTAATCCTGGATTCGTTCAGTATTTTAGACGGTAACACCGGTTAGGTCTGGGTTAGGTCTGGGTTATGCCCGCATTGTGCTCACGATTTTGCCTTCTTCGCATACTTGTTGGCCAGATCCTGGGTATTTTCGGGTTTCAATGACGTGGTAATGAGGTTTCACATAGTAACAGTCAATTAAACCTGGATTCGGTCAGTATTTTAGACGGCAACACCGTTTAGGTCTGGGTTAGGTCTGGGTTATGCCCGCATCAGCTCATGATTTTGCCTTCTTCGCATACTTGTTGGCCAGATCCTGGGTATTTTCGGGTTTGAATGACGTAGAAATGTGGTACCACACAGTAACAGTCAATTAATCCTGGATTCGTTCAGTATTTTAGACGGTAACACCGGTTAGGTCTGGGTTAGGTCTGGGTTATGCCCGCATCAGCTCATGATTTTGCCTTCTTCGCATACTTGTTGGCCAGATCCTGGGTATTTTCGGGTTTGAATGACGTAGAAATGTGGTACCACACAGTAACAGTCAATTAATCCTGGATTCGTTCAGTATTTTAGACGGTAACACCGGTTAGGTCTGGGTTAGGTCTGTGTTATGCCCGCATCAGCCCATGATTTTGCCTTCTTCGCATACTTGTTGGCCAGATCCTGGGTATTTTCGGGTTTCAATGACGTGGTAATGAGGTTTCACATAGTAACAGTCAATTAAACCTGGATTCGGTCAGTATTTTAGCCGGTAACACCGGTTAGGTCTGGGTTAGGTCTGGGTTATGCCCCCATTGTGCTCACGATTTGGCCTTCTTCGCATTCTTGTTAGCCAGATCCAGGGTTTTTTCGGGTTTGAATCACGTAGTAATGTGGTACCACACTGAAACAGTCAAATAAACCTGGATTCGGTCAATATTTTAGTGTATAAAACCGGTTAGGTCTGGGCTAGGTCTGGGTTATGCCCGCATCAGCTCATGATTTTGCATTCTTCGCATACTTGTTGGCCAGATCCTGGGTATTTTCGGGTTTGAACGACGTAGAAATGTGGTACCACACAGTAACAGTCAATTAAACCTGGATTCGGTCAGTATTTTAGCCGGTAACACCGGTTAGGTCTGGGTTAGGTCTGGGTTATGCCCGCATTATGCTCACGATTTTGCCTTCTTCGCATACATGTTGGCCAGATCCTGGGTTTTCTCGGGTTTGAATCACGTAGTAATATGGTACCACACATTAACAGTCAATTAAACCTGGATTCGGTCAGTATTTTAGACGGGAACACCGTTTAGGTCTGGGTTAGGTCTGGGTTATGCCCGCATCAGCTCATGATTTTGCCTTCTTCGCATACTTGTTGGCCAGATCCTGGGTATTTTCGGGTTTGAACGACATAGAAATGTGGTACCACACAGTAACAGTCAATTAAACCTGGATTCGGTCAGTATTTTAGCCGGTAACACGTGTTAGGTCTGGGTTAGATCTGGGTTATGCCCGCATCTGGCTCATGATTTTGCCTTCTTCGCATACATGTTGGCCAGATCCTGGGTTTTTTCGGGTATGAATCACGTAGTAATGTGGTACCACACAGTAACAATCAATTAAACCTGGATTCGTTCAGTATTTTAGACGGCAACACCGTTTAGGTCTGGGTTAGGTCTGGGTTATGCCCGCATCAGCTCATGATTTTGCCTTCTTCGCATACTTGTTGGCCAGATCCTGGGTATTTTCGGGTTTGAACGACGTAGAAATGTGGTACCACACAGTAACAGTCAATTAAACCTGGATTCGGTGAGTATTTTAGCCGGTAACACCGGTTAGGTCTGGGTTAGGTCTGGGTTATGCCCGCATTATGCTCACGATTTTGCCTTCATCGCATCCTTGTTAGCCAGATCCTGGGTTTTCTCGGGTTTGAATCACGTAGTAATATGGTACCACACATTAACAGTCAATTAAACCTGCGTTCGGTCAGTATTTTAGGCGGTAACACCGGTTAGGTCTGGGTTAGGTCTGGGTTATGCCCGCATCTGGCTCATGATTTTGCCTTCTTCGCATAGTTGTTGGCCAGAGCCAGGGTCTTCTCGGGTTTGAATCACGTAGTAATATGGTACCACACATTAACAGTCAATTAAACCTGGATTCGGTCAGTACTTTAGGCGGTAACACCGGTTAGATCTGGGTTAGGTCTGGGTTATGCCCGCATCTGGTTCCTGATTTTGCCTTCTTCACAAATTTATTGGCCAGATCCCGGGTTTTTTCGGGTTTGAATCACGTAGTAATATGGTACCACACATTAACAGTCAATTAAACCTGGATTCGGTCAGTATTTTAGTCGGTAACACCGGTTAGGTCTGGGTTAGGTCTGGGTTATGCCCGCATCTGGCTCATGATTTTGCCTTCTTGGCATACATGTTGGCCAGATCCTGGGTTTTTTCGGGTATGAATCACGTAGTAACGTGGTACCACACGGTAACAGTCAATTAAACCTGGATTCGTTCAGTATTTTAGACGGTAACACCGGTTAGGTCCGTGTTAGGTCCGGGTTAGGTCTGGGTTATGCCCGCATCAGCTCACGATTTTGCCTTCCTCGCATACTTGTTGGCCAGATCCTGGGTATTTTCGGGTTTGAATGACGTAGAAATGTGGTACCACACAGTAACAGTCAATTAAACGTGGATTCGGTCAGTATTTTAGCCGGTAACACCGGTTAGGTCTGGGTTAGGTGTGGGTTATGCCCGCATTATGCTCACGATTTTGCCTTCTTCGCATTCTTGTTAGCCAGATCCTGGGTTTTTTCGGGTTTGAATCACGTAGTAATGTGGTACCACACTGAAACAGTCAATTAAACCTGGTTTCGATCCACATTATAGAACATAACACCGGTTAGATCTGGGATAGGTCTGGGTTATGCTCGCATCTGGCTCATGATTTTGCCTTCTTCGCATTCTTGTTGGCCAAATCCAGGGTTTTTTCGGGATTAAATCAGGTGGTAATGTGGTACCACACTGAAACAGTCAATTAGACCTGGTTTCGATCCACATTTTAGAGGATAACACCGGTTAGGTCTGGGTTAGGTCAGTGTTATGCCCGCATCTGGCTCATGATTTTGCCTTTTTCGCATTCGTGTTGTCCAGATCCTTGGTTTTCCCTGGTTTGAATCACGTAGTAATGTGGTACCACACAGTAACAGTCAATTAAACCCGGATTCGGTCAGTATTTTAGCCGGTAACACCGGTTAGGTCTGGGTTATGCCCGCATTATGCTCACGATTTTGCCTTCTTCGCATACATGTTGGCCAGATCCTGGGTTTTTTCGGGTATGAATCACGTAGTAATGTGGTACCACACAGTAACAGTCAAATAAACCTGGATTCGGTCAGTATTTTAACCGGTAACTCCGGTTAGGTCTGGGTTAGGTCTGGGTTATGCACGCATTATGCTCACGATTTTACCTTCTTCGCATCCTTGTTAGCCAGATCCTGGGTTTTCTCGGGTTTGAATCACGTAGTAATATGGTACCACACATTAACAGTCAATTAAACCAGGATTCGGTCAGTATTTTAGGCGGTAACACCGGTTATGTCTGGGTTAGGTCTGGGTTATGCCCGCATCTGACTCATGATTTTGCCTTCTTCGCATACATGTTGGCCAGATCCTGGGTTTTTTTCCGGTTTGAATCACGTAGTAATGTGGTACCGCACTGAAACAGTCCATTAAACCTGGATTCGTTCAGTATTTTAGCCGGTAACACGTGTTAGGTCTGGGTTAGATCTGGGTTATGCCCACATTTTGGTCATGATTTTGCCTGCTTCGCATACTTGTTGGCCAGATCCAGGGTTTTTTCGGGTTTGAATCACGTAGTCATGTGGTACCGCACTGAAACAGTCAATTAAACCTGGTTTCGATCCACATTTTAGAGGATAACACCGGTTAGGTCTGGGTTAGGTCTTGGTTATGCCCGCATCTGGCTCCTGATTTTGCCTTCTTCACAAACTTGTTGGCCAGATCCTAGGTTTTTTCGGGTATGAATCACGTAGCAATGTGGTACCACACATTAACAGTCAATTAAACCTGGATTCGGTCAGTATTTTAGGCGATAACCCCGGTTAGGTCTGGGTTAGACCTGGGTTATGCCCGCATCTGGCTCATGATTTTGCCTTCTTCGCATACATGTTGGCCAGATCCTACGTTTTTTCGGGTATGAATCACGTAGCAATGTGGTACCACACAGTAACAGTCAATTAATCCTGGATTCGTTCAGTATTTTAGACGGTAATACCGGTTAGGTCTGGGTTAGGTCTGGGTTATGCCCGCATCAGCCCATGATTTTGCCTTCTTCGCATACTTGTTGGCCAGATCCTGGCTATTTTCGGGTTTCAATGACGTAGTAATGTGGCACCACACAGTAACAGTCAATTAAACCTGGATTCGGTCAGTATTTTAGCCGGTAACACCGGTTAGGTCTGGGTTAGGTCTGGGTTATGCCCGCATTATGCTCACGATTTTGCATTCTTCGCATTCTTGTTAGTCAGATCCTGGGTTTTTTCGGGTTTGAATCACGTAGTAATGTGGTACCACACTGAAACAGTCCATTAAACCTGGATTCGTTCAGTATTTTAGGCGGTAACACCGGTTAGATCTGGGTTAGGTCTGGGTTATGCTCGCATCTGGCTCATGATTTTGCCTTCTTCGCATACTTGCTGGCCAGATCCAGGGTTTTTTCCCGGTTTGAATCACGTAGTACTGTGGTACCACACAGTAACAGTCAATTAAACCTGGATTCGGTCAATATTTTAGTGAATAAAACCGGTTAGGTCTGGGCTAGGTCTGGGTTATGCCCGCATCTGGCTCATGATTTTGCCCTCATCGCATAGTTGTTGGCCAGAGCCAGGGTTTTCTCGGGTTTGAATCACGTAGTAATATGGTACCACACATTAACAGTAAATTAAACCTGGATTCGGTCAGTATTTTAGGCGGTAACACCGGTTAGATCTGGGTTAGGTCTGGGTTATGCTCGCATCTGGCTCATGATTTTGCCTTCTTCGCATACTTGTTGGCCAGATCCAGGGTTTTTTTCCGGTTTGAATCACGTAGTAATGTGGTACCACACATTAACAGTCAACTAAACCTGGATTCGGTCAATATTTTAGTGGATAAAACCGGTTAGGTCTGGGCAAGGTCTGGGTTATGCTCGCATCTGGCTCATGATTTTGCCTTCTTCGCATACTTGTTGGCCAGATCCAGGGATTTTTTCCGGTTTGAATCACGTAGTAATGTGGTACCACACTGAAACAGTCCATTACACTTGGTTTCGATCAATATTTTAGTGGATAAAACCGGTTAGGTCTGGGCTAGGTCTGTGTTATGCCCGCATCTGGCTCCTGGTTTTGACTTCTTCACAAACTTATTGGCCAGATCCCGGGTTTTTTCGGGTTTGAATCACGTAGTAATATGGTACCACACATTAACAGTCAATTAAACCTGGATTCCGTCAGTATTTTAGTCGGTAACACCGGTTAGGACTGGGTTAGGTCTGGGTTATGCCCGCATCAGCTCATGATTTTGCCTTCTTCGCATACTTGTTGGCCAGATCCTGGGTATTTTCGGGTTTGAATGACGTAGAAATCTGGTACCACACAGTAACGGTCAATTAAACGTGGATTCGGTCAGTATTTTAGCCGGTAACACCGGTTAGGTCTGGGTTAGGTCTGGGTTATGCCCGCATTATGCTCACGATTTTGCCTTCTTCGCATTCTTGTTAGCCAGATCCTGGGTCTTTTCGGGTTTGAATCACGTAGAAATGTGGTACCACACAGTAACGGTCAATTAAACGTGGATTCGGTCAGTATTTTAGCCGGTAACACCGGTTAGGTCTGGGTTAGGTCTGGGTTATGCCCGCATTATGCTCACGATTTTGCCTTCTTCGCATTCTTGTTAGCCAGATCCTGGGTTTTTTCGGGTTTGAATCACGTAGTAATGTGGTACCACACTGAAACAGTCAATTAAACCTGGTTTCGATCCACATTTTAGAACATAACACCGTTTAGGTCAGGGCTAGGACTGTGTTATGCCCGCATCTGGCTCATGATATTGACTTCTTCGCATACTTGTTGGCCAGATCCTGGGTTTTTTCGGGCATGAATGACGTAGTAATGAGGAACCACACTGTAACAGTCAATCAAACCTGGATTCGTTCAGTATTTTAGACGGTAACACCGGTTAGGTCTGGGTTAGGTCTGGGTTTTGCCCGCATCTGGCTCATGATTTTGCCTTCTTCGCATACTTGTTGGCCAGATCTTGGGTTTTTTCGGGTTTGAATCACGTAGTAATGTGGTACCACACTGAAACAGTTAATTAAACCTGGTTTCGATCCACATTTTAGAACATAACACCGGTTAGATCTGGGTTAGGTCTGGCTTATGCTCGCATCTGCCTCATGATTTTGCCTTCTTCGCATACTTGTTGGCCAGATCCAGGGATTTTTTCCGGTTTGAATCACGTAGTAATGTGGTACCACACTGAAACAGTCCATTAAACTTGGTTTCGATCAATATTTTAGTGGATAAAACCGGTTAGGTCTGGGCTAGGTCTGTGTTATGCCCGCATCTGGCTCCTGATTTTGCCTTCTTCACAAACTTATTGGCCAGATCCCGGGGTTTTTCGGGTTTGAATCACGTAGTAATTTGGTACCACACATTAACAGTCAATTAAACGTGGATTCGGTCAGTATTTTAGTCGGTAACACCGGTTAGGTCTGGGTTAGGTCTGGGATATGCCCGCATCTGGCTCATGATTTTGCCTTCTTCGCATACATGTTGGCCAGATCCTGGGTTTTTTCGGGTATGAATCACGTAGTAATGTGGTACCACACGGTAACAGTCAATTAAACCTGGATTCGTTCAGTATTTTAGACCGTAACACCGGTTAGGTCTGGGTTAGGTCTGGGTTATGCCCGCATCAGCTCATGATTTTGCCTTCATCGCATACTTGTTGGCCAGATCCTGGGTATTTTCGGGTTTGAATGACGTAGAAATGTGGTACCACACAGTAACAGTCAATTAAACGTGGATTCGGTCAGTATTTTAGCCGGTAACTCCGGTTAGGTCTGGGTTAGGTCTGGGTTATGCCCGCATTATGCTCACGATTTTGCCTTCTTCGCATTCTTGTTAGCCAGATCCTGGGTTTTTTCGGGTTTGAATCACGTAGTAATGTGGTACCACACTGAAAGAGTCAATTAAACCTGGTTTCGATCCACATTTTAGAACATAACACCGTTTAGGTCTGGGCTAGGACTGTGTTATGCCCGCATCTGGCTCATGATATTGCCTTCTTCGCATACTTGTTGGCCAGATCCTGGGTTTTTTCGGGTTTGAATTACGCAGTAATGTGGTTCCACACTGAAACAGTCCTCTAAACTTGGTTTCGATCAATATTTTAGAGGATAAAACCGGTTAGGCCTGGGTTAAGGCAGGGTTATGCCCACATTTTGCTCATGATTTTGCCTTCTTCGCATACTTGTTGGCCAGATCATGGGTTTTTTCGGGTTTGAATCACGTAGTAATGTGGTACCACACTGAAAGAGTCCTCTAAACTTGGTTTCGATCAATATTTTACAGGATAAAACCGGTTAGGTCTGGGTTAGGTCTGGGTTATGCCCGTATCTGGCTCATGATTTTGCCTTCTTCGCATACTTGTTGGCCAGATCATGGGTTTTTTCGGGTTTGAAACACGTAGTGCAGTGGTACCACACAGTAACAGTCAATTAAACTTGGTTTCAATCAATATTTGAGTGGATAACACCGGTTAGGTCTGGGTTAGGTCTGGGTTATGCCCGCATCTGGCTCATGATTTTGTCTTCTTCGCATAATTGTTGGCCAGATCCTGGGTTTTTTCGGGTTTGAATTACGCAGTAATGTGGTTCCACACTGAAACAGTCCTCTAAACTTGGTTTCGATCAATATTTTAGAGGAAAGAACCGGTTAGGTCTGGGTTAGGTCTGGGTTATGCCCGTATCTGACTCATGATTTTGCCTTCTTCGCATACTTGTTGGCCAGATCCTGGGTTTTTTCGGGTTTGAATCACGTAGTATTGTGGTACCACACTGAAACAGTCAATTAAACCTGGTTTCGATCAATATTTTAGAGGATGAAACCGGTTTGGTCTGGGTTAGGTCTGGGTTATGTCCGCATCTAGCTCATGATTTTGCCTTTTCCGCATTCTAGTTGGCCAGATCCTTGGTTTTCCCTGGTTTGAATCACGTAGAAATGTGTTACCACACTGGAGCAGACAGTTAAACTTGGTTTCAATCAATATTTGAGTGGATAACACCGGTTAGGTCTGGGTTAGGTCTGGGTTATGCCCGCATCTGGCTCATGATTTTGCCTTTTCCGTATTCTTGTTGGCCAGATCGTTGGTTTTCCCTGGTTTGGATCACGTAGAAATATGGTATCACACTAAAACAGACTATTAAACCTGGGTTCGATCAATATTTTAGAGGATAAAACCGGTTAGGTCTGGTTTAGGTCTGGGTTATGCCCGCATCTGACTCATGATTTTGCCTTCTTCGCATAGATGTTGGCCAGATCCTGGGTTTTTTCGGGTTTGAATCACGTAGTAATGTGGCACCACACAGTAACAGTCTATTAAACCTGGATTCGGTCAGTATTTTAGTCGGTAACACCAGTAAGGTCTGGGTTAGGTCTGGGTTATGCCCGCGTCTGGCTCATGATTCTGCCTTCTTCGCATACTTGTTGGCCAGATGCTGGGTTTTTTCGGGTTTGAATCACGTGGTAATGTGGTACCACACTGAAACAGACAATATAACCTGGTTTCGATCAATATTTTAGGGGATGAAACGAGTTGGGTCTGGGTTCTGCCCGCATCTGGCTCATGATTTTGCCTTTTCCGCATTCTAGTTGGCCAGATCCTTGGTTTTCCCCGGTTTGAATCACGTAGAAATGTGTTACCACACTGAAGCAGACAGTTAAACCTGGTTACGATCCACATTTTAGAGGATAAAACCGGTTAGGTCTGGGTTAGGTCTGGGTTATGCCCGCAACTGACTCATGATTTTGCCTTCTTCGCATAGATGTTGGTCAGATCCTGGGTTTTTTCGGGTTTGAATCACGTAGTAATGTGGTACCACACTGAAAGAGTCCTCTAAACTTGGTTTCGATCAATATTTTACAGGATAAAACCGGTTAGGTCTGGGTTAGGTCTGCGTTATGCCCGTATCTGGCTCATGATTTTGCCTTCTTCGCATACTTGTTGGCCAGATCATCGGTTTTTTCGGGTTTGAAACACGTAGTACTGTGGTACCACACAGTAACAGTCAATTAAACTTGGTTTCAATCAATATTTGAGTGGATAACACCGGTTAGGTCTGGGTTAGGTCTGGGTTATGCCCGCATCTGGCTCATGATTTTGTCTTCTTCGCATAATTGTTGGCCAGATTCTGGGTTTTTTCGGGTTTGAATTACGCAGTAATGTGGGTCCACACTGAAACAGTCCTCTAAACTTGGTTTCGATCAATATTTTAGAGGATAAAACCGGTTAGGTCTGGGTTAGGTCTGGGTTATGCCCGTATCTGGCTCATGATTTTGCCTTCTTCGCATACTTGTTGGCCAGATCCTGGGTTTTTTCGGGTTTGAATCACGTAGTATTGTGGTACCACACTGAAACAGTCAATTAAACCTGGTTTCGATCAATATTATAGAGGATGAAACCGGTTTGGTCTGGGTTAGGTCTGGGTTATGTCCGCATCTGGCTCATGATTTTGCCTTTTCCGCATTCTAGTTGGCCAGATCCTTGGTTTTCCCTGGTTTGAATCACGTAGAAATGTGTTACCACACTGAAGCAGACAGTTAAACTTGGTTTCAATCAATATTTGAGTGGATAACACCGGTTAGGTCTGGGTTATGCCCGCATCTGGCTCATGATTTTGCCTTTTCCGCATTCTTGTTGGCCAGATCGTTGGTTTTCCCTGGTTTGGATCACGTAGAAATATGGTATCACACTAAAACAGACAATTAAACCTGGGTTCGATCAATATTTTAGAGGATAAAACCGGTTAGGTCTGGTTTAGGTCTGGGTTATGCCCGCATCTGACACATGATTTTGCCTTCTTCGCATAGATGTTGGCCAGATCCTGGGTTTTTTCGGGTTTGAATCACATAGTAATGTGGCACCACACAGTAACAGTCTATTAAACCTGGATTCGGTCAGTATTCTAGTCGGTAACACCGATTAGGTCTGGGTTATGCCCGCATCTGGCTCATGATTTTGCCTTTTCCGCATTCTTGTTGGCCACATCGTTGGTTTTCCCTGGTTTGGATCACGTAGAAATATGGTATCACACTGTAAGAGACAATTAAACCTGGGTTCGATCAATATTTTAGAGGATAAAACCGGTTAGGTCTGGTTTAGGTCTGGGTTATGCCCGCGTCTGACTCATGATTTTGCCTTCTTCGCATACATGTTGGCCACATGCGGGGTATTTTCGGATTTGAATCACTTAGTAATGTGGTACCACACTGAAACAGACAATTTAACCTGGTTTCGATTAATATTTTAGAGGATGAAACCAGTTGGGTCTGGGTTATGCCCGCATCTGGCTCATGATTTTGCCTTCTTCGCATAATTGTTGGCCAGATCCTGGGTTTTTTCGGGTTTGAATTACGCAGTAATGTGGTTCCACACTGAAACAGTCCTCTAAACTTGGTTTCGATCAATATTTTAGAGGATAAAACCGGTTAGGTCTGGGTTAGGTCTGGGTTATGCCCGCATCTGGCTCATGATTTTGCCTTCTTCGCATACTTGTTGTCCAGATCCTGGGGTTTTCCGGGTTTGAATCACGTAGAAATGTGGTATCACACTGAAACAGTCAATTAAACCTGGCATCGATCCACATTTTAGAACACATCACCGGTTAGGTCTGGGTTAGGTCTGGGATATGCCCTCTTCTGGCTCATGATTTTGCCTTCTTCGCATACTTGTTGGCAAGATCCAGGGTTTTTTCGGGTTTGAATCATGTAGTAATGTGGTACCACACTGAAACAGTCAATTAACCCTGGATTCGGTCAGTATTTTAGTCGGTAACACCGGTTAGGTCTGGGTTAGGTCTGGGTTATGCCTGCATCTGGCTCATGATTTTGTTTTCTTCGCATACTTTTTGGCGAGATCCTGGGTTTTTTCGAGTTTGAATCAGGAAGAAATGTGGTAGCACACAGTAGCAGTCAATTAAACCTGGTTTCGGCCAGTATTTTAGTCAGTTACACCGGTTAGGTCTAGGTTAGGTCTGGGTTAGGACTGGGTTATGCTCGCATCTGGCCCATGATTTTGCCTTCTTCGCATGCTTGTTGGCCAGATCCTGGGTTTTGACGGGTTTGAATCACGTAGTATTGTCGTACCACACTGAAGCAGACAATTTAACCTGGTTTCGATCAACATTTGAGTGGATAAAACCGGTTAGGTCTGGGTTAAGGCAGGGTAATGCCCACATTTTGCTCATGATTTTGCCTTCGTCGCATACTTATTGGCCAGATCATGGGTTTTTTCGGGTTTGAATTACGTAGTAATGTGGTACCACTCAGTAACACTCAATTAAACTTGGTTTCAATCAATATTTGAGTGGATAACACCGGTTAGGTCTGGGTTAGGTCTGGGTTATGCCCGCATCTGGCTCATGATTTTGCCTTTTCCGCATTCTTGTTGGCCAGATCGTTGGTGTTCCCTGGTTTGGATCACGTAGAAATGTGGTATCACACTGAAACAGACAATTAAACCTGGGTTCGATCAATATTCTAGAGGATAAAACCGGTTAGGTCTGGTTTAGGTCTGGGTTATGCCCGCATCTGGCTCATGATTTTGCCTTCTTCGCATAGATGGTGGCCAGATCCTGGGTTTTTTCGGGTTTGAATCACGTAGTAATGTGGTACCACACTGAAACAGACAATTTAACCTGGTTTCGATCAATATTTTAGGGGATGAAACCAGTTGGGTCTGGGTTCTGCCGGCATCTGGCTCATGATTTTGCCTTCTTCGCATAATTGTTGGCCAGATCCTGGGTTTTTTCGGGTTTGAATTACGCAGTATTGTGGTACCACACTGAAGCAGTCAATTAAACCTGGTTTCGATCAATATTTTAGAGGATGAAACCGGTTTGGTCAGGGTTAGGTCTGGGTTATGTCCGCATCTGGCTCAAGATTTTGCCTTTTCCGCATTCTAGTTGGCCAGATCCTTGGTTTTCCCTGGTTTGAATCACGTAGAAATGTGTTACCACACTGAAGCAGACAGTTAAACTTGGTTTCAATCAATATTTGAGTGGATAACACCGGTTAGGTCTGGGGTAGGTCTGGGTTATGCCCGCATCTGGCTCATGATTTTGCCTTTTCCGCATTCTTGTTGGCCAGATCGTTGGTTTTCCCTGGTTTGGATCACGTAGAAATATGGTATCACACTGAAACAGACAATTAAACCTGGGTTCGATCAATATTTGAGAGGATAAAACCGGTTAGGTCAGGTTTAGGCCTGGGTTATGCCCGCATCTGACCCATGATTTTGCCTTCTTCGCATAGATGTTGGCCAGATCCTGGGTTTTTTCGGGTTTGAATCACGTAGTAATGTGGTACCACACAGTAACGGTCTATTAAACCTGGATCCTGTCAGTATTTCAGTCGGTAACACCGATAAGGTCTGGGTTATGCCCGCATCTGGCTTATGATTTTGCCTTTTCCGCATTCTTGTCGGCCAGATCGTTGGTTTTCCCTGGTTTGGATCACGTAGAAATATGGTATCACACTGAAACAGACAATTAAACCTGGGTTCGATCAATATTTGAGAGGATAAAACCGGTTAGGTCAGGTTTAGGCCTGGGTTATGCCCGCATCTGGCTCATGATTTTGCCTTCTTCGCATAATTGTTGGCCAGATCCTGGGTTTTTTCGGGTTTGAATTACGCAGTAATGTGGTTCCACACTGAAACAGTCCTCTAAACTTGGTTTCGATCAATATTTTAGAGGATAAAACCGGTTAGGTCTGGGTTAGGTCTGGGTTATGCCCGCATCTGGCTCATGATTTTGCCTTCTTCGCATACTTGTTGTCCAGATCCTGGGGTTTTGCGGGTTTGAATCACGTAGTAATGTGGTATCACACTGAAACAGTCAATTAAACCTGGCATCGATCCACATTTTAGAACACAACACCGGTTAGGTCTGGGTTAGGTCTGGGTTATGCCCTCTTCTGGCTCATGATTTTGCCTTCTTCGCATACTTGTTGGCCAGATCCAGGGTTTTTTCGGGTTTGAATCACGTAGTAATGTGGTACCACACTGAAACAGTCAATTAACCCTGGATTCGGTCAGTATTTTAGTCGGTAACACCGGTTAGGTCTGGGTTAGGTCTGGGTTATGCCTGCATCTGGCTCATGATTTTGTTTTCTTCGCATACTTTTTGGCGAGATCCTGGGTTTTTTCGAGTTTGAATCACGTAGAAATGTGGAAGCACACAGTAGCAGTCAATTAAACCTGGATTCGGCCAGTATTTTAGTCAGTTACACCGGTTAGGTCTAGGTTAGGTCTGGGTTAGGACTGGGTTATGCCCGCATCTGGCCCATGATTTTGCCTTCTTCGCATGCTTGTTGGCCAGATCCTGGGTTTTGACGGGTTTGAATCACGTAGTATTGTCGTACCACACTGAAACAAACAATTTAACCTGGTTTCGATCAACATTTGAGTGGATAAAACCGGTTAGGTCTGGGTTAAGGCAGGGTTATGCCCACATTTTGCTCATGATTTTGCCTTCTTCGCATACTTGTTGGCCAGATCATGGGTTTTTTCGGGTTTGAATCACGTAGTAATGTGGTACCACTCAGTAACACTCAATTAAACTTGGTTTCAATCAATATTTGAGTGGATAACACCGGTTAGGTCTGGGTTAGGTCTGGGTTATGCCCGCATCTGGCTCATGATTTTGCCTTTTCCGCATTCTTGTTGGCCAGATCGTTGGTGTTCCCTGGTTTGGATCACGTAGAAATGTGGTATCACACTGAAACAGACAATTAAACCTGGGTTCGATCAATATTTTAGAGGATAAAACCGGTTAGGTCTGGTTTAGGTCTGGGTTATGCCCGCATCTGGCTCATGATTTTGCCTTCTTCGCATAGATGGTGGCCAGATACTGGGTTTTTTCGGGTTTGAATCACGTAGTAATGTGGTACCACACTGAAACAGACAATTTAACCTGGTTTCGATCAATATTTTAGGGGATGAAACCAGTTGGGTCTGGGTTCTGCCCGCATCTGGCTCATGATTTTGCCTTTCCGCATTCTTGTTGGCCAGATCCTTGGTTTTCCCTGGTTTGAATCACGTAGAAATGCGTTACCACACTGAAGCAGACAGTTAAACCTGGTTTCGATCCACATTTTAGAGGATAAAACCGGTTAGGTCTGGGTTAAGGCAGGGTTATGCCCACATTTTGCTCATGATTTTGACTTCTTCGCATACTTGTTGGCCAGATCATGGGTTTTTTCGGGTTTGAATCACGTAGTAATGTGGTACCACACTGAAACAGTCCTCTAAACTTGGTTTCGATCAATATTTTAGAGGATAAACTCGGTTTGGTCAGGGTTAGGTCTGGGTTATGTCCGCATCTGGCTCATGATTTTGCCTTTTCCGCATTCTAGTTGGCCAGATCCTTGGTTTTCCCTGGTTTGAATCACGTAGAAATGTGTTACCACACTGAAGCAGACAGTTAAACTTGGTTTCAATCAATATTTGAGTGGATAACACCGGTTAGGTCTGGGTTAGGTCTGGGTTATGCCCGCATCTGGCTCATGAGTTTGCCTTTTCCGCATTCTTGTTGGCCAGATCGTTGGTTTTCCCTGGTTTGGATCACGTAGAAATATGGTATCACACTGAAACAGACAATTAAACCTGGGTTCGATCAATATTTGAGAGGATAAAACCGGTTAGGTCTGGTTTAGGTCTGGGTTATGCCCGCATCTGACCCATGATTTTGCCTTCTTCGCATAGATGTTGGCCAGATCCTAGGTTTTTTCGGGTTTGAATCACGTAGTAATGTGGTACCACACAGTAACGGTCTATTAAACCTGGATTCGGTCAGTATTTCAGTCGGCAACACCGATTAGGTCTGGGTTATGCCCGCATCTGGCTCATGATTTTGCCTTTTCCGCATTCTTGTTGGCCAGATCGTTGGTTTTCCCTGGTTTTGGATCACGTAGAAATATGGTATCACACTGAAACAGGCAATTAAACCTGGGTTCGATCAATATTTTAGAGGATAAAACCGGTTAGGTCCGGTTTTGGTCTGGGTTATGCCCGCATCTGACTCATGATTTTGCCTTCTTCGCATACATGTTGGCCAGATGCTGGGTATTTTCGGATTTGAATCACGTAGTAATGTGGTACCACACTGAAACAGGCAATTTAACCTGGTTTCGATCAATATTTTAGAGGATGAAATCAGTTGGGTCTGGGTTATGCCCGCATCTGGCTCATGATTTTGCCTTCTTCGCATAATTGTTGGCCAGATCCTGGGTTTTTTCGGGTTTGAATTACGCAGTAATGTGGTTCCACACTGAAACAGTCCTCTAAACTTGGTTTCGATCAATATTTTAGAGGATAAAACCGGTTAGGTCTGGTTTAGGTCTGGGTTATGCCCGCATCTGACTCATGATTTTGCCTTCTTCGCATACATGTTGGCCACATGCTGGGTATTTTCGGATTTGAATTACGTAGTAATGTGGTACCACACTGAAACAGACAATTTAGCCTGGTTTCGATCAATATTTTAGAGGATGAAACCAGTTGGGTCTGGGTTATGCCCGCATCTGGCTGATGATTTTGCCTTCTTCGCATAATTGTTGGCCAGATCCTGGGTTTTTTCGGGTTTGAATTACGCAGTAATGTGGTTCCTCACTGAAACAGTCCTCTAAACTTGGTTTCGATCAATATTATAGAGGATAAAACCGGTTAGGTCTGGGTTAGGTCTGGGTTATGCCCGCATCTGGCTCATGATTTTGCCTTCTTCGCATACTTGTTGGCCAGATCCTGGGTTTTTTCGGGTTTGAATCACGTAGTAATGTGGTACCTCGCAGAAACAGACAACTTAACCTGGTTTCGATCAATATTTTAGAGGATAAACTCGGTTGGGTCTGGGTTAGGTCTGGGTTATGCCCGCATCTGGCTCATGATTTTGCCTTCTTCGCATAGATGTTGGTCAGATCCTGGGTTTTTTCGGGTTTGAATCACGTAGTAATGTGGTACCACACTGAAACAGACAATTTAACCTGGTTTCGATCAATATTTTAGGGGATGAAACCAGTTGGGTCTGGGTCCTGCCCGCATCTGGCTCGTGATTTTGCCTTCTTCGCATAATTGTTGGCCAGATCCTGGGTTTTTTCGGGTTTGAATTACGCAGTAATGTGGTTCCTCACTGAAACAGTCCTCTAAACTTGGTTTCGATCAATATTATAGAGGATAAAACCGGTTAGGTCTGGGTTAGGTCTGGGTTATGCCCGCATCTGGCTCATGAGTTTGCCTTTTCCGCATTCTTGTTGGCCAGATCGTTGGTTTTCCCTGGTTTCGATCACGTAGAAATATGGTATCACACTGAAACAGACAATTAAACCTGGGTTCGATCAATATTTTAGAGGATAAAACCGGTTAGGTCTGGTTTTGGTCTGGGTTATGCCCGCATCTGACTCATGATTTTGCCTTCTTCGCATACATGTTGGCCATATGCTGGGTATTTTCGGATCTGAATCACGTAGTAATGTGGTACCACACTGAAACAGGCAATTTAACCTGGTTTCGATCAATATTTTAGAGGATGAAACCAGTTGGGTCTGGGTTATGCCCGCATCTGGCTCATGATTTTGCCTTCTTCGCATAATTGTTGGCCAGATCCTGGGTTTTTTCGGGTTTGAATTACGCAGTAATGTGGTTCCACAATGAAACAGTCCTCTAAACTTGGTTTCAATCACTATTTGAGTGGATAATACCGGTTAGGTCTGGGTTAGGTCTGGGTTATGCCCGCATCTGGCTCATGATTTTGCCTTTTCCGCATTCTTGTTGGCCAGATCGTTGGTTTTCCCTGGTTTGGATCACGTAGAAATATGGTATCACACTGAAACAGACAATTAAACCTGGGTTCGATCAATATTTGAGAGGATAAAACCGGTTAGGTCTGGTTTAGGTCTGGGTTATGCCCGCATCTGACCCATGATTTTGCCTTCTTCGCATAGATGTTGGCCAGATCCTAGGTTTTTTCGGGTTTGAATCACGTAGTAATGTGGTACCACACAGTAACGGTCTATTAAACCTGGATTCGGTCAGTATTTCAGTCGGTAACATCGATTAGGTCTGGGTTATGCCCGCATCTGGCTCATGATTTTGCCTTTTCCGCATTCTTGTTGGCCAGATCGTTGGTTTTCCCTGGTTTTGGATCACGTAGAAATATGGTATCACACTGAAACAGGCAATTAAACCTGGGTTCGATCAATGTTTTAGAGGATAAAACCAGTTGGGTCTGGGTTATGCCCGCATCTGGCTCATGATTTTGCCTTCTTCGCATAATTGTTGGCCAGATCATGGGTTTTTTCGGGTTTGAAACACGTAGTACTGTGGTACCACACAGTAACAGTCAATTAAACTTGGTTTCAATCAATATTTGAGTGGATAACACCGGTTAGGTCTGGGTTAGGTCTGGGTTATGCCCGCATCTGGCTCATGATTTTGCCTTTTCCGCATTCTTGTTGGCCAGATCGTTGGTTTTCCCTGGTTTGGATCACGTAGAAATATGGTATCACACTAAAACAGACAATTAAACCTGGGTTCGATCAATATTTTAGAGGATAAAACCGGTTAGGTCTGGTTTAGGTCTGGGTTATGCCCGCATCTGACACATGATTTTGCCTTCTTCGCATAGATGTTGGCCAGATCCTGGGTTTTTTCGGGTTTGAATCACATAGTAATGTGGCACCACACAGTAACAGTCTATTAAACCTGGATTCGGTCAGTATTCTAGTCGGTAACACCGATTAGGTCTGGGTTATGCCCGCATCTGGCTCATGATTTTGCCTTTTCCGCATTCTTGTTGGCCACATCGTTGGTTTTCCCTGGTTTGGATCACGTAGAAATATGGTATCACACTGAAAGAGACAATTAAACCTGGGTTCGATCAATATTTTAGAGGATAAAACCGGTTAGGTCTGGTTTAGGTCTGGGTTATGCCCGCGTCTGACTCATGATTTTGCCTTCTTCGCATACATGTTGGCCACATGCGGGGTATTTTCGGATTTGAATCACGTAGTAATGTGGTACCACACTGAAACAGACAATTTAACCTGGTTTCGATTAATATTTTAGAGGATGAAACCAGTTGGGTCTGGGTTATGCCCGCATCTGGCTCATGATTTTGCCTTCTTCGCATAATTGTTGGCCAGATCCTGGGTTTTTTCGGGTTTGAATTACGCAGTAATGTGGTTCCACACTGAAACAGTCCTCTAAACTTGGTTTCGATCAATATTTTAGAGGATAAAACCGGTTAGGTCTGGGTTAGGTCTGGGTTATGCCCGCATCTGGCTCATGATTTTGCCTTCTTCGCATACTTGTTGTCCAGATCCTGGGGTTTTGCGGGTTTGAATCACGTAGTAATGTGGTATCACACTGAAACAGTCAATTAAACCTGGCATCGATCCACATTTTAGAACACAACACCGGTTAGGTCTGGGTTAGGTCTGGGTTATGCCCTCTTCTGGCTCATGATTTTGCCTTCTTCGCATACTTGTTGGCCAGATCCAGGGTTTTTTCGGGTTTGAATCACGTAGTAATGTGGTACCACACTGAAACAGTCAATTAACCCTGGATTCGGTCAGTATTTTAGTCGGTAACACCGGTTAGGTCTGGGTTAGGTCTGGGTTATGCCTGCATCTGGCTCATGATTTTGTTTTCTTCGCATACTTTTTGGCGAGATCCTGGGTTTTTTCGAGTTTGAATCACGTAGAAATGTGGAAGCACACAGTAGCAGTCAATTAAACCTGGATTCGGCCAGTATTTTAGTCAGTTACACCGGTTAGGTCTAGGTTAGGTCTGGGTTAGGACTGGGTTATGCCCGCATCTGGCCCATGATTTTGCCTTCTTCGCATGCTTGTTGGCCAGATCCTGGGTTTTGACGGGTTTGAATCACGTAGTATTGTCGTACCACACTGAAACAAACAATTTAACCTGGTTTCGATCAACATTTGAGTGGATAAAACCGGTTAGGTCTGGGTTAAGGCAGGGTTATGCCCACATTTTGCTCATGATTTTGCCTTCTTCGCATACTTGTTGGCCAGATCATGGGTTTTTTCGGGTTTGAATCACGTAGTAATGTGGTACCACTCAGTAACACTCAATTAAACTTGGTTTCAATCAATATTTGAGTGGATAACACCGGTTAGGTCTGGGTTAGGTCTGGGTTATGCCCGCATCTGGCTCATGATTTTGCCTTTTCCGCATTCTTGTTGGCCAGATCGTTGGTGTTCCCTGGTTTGGATCACGTAGAAATGTGGTATCACACCGAAACAGACAATTAAACCTGGGTTCGATCAATATTTTAGAGGATAAAACCGGTTAGGTCTGGTTTAGGTCTGGGTTATGCCCGCATCTGGCTCATGATTTTGCCTTCTTCGCATAGATGGTGGCCAGATACTGGGTTTTTTCGGGTTTGAATCACGTAGTAATGTAGTACCACACTGAAACAGACAATTTAACCTGGTTTCGATCAATATTTTAGGGGATGAAACCAGTTGGGTCTGGGTTCTGCCCGCATCTGGCTCATGATTTTGCCTTTCCGCATTCTTGTTGGCCAGATCCTTGGTTTTCCCTGGTTTGAATCACGTAGAAATGTGTTACCACACTGAAGCAGACAGTTAAACCTGGTTTCGATCCACATTTTAGAGGATAAAACCGGTTAGGTCTGGGTTAAGGCAGGGTTATGCCCAAATTTTGCTCATGATTTTGACTTCTTCGCATACTTGTTGGCCAGATCATGAGTTTTTTCGGGTTTGAATCACGTAGTAATGTGGTACCACACTGAAACAGTCCTCAAAACTTGGTTTCGATCAATATTTTAGAGGATAAACTCGGTTTGGTCAGGGTTAGGTCTGGGTTATGTCCGCATCTGGCTCATGATTTTGCCTTTTCCGCATTCTAGTTGGCCAGATCCTTGGTTTTCCCTGGTTTGAATCACGTAGAAATGTGTTACCACACTGAAGCAGACAGTTAAACTTGGTTTCAATCAATATTTGAGTGGATAACACCGGTTAGGTCTGGGTTAGGTCTGGGTTATGCCCGCATCTGGCTCATGAGTTTGCCTTTTCCGCATTCTTGTTGGCCAGATCGTTGGTTTTCCCTGGTTTGGATCACGTAGAAATATGGTATCACACTGAAACAGACAATTAAACCTGGGTTCGATCAATATTTGAGAGGATAAAACCGGTTAGGTCTGGTTTAGGTCTGGGTTATGCCCGCATCTGACCCATGATTTTGCCTTCTTCGCATAGATGTTGGCCAGATCCTAGGTTTTTTCGGGTTTGAATCACGTAGTAATGTGGTACCACACAGTAACGGTCTATTAAACCTGGATTCGGTCAGTATTTCAGTCGGTAACACCGATTAGGTCTGGGTTATGCCCGCATCTGGCTCATGATTTTGCCTTTTCCGCATTCTTGTTGGCCAGATCGTTGGTTTTCCCTGGTTTTGGATCACGTAGAAATATGGTATCACACTGAAACAGGCAATTAAACCTGGGTTCGATCAATATTTTAGAGGATAAAACCGGTTAGGTCTGGTTTTGGTCTGGGTTATGCCCGCATCTGACTCATGATTTTGCCTTCTTCGCATACATGTTGGCCAGATGCTGGGTATTTTCGTATTTGAATCACGTAGTAATGTGGTACCACACTGAAACAGGCAATTTAACCTGGTTTCGATCAATATTTTAGAGGATGAAATCAGTTGGGTCTGGGTTATGCCCGCATCTGGCTCATGATTTTGCCTTCTTCGCATAATTGTTGGCCAGATCCTGGGTTTTTTCGGGTTTGAATTACGCAGTAATGTGGTTCCACACTGAAACAGTCCTCTAAACTTGGTTTCGATCAATATTTTAGAGGATAAAACCGGTTAGGTCTGGTTTAGGTCTGGGTTATGCCCGCATCTGACTCATGATTTTGCCTTCTTCGCATACATGTTGGCCACATGCTGGGTATTTTCGGATTTGAATTACGTAGTAATGTGGTACCACACTGAAACAGACAATTTAGCCTGGTTTCGATCAATATTTTAGAGGATGAAACCAGTTGGGTCTGGGTTATGCCCGCATCTGGCTGATGATTTTGCCTTCTTCGCATAATTGTTGGCCAGATCCTGGGTTTTTTCGGGTTTGAATTACGCAGTAATGTGGTTCCTCACTGAAACAGTCCTCTAAACTTGGTTTCGATCAATATTATAGAGGATAAAACCGGTTAGGTCTGGGTTAGGTCTGGGTTATGCCCGCATCTGGCTCATGATTTTGCCTTCTTCGCATACTTGTTGGCCAGATCCTGGGTTTTTTCGGGTTTGAATCACGTAGTAATGTGGTACCTCGCAGAAACAGACAACTTAACCTGGTTTCGATCAATATTTTAGAGGATAAACTCGGTTGGGTCTGGGTTAGGTCTGGGTTATGCCCGCATCAGGCTCATGATTTTGCCTTCTTCGCATAGATGTTGGTCAGATCCTGGGTTTTTTCGGGTTTGAATCACGTAGTAATGTGGTACCACACTGAAACAGACAATTTAACCTGGTTTCGATCAATATTTTAGGGGATGAAACCAGTTGGGTCTGGGTTCTGCCCGCATCTGGCTCATGATTTTGCCTTCTTCGCATAATTGTTGGCCAGATCCTGGGTTTTTTCGGGTTTGAATTACGCAGTAATGTGGTTCCTCACTGAAACAGTCCTCTAATCTTGGTTTCGATCAATATTATAGAGGATAAAACCGGTTAAGTCTGGGTTAGGTCTGGGTTATGCCCGCATCTGGCTCATGAGTTTGCCTTTTCCGCATTCTTATCGGCCAGATCGTTGGTTTTCCCTGGTTTCGATCACGTAGAAATATGGTATCACACTGAAACAGACAATTAAACCTGGGTTCGATCAATATTTTAGAGGATAAAACCGGTTAGGTCTGGTTTTGGTTTGGGTTATGCCCGCATCTGACTCATGATTTTGCCTTCTTCGCATACATGTTGGCCATATGCTGGGTATTTTCGGATCTGAATCACGTAGTAATGTGGTACCACACTGAAACAGGCAATTTAACCTGGTTTCGATCAATATTTTAGAGGATGAAACCAGTTGGGTCTGGGTTATGCCCGCATCTGGCTCATGATTTTGCCTTCTTCGCATAATTGTTGGCCAGATCCTGGGTTTTTTCGGGTTTGAATTACGCCGTAATGTGGTTCCACAATGAAACAGTCCTCTAAACTTGGTTTCAATCACTATTTGAGTGGATAATACCGGTTAGGTCTGGGTTAGGTCTGGGTTATGCCCGCATCTGGCTCATGATTTTGCCTTTTCCGCATTCTTGTTGGCCAGATCGTTGGTTTTCCCTGGTTTGGATCACGTAGAAATATGGTATCACACTGAAACAGACAATTAAACCTGGGTTCGATCAATATTTGAGAGGATAAAACCGGTTAGGTCTGGTTTAGGTCTGGGTTATGCCCGCATCTGACCCATGATTTTGCCTTCTTCGCATAGATGTTGGCCAGATCCTAGGTTTTTTCGGGTTTGAATCACGTAGTAATGTGGTACCACACAGTAACGGTCTATTAAACCTGGATTCGGTCAGTATTTCAGTCGGTAACACCGATTAGGTCTGGGTTATGCCCGCATCTGGCTCATGATTTTGCCTTTTCCGCATTCTTGTTGGCCAGATCGTTGGTTTTCCCTGGTTTTGGATCACGTAGAAATATGGTATCACACTGAAACAGGCAATTAAACCTGGGTTCGATCAATGTTTTAGAGGATAAAACCGGTTAGGTCTGGTTTTGGTCTGGGTTATGCCCGCATCTGACTCATGATTTTGCCTTCTTCGCATACATGTTGGCCAGATGCTGGGTATTTTCGGATTTGAATCACGTAGTAATGTGGTACCACACTGAAACAGGCAATTTAACCTGGTTTCGATCAATATTTTAGAGGATGAAACCAGTTGGGTCTGGGTTATGCCCGCATCTGGCTCATGATTTTGCCTTCTTCGCATAATTGTTGGCCAGATCCTGGGTTTTTTCGGGTTTGAATTACGCAGTAATGTGGTTCCACACTGAAACAGTCCTCTAAACTTGGTTTCGATCAATATTTTAGAGGATAAAACCGGTTAGGTCTGGTTTAGGTCTGGGTTATGCCCGCATCTGACTCATGATTTTGCCTTCTTCGCATACATGTTGGCCAGATGCTGGGTATTTTCGGACTTGAATCACGTAGTAATGTGGTACCACACTGAAACAGACAATTTAACCTGGTTTCGATCAATATTTTAGAGGATGAAACCAGTTGGGTCTGGGTTATGCCCGCATCTGGCTCATGATTTTGCCTTCTTCGCATAATTGTTGGCCAGATCATGGGTTTTTTCGGGTTTGAAACACGTAGTACTGTGGTACCACACTGAAACAGACAATTAAACTTGGTTTCGATCAATATTTTAGAGGATAAAACCGGTTAGGTCTGGGTTAGGTCTGGGTTATGCCCGCATCTGGCTCATGATTTTGCCTTCTTCGCATACTTGTTGTCCAGATCCTGGGGTTTTGCGGGTTTGAATCACGTAGTAATGTGGTATCACACTGAAACAGTCAATTAAACCTGGCATCGATCCACATTTTAGAACACAACACCGGTTAGGTCTGGGTTAGGTCTGGGTTATGCCCTCTTCTGGCTCATGATTTTGCCTTCTTCGCATACTTGTTGGCCAGATCCAGGGTTTTTTCGGGTTTGAATCACGTAGTAATGTGGTACCACACTGAAACAGTCAATTAACCCTGGATTCGGTCAGTATTTTAGTCGGTAACACCGGTTAGGTCTGGGTTAGGTCTGGGTTATGCCTGCATCTGGATCATGATTTTGTTTTCTTCGCATACTTTTTGGCGAGATCCTGGGTTTTTTCGAGTTTGAATCACGTAGAAATGTGGAAGCACACAGTAGCAGTCAATTAAACCTGGATTCGGCCAGTATTTTAGTCAGTTACACTGGTTAGGTCTAGTTTAGGTCTGGGTTAGGACTGGGTTATGCCCGCATCTGGCCCATGATTTTGCCTTCTTCGCATGCTTGTTGGCCAGATCCTGGGTTTTGACGGGTTTGAATCACGTAGTATTGTCGTACCACACTGAAACAGACAATTTAACCTGGCATCGATCCATATTTTAGAACACAACACCGGTTAGGTCTGGGTTAGGTCTGGGTTATGCCCTCTTCTGGCTCATGATTTTGCCTTCTTCGCATACTTGTTGGCCAGATCCAGGGTTTTTTCGGGTTTGAATCACGTAGTAATGTGGTACCACACTGAAACAGTCAACTAAACCTGGATTCGGCCAGTATTTTAGTCAGTTACACCGGCTAGGTCTAGGTTAGGTCTGGGTTAGGACTGGGTTATGCCCGCATCTGGCCCATGATTTTGCCTTCTTCGCATGCTTGTTGGCCAGGTCCTGGGTTTTGACGGGTTTGAATCACGTAGTATTGTCGTACCACACTGAAACAGACAATTTAACCTGGTTTCGATCAACATTTGAGTGGATAAAACCGGTTAGGTCTGGGTTAAGGCAGGGTTATGCCCACATTTTGCTCATGATTTTGCCTTCTTCGCATACTTGTTGGCCAGATCATGGGTTTTTTCGGGTTTGAATCACGTAGTAATGTGGTACCACTCAGTAACACTCAATTAAACTTGGTTTCAATCAATATTTGAGTGGATAACACCGGTTAGGTCTGGGTTAGGTCTGGGTTATGCCCGCATCTGGCTCATGATTTTGCCTTTTCCGCATTCTTGTTGGCCAGATCGTTGGTTTTCCCTGGTTTTGGATGACGTAGAAATATGGTATCACACTGAAACAGGCAATTAAACCTGGGTTCGATCAATATTTTAGAGGATAAAGCCGGTTAGGTCTGGTTTTGGTCTGGGTTATGCCCGCATCTGACTCATGATTTTGCCTTCTTCGCATACATGTTGGCCAGATGCTGGGTATTTTCGGATTTGAATCACGTAGTAATGTGGTACCACACTGAAACAGGCAATTTAACCTGGTTTCGATCAATATTTTAGAGGATGAAACCAGTTGGGTCTGGGTTATGCCCGCATCTGGCTCATGATTTTGCCTTCTTCGCATAATTGTTGGCCAGATCCTGGGTTTTTTCGGGTTTGAATTACGCAGTAATGTGGTTCCACACTGAAACAGTCCTCTAAACTTGGTTTCGATCAATATTTTAGAGGATAAAACCGGTTAGGTCTGGTTTAGGTCTGGGTTATGCCCGCATCTGACTCATGATTTTGCCTTCTTCGCATACATGTTGGCCAGATGCTGGGTATTTTCGGACTTGAATCACGTAGTAATGTGGTACCACACTGAAACAGACAATTTAACCTGGTTTCGATCAATATTTTAGAGGATGAAACCAGTTGGGTCTGGGTTATGCCCGCATCTGGCTCATGATTTTGCCTTCTTCGCATAATTGTTGGCCAGATCCTGGGTTTTTTCGGGTTTGAATTACGCAGTAATGTGGTTCCACACTGAAACAGTCCTCTAAACTTGGTTTCGATCAATATTTTAGAGGATAAAACCGGTTAGGTCTGGGTTAGGTCTGGGTTATGCCCTCTTCTGGCTCATGAGTTTGCCTTCTTCGCATACTTGTTGGCCAGATCCTGGGTTTTTTCGGGTTTGAATCACGTAGTAATGTGATACCACACAGAAACAGACAATTTAACCTGGTTTCGATCAATATTTTAGAGGATGAAACCAGTTGGGTCTGGGTTATGCCCGCATCTGGCTCATGATTTTGACTTCTTCGCATAATTGTTGGCCAGATCCAGGGTTTTTCCGGGTTTGAAACACGTAGTAATGTGATACCACACTGAAACAGTCAATTAATCCTGGATTCGGTCAGTATTTTAGTCGGTAACACCGGTTAGGCCTGGGTTAGGTCTGGGTTATGCCTGCATCTGGCTCATGATTTTGTTTTCTTCGCATACTTTTTGGCGAGATCCGGGGTTTTTTCGAGTTTGAATCACGTAGAAATGTGGTAGCACACAGTAACAGTCAATTAAACCTGGATTCGGCCAGTATTTTAGTCAGTTACACCGGTTAGGTCTAGGTTAGGTCTGGGTTAGGACTGGGTTATGCCCGCATCTGGCCCATGATTTTGCCTTCTTCGCATGCTTGTTGGCCAGATCCTGGGCTTTGACGGGTTTGAATTACGCAGTAATGTGGTTCCACACTGCAACAGTCCTCTAGACTTGGTTTCGATCAATATTTTAGAGGATAAAACCGGTTAGGTCTGGTTTAGGTCTGGGTTATGCCCGCATCTGACTCATGATTTTGCCTTCTTCGCATACATGTTGGCCAGATGCTGGGTATTTTCGGACTTGAATCACGTAGTAATGTGGTACCACACTGAAACAGACAATTTAACCTGGTTTCGATCAATATTTTAGAGGATGAAACCAGTTGGGTCTGGGTTATGCCCGCATCTGGCTCATGATTTTGCCTTCTTCGCATAATTGTTGGCCAGATCCTTGGTTTTCCCTGGTTTGAATCACGTAGAAATGTGGTACCACACTGAAGCAGACAGTTAAACCTGGTTTCGATCCACATTTTAGAGGATAAAACTGGTTAGGTCTGGGTTAAGGCAGGGTTATGCCCACATTTTGCTTATGATTTTGCCTTCCTCGCATACTTGTTGGCCAGATCATGGGTTTTTTCGGGATTGAATCACGTAGTAATGTGGTACCACTCAGTAACAGTCAATTAAACTTGGTTTCAATCAATATTTGAGTGGATAACACCGGTTAGGTCTGGGTTAGGTCTGGGTTATGCCCGCATCTGGCTCATGATTTTGCCTTCTCCGCATAATTGTTGGCCAGATCCTGGGTTTTTTCGGGTTTGAATTACGCAGTAATGTGGTTCCACACTGAAACAGTCCTCTAAACTTGGTTTCGATCTATATTTTAGAGGATAAAACCGGTTAGGTCTGGTTTAGGTCTGGGTTATGCCCGCATCTGACTCATGATTTTGCCTTCTTCGCATACATGTTGGCCAGATGCTGGGTATTTTCGGACTTGAATCACGTAGTAATGTGGTACCACACTGAAACAGACAATTTAACCTGGTTTCGATCAATATTTTAGAGGATGAAACCAGTTGGGTCTGGGTTATGCCCGCATCTGGCTCATGATTTTGCCTTCTTCGCATAATTGTTGGCCAGATCCTTGGTTTTCCCTGGTTTGAATCACGTAGAAATGTGGTACCACACTGAAGCAGACAGTTAAACCTGGTTTCGATCCACATTTTAGAGGATAAAACTGGTTAGGTCTGGGTTAAGGCAGGGTTATGCCCACATTTTGCTTATGATTTTGCCTTCCTCGCATACTTGTTGGCCAGATCATGGGTTTTTTCGGGATTGAATCACGTAGTAATGTGGTACCACTCAGTAACAGTCAATTAAACTTGGTTTCAATCAATATTTGAGTGGATAACACCGGTTAGGTCTGGGTTAGGTCTGGGTTATGCCCGCATCTGACTCATGATTTTGCCTTCTTCGCATAGATGTTGGTCAGATCCTGGGGTTTTTCGGGTTTGAATCACGTAGTATTGTGGTACCACACTGAAACAGTCAATTAAACCTGGTTTCGATCAATATTTTAGAGGATGAAACCGGTTTGTTCTGGGTTAGGTCTGGGTTATGTCCGCATCTGGCTCATGATTTTGCCTTTCCGCATTCTTGTTGGCCAGATCCTTGGTTTTCCCTGGTTTGAATCACGTAGAAATGTGTTACCACACTGAAGCAGACAGTTAAACCTGGTTTCGATCCACATTTTAGAGGATAAAACCGGCTAGGTCTGGGTTAGGTCTGGGTTATGCCCGCATCTGACTCATGATTTTGCCTTCTTCGCATAGATGTTGGTCAGATCCTGGGTTTTTTCGGGTTTGAATCACGTAGTATTGTGGTACCACACTGAAACAGTCAATTAAACCTGCTTTCGATGAATATTTTAGGGGATGAAACCGGTTTGTTCTGGGTTAGGTCTGGGTTATGTCCGCATCTGGCTCATTATTTTGCCTTTTCCGCATTCTAGTTGGCCAGATCCTTGGTTTTCCCTGGTTTGAATCACGTAGAAATGTGTTACCTCACTGAAGCAGACAGTTAAACCTGGTTTCGATCCACATTTTAGAGGATAAAACCGGTTAGGTCTGGGTTAAGGCAGGGTTATGCCCACATTTTGCTCATGATTTTGACTTCTTCGCATACTTGTTGGCCAGATCATGGGTTTTTTCGGGTTTGAATCACGTAGTAATGTGGTACCACACTGAAACAGTCCTCTAAACTTGGTTTCGATCAATATTTTACAGGATAAAACCGGTTAGGTCTGGGTTAGGTCTGGGTTATGCCCGTATCTGGCTCATGATTTTGCCTTCTTCGCATACTTGTTGGCCAGATCATGGGTTTTTTCGGGTTTGAAACACGTAGTACTGTGGTACCACACAGTAACAGTCAATTAAACTTGGTTTCAATCAATATTTGAGTGGATAACACCGGTTAGGTCTGGATTAGGTCTGGGTTATGCCCGCATCTGGCTCATGATTTTGCCTTTTCCGTATTCTTGTTGGCCAGATCGTTGGTTTTCCCTGGTTTGGATCACGTAGAAATATGGTATCACACTGAAACAGACAATTAAACCTGGGTTCGATCAATATTTGAGAGGATAAAACCGGTTAGGTCTGGTTTAGGTCTGGGTTATGCCCGCATCTGACCCATGATTTTGCCTTCTTCGCATAGATGTTGGCCAGATCCTGGGTTTTTTCGGGTTTGAATCACGTAGTATTGTGGTACCACACTGAAGCAGTCAATTAAACCTGGTTTCGATCAATATTTTAGAGGATGAAACCGGTTTGGTCAGGGTTAGGTCTGGGTTATGTCCGCATCTGGCTCATGATTTTGCCTTTTCCGCATTCTAGTTGGCCAGATCCTTGGTTTTCCCTGGTTTGAATCACGTAGAAATGTGTTACCACACTGAAGCAGACAGTTAAACTTGGTTTCAATCAATATTTGAGTGGATAACACCGGTTAGGTCTGGGTTAGGTCTGGGTTATGCCCGCATCTGGCTCATGATTTTGCCTTTTCCGCATTCTTGTTGGCCAGATCGTTGGTTTTCCCTGGTTTGGATCACGTAGAAATATGGTATCACACTGAAACAGACAATTAAACCTGGGTTCGATCAATATTTTAGAGGATAAAACCGGTTAGGTCTGGTTTTGGTCTGGGTTATGCCCGCATCTCACTCATGATTTTGCCTTCTTCGTATACATGTTGGCCAAATGCTGGGTATTTTCGGATTTGAATCACGTAGTAATGTGGTACCACACTGAAACAGGCAATTTAACATGGTTTCGATCAATATTTTAGAGGATGAAACCAGTTGGGTCTGGGTTATGCCCGCATCTGGCTCATGATTTTGCCTTCTTCGCATAATTGTTGGCCAGATCCTGGGTTTTTTCGGGTTTGAATTACGCAGTAATGTGGTTCCACACTGAAACAGTCCTCTAAACTTGGTTTCAATCAATATTTGAGTGGATAATACCGGTTAGGTCTGGGTTAGGTCTGGGTTATGCCCGCATCTGGCTCATGATTTTGCCTTTTCCGCATTCTTGTTGGCCAGATCGTTGGTTTTCCCTGGTTTGGATCACGTAGAAATATGGTATCACACTGAAACAGACAATTAAACCTGGGTTCGATCAATATTTTAGAGGATAAAACCGGTTAGGTCTGGTTTTGGTCTGGGTTATGCCCGCATCTGACTCATGATTTTGCCTTCTTCGCATACATGTTGGCCATATGCTGGGTATTTTCGGATCTGAATCACGTAGTAATGTGGTACCACACTGAAACAGGCAATTTAACCTGGTTTCGATCAATATTTTAGAGGATGAAACCAGTTGGGTCTGGGTTATGCCCGCATCTGGCTCATGATTTTGCCTTCTTCGCATAATTGTTGGCCAGATCCTGGGTTTTTTCGGGTTTGAATTACGCAGTAATGTGGTTCCACAATGAAACAGTCCTCTAAACTTGGTTTCAATCACTATTTGAGTGGATAATACCGGTTAGGTCTGGGTTAGGTCTGGGTTATGCCCGCATCTGGCTCATGATTTTGCCTTTTCCGCATTCTTGTTGGCCAGATCGTTGGTTTTACCTGGTTTGGATCACGTAGAAATATGGTATCACACTGAAACAGACAATTAAACCTGGGTTCGATCAATATTTGAGAGGATAAAACCGGTTAGGTCTGGTTTAGGTCTGGGTTATGCCCGCATCTGACCCATGATTTTGCCTTCTTCGCATAGATGTTGGCCAGATCCTAGGTTTTTTCGGGTTTGAATCACGTAGTAATGTGGTACCACACAGTAACGGTCTATTAAACCTGGATTCGGTCAGTATTTCAGTCGGTAACACCGATTAGGTCTGGGTTATGCCCGCATCTGGCTCATGATTTTGCCTTTTCCGCATTCTTGTTGGCCAGATCGTTGGTTTTCCCTGGTTTTGGATCACGTAGAAATATGGTATCACACTGAAACAGGCAATTAAACCTGGGTTCGATCAATGTTTTAGAGGATAAAACCGGTTAGGTCTGGTTTTGGTCTGGGTTATGCCCGCATCTGACTCATGATTTTGCCTTCTTCGCATACATGTTGGCCAGATGCTGGGTATTTTCGGATTTGAATCACGTAGTAATGTGGTACCACACTGAAACAGGCAATTTAACCTGGTTTCGATCAATATTTTAGAGGATGAAACCAGTTGGGTCTGGGTTATGCCCGCATCTGGCTCATGATTTTGCCTTCTTCGCATAATTGTTGGCCAGATCCTGGGTTTTTTCGGGTTTGAATTACGCAGTAATGTGGTTCCACACTGAAACAGTCCTCTAAACTTGGTTTCGATCAATATTTTAGAGGATAAAACCGGTTAGGTCTGGTTTAGGTCTGGGTTATGCCCGCATCTGACTCATGATTTTGCCTTCTTCGCATACATGTTGGCCAGATGCTGGGTATTTTCGGACTTGAATCACGTAGTAATGTGGTACCACACTGAAACAGACAATTTAACCTGGTTCCGATCAATATTTTAGAGGATGAAACCAGTTGGGTCTGGGTTATGCCCGCATCTGGCTCATGATTTTGCCTTCTTCGCATAATTGTTGGCCAGATCCTGGGTTTTTTCGGGTTTGAATTACGCAGTAATGTGGTTCCACACTGAAACAGCCCTCTAAACTTGTTTTCGATCAATATTTTAGAGGATAAAACCGGTTAGGTCTGGGTTAGGTCTGGGTTATGCCCGCATCTGGCTCATGATTTTGCCTTCTTCGCATACTTGTTGTCCAGATCCTGGGGTTTTGCGGGTTTGAATCACGTAGTAATGTGGTATCACACTGAAACAGTCAATTAAACCTGGCATCGATCCACATTTTAGAACACAACACCGGTTAGGTCTGGGTTAGGTCTGGGTTATGCCCTCTTCTGGCTCATGATTTTGCCTTCTTCGCATACTTGTTGGCCAGATCCAGGGTTTTTTCGGGTTTGAATCAAGTAGTAATGTGGTACCACACTGAAACAGTCAATTAACCCTGGATTCGGTCAGTATTTTAGTCGGTAACACCGGTTAGGTCTGGGTTAGGTCTGGGTTATGCCTGCATCTGGATCATGATTTTGTTTTCTTCGCATACTTTTTGGCGAGATCCTGGGTTTTTTCGAGTTTGAATCACGTAGAAATGTGGAAGCACACAGTAGCAGTCAATTAAACCTGGATTCGGCCAGTATTTTAGTCAGTTACACTGGTTAGGTCTAGTTTAGGTCTGGGTTAGGACTGGGTTATGCCCGCATCTGGCCCATGATTTTGCCTTCTTCGCATGCTTGTTGGCCAGATCCTGGGTTTTGACGGGTTTGAATCACGTAGTATTGTCGTACCACACTGAAACAGACAATTTAACCTGGCATCGATCCACATTTTAGAACACAACACCGGTTAGGTCTGGGTTAGGTCTGGGTTATGCCCTCTTCTGGCTCATGATTTTGCCTTCTTCGCATACTTGTTGGCCAGATCCAGGGTTTTTTCGGGTTTGAATCACGTAGTAATGTGGTACCACACTGAAACAGTCAACTAAACCTGGATTCGGCCAGTATTTTAGTCAGTTACACCGGCTAGGTCTAGGTTAGGTCTGGGTTAGGACTGGGTTATGCCCGCATCTGGCCCATGATTTTGCCTTCTTCGCATGCTTGTTGGCCAGATCGTTGGTGTTCCCTGGTTTGGATCACGTAGAAATGTGGTATCACACTGAAACAGACAATTAAACCTGGGTTCGATCAATATTTTAGAGGATAAAACCGGTTATGTCTGGTTTAGGTCTGGGTTATGCCCGCATCTGGCTCATGATTTTGCCTTCTTCGCATAGATGGTGGCCAGATCCTGGGTTTTTTCGGGTTTGAATCACGTAGTAATGTGGTACCACACTGAAACAGACAATTTAACCTGGTTTCGATCAATATTTTAGGGCATGAAACCAGTTGGGTCTGGGTTCTGCCCGCATCTGGCTCATGATTTTGCCTTTTTCGCATAATTGTTGGCCAGATCCTGGGTTTTTTCGGGTTTGAATTACGCAGTAATGTGGTTCCACACTGATACAGTCCTCTAAACTTGGTTTCAATCAATATTTGAGTGGATAACACCGGTTAGGTCTGGGTTAGGTCTGGGTTATGCCCGCATCTGGCTCATGATTTTGCCTTTTCCGCATTCTTGTTGGCCAGATCGTTGGTGTTCCCTGGTTTGGATCACGTAGAAATGTGGTATCACACTGAAACAGACAATTAAACCTGGGTTCGATCAATATTTTAGAGGATAAAACCGGTTAGGTCTGGGTTAGGTCTGGGTTATGCCCGCATCTGGCTCATGATTTTGCCTTCTTCGCATACTTGTTGGCCAGATCCTGGGTTTTTTCGGGTTTGAATCACGTAGTAATGTGGTACCTCGCAGAAACAGACAACTTAACCTGGTTTCGATCAATATTTTAGAGGATAAACACGGTTGGGTCTGGGTTAGGTCTGGGTTATGCCCGCATCTGGCTCATGATTTTGCCTTCTTCGCATAGATGTTGGTCAGATCCTGGGTTTTTTCGGGTTTGAATCACGTAGTATTGTGGTGCCACACTGAAGCAGTCAATTAAACCTGGTTTCGATCAATATTTTAGAGGATGAAACCGGTTTGGTCATGGTTAGGTCTGGGTTATGTCCGCATCTGGCTCATGATTTTGCCTTTTCCGCATTCTAGTTGGCCAGATCCTTGGTTTTCCCTGGTTTGAATCACGTAGAAATGTGTTACCACACTGAAGCAGACAGTTAAACTTGGTTTCAATCAATATTTGAGTGGATAACACCGGTTAGGTCTGGGTTAGGTCTGGGTTATGCCCGCATCTGGCTCATGATTTTGCCTTTTCCGCATTCTTGTTGGCCAGATCGTTGGTTTTCCCTGGTTTTGGATGACGTAGAAATATGGTATCACACTGAAACAGGCAATTAAACCTGGGTTCGATCAATATTTTAGAGGATAAAGCCGGTTAGGTCTGGTTTTGGTCTGGGTTATGCCCGCATCTGACTCATGATTTTGCCTTCTTCGCATACATGTTGGCCAGATGCTGGGTATTTTCGGATTTGAATCACGTAGTAATGTGGTACCACACTGAAACAGGCAATTTAACCTGGTTTCGATCAATATTTTAGAGGATGAAACCAGTTGGGTCTGGGTTATGCCCGCATCTGGCTCATGATTTTGCCTTCTTCGCATAATTGTTGGCCAGATCCTGGGTTTTTTCGGGTTTGAATTACGCAGTAATGTGGTTCCACACTGAAACAGTCCTCTAAACTTGGTTTCGATCAATATTTTAGAGGATAAAACCGGTTAGGTCTGGTTTAGGTCTGGGTTATGCCCGCATCTGACTCATGATTTTGCCTTCTTCGCATACATGTTGGCCAGATGCTGGGTATTTTCGGACTTGAATCACGTAGTAATGTGGTACCACACTGAAACAGACAATTTAACCTGGTTTCGATCAATATTTTAGAGGATGAAACCAGTTGGGTCTGGGTTATGCCCGCATCTGGCTCATGATTTTGCCTTCTTCGCATAATTGTTGGCCAGATCCTGGGTTTTTTCGGGTTTGAATTACGCAGTAATGTGGTTCCACACTGAAACAGTCCTCTAAACTTGGTTTCGATCAATATTTTAGAGGATAAAACCGGTTAGGTCTGGGTTAGGTCTGGGTTATGCCCTCTTCTGGCTCATGAGTTTGCCTTCTTCGCATACTTGTTGGCCAGATCCTGGGTTTTTTCGGGTTTGAATCACGTAGTAATCTGATACCACACAGAAACAGACAATTTAACCTGGTTTCGATCAATATTTTAGAGGATGAAACCAGTTGGGTCTGGGTTATGCCCGCATCTGGCTCATGATTTTGCCTTCTTCGCATAATTGTTGGCCAGATCCAGGGTTTTTCCGGGTTTGAAACACGTAGTAATGTGGTACCACACTGAAACAGTCAATTAATCCTGGATTCGGTCAGTATTTTAGTCGGTAACACCGGTTAGGCCTGGGTTAGGTCTGGGTTATGCCTGCATCTGGCTCATGATTTTGTTTTCTTCGCATACTTTTTGGCGAGATCCGGGGTTTTTTCGAGTTTGAATCACGTAGAAATGTGGTAGCACACAGTAACAGTCAATTAAACCTGGATTCGGCCAGTATTTTAGTCAGTTACACCGGTTAGGTCTAGGTTAGGTCTGGGTTAGGACTGGGTTATGCCCGCATCTGGCCCATGATTTTGCCTTCTTCGCATGCTTGTTGGCCAGATCCTGGGCTTTGACGGGTTTGAATTACGCAGTAATGTGGTTCCACACTGCAACAGTCCTCTAGACTTGGTTTCGATCAATATTTTAGAGGATAAAACCGGTTAGGTCTGGTTTAGGTCTGGGTTATGCCCGCATCTGACTCATGATTTTGCCTTCTTCGCATACATGTTGGCCAGATGCTGGGTATTTTCGGACTTGAATCACGTAGTAATGTGGTACCACACTGAAACAGACAATTTAACCTGGTTTCGATCAATATTTTAGAGGATGAAACCAGTTGGGTCTGGGTTATGCCCGCATCTGGCTCATGATTTTGCCTTCTTCGCATAATTGTTGGCCAGATCCTTGGTTTTCCCTGGTTTGAATCACGTAGAAATGTGGTACCACACTGAAGCAGACAGTTAAACCTGGTTTCGATCCACATTTTAGAGGATAAAACCGGTTAGGTCTGGGTTAAGGCAGGGTTATGCCCACATTTTGCTCATGATTTTGACTTCTTCGCATACTTGTTGGCCAGATCATGGGTTTTTTCGGGTTTGAATCACGTAGTAATGTGGTACCACACTGAAACAGTCCTCTAAACTTGGTTTCGATCAATATTTTACAGGATAAAACCGGTTAGGTCTGGGTTAGGTCTGGGTTATGCCCGTATCTGGCTCATGATTTTGCCTTCTTCGCATACTTGTTGGCCAGATCATGGGTTTTTTCGGGTTTGAAACACGTAGTAAGGTGGTACCACACTGAAACAGGCAATTTAACATGGTTTCGATCAATATTTTAGAGGATGAAACCAGTTGGGTCTGGGTTATGCCCGCATCTGGCTCATGATTTTGCCTTTTCCGCATTCTTGTTGGCCAGATCGTTGGTTTTCCCTGGTTTTGGATGACGTAGAAATATGGTATCACACTGAAACAGGCAATTAAACCTGGGTTCGATCAATATTTTAGAGGATAAAACCGGTTAGGTCTGGTTTTGGTCTGGGTTATGCCGGCATCTCACTCATGATTTTGCCTTCTTCGTATACATGTTGGCCAGATGCTGGGTATTTTCGGATTTGAATCACGTAGTAAGGTGGTACCACACTGAAACAGGCAATTTAACATGGTTTCGATCAATATTTTAGAGGATGAAACCAGTTGGGTCTGGGTTATGCCCGCATCTGGCTCATGATTTTGCCTTCTTCGCATAATTGTTGGCCAGATCCTGGGTTTTTTCGGGTTTGAATTACGCAGTAATGTGGTTCCACACTGAAACAGTCCTCTAAACTTGGTTTCAATCAATATTTGAGTGGATAATACCGGTTAGGTCTGGGTTAGGTCTGGGTTATGCCCGCATCCGGCTCATGATTTTGCCTTTTCCGCATTCTTGTTGGCCAGATCGTTGGTTTTCCCTGGTTTGGATCACGTAGAAATATGGTATCACACTGAAACAGACAATTAAACCTGGGTTCGATCAATATTTGAGAGGATAAAACCGGTTAGGTCTGGTTTAGGTCTGGGTTATGCCCGCATCTGACCCATGATTTTGCCTTCTTCGCATAGATGTTGGCCAGATCCTGGGTTTTTTCGGGTTTGAATCACGTAGTATTGTGGTACCACACTGAAGCAGTCAATTAAACCTGGTTTCGATCAATATTTTAGAGGATGAAACCGGTTTGGTCAGGGTTAGGTCTGGGTTATGTCCGCATCTGGCTCATGATTTTGCCTTTTCCGCATTCTAGTTGGCCAGATCCTTGGTTTTCCCTGGTTTGAATCACGTAGAAATGTGTTACCACACTGAAGCAGACAGTTAAACTTGGTTTCAATCAATATTTGAGTGGATAACACCGGTTAGGTCTGGGTTAGGTCTGGGTTATGCCCGCATCTGGCTCATGATTTTGCCTTTTCCGCATTCTTGTTGGCCAGATCGTTGGTTTTCCCTGGTTTGGATCACGTAGAAATATGGTATCACACTGAAACAGACAATTAAACCTGGGTTCGATCAATATTTTAGAGGATAAAACCGGTTAGGTCTGGTTTTGGTCTGGGTTATGCCCGCATCTGACTCATGATTTTGCCTTCTTCGCATACATGTTGGCCAGATGCTGGGTATTTTCGGATTTGAATCACGTAGTAATGTGGTACCACACTGAAACAGGCAATTTAACATGGTTTCGATCAATATTTTAGAGGATGAAACCAGTTGGGTCTGGGTTATGCCCGCATCTGGCTCATGATTTTGCCTTCTTCGCATAATTGTTGGCCAGATCCTGGGTTTTTTCGGGTTTGAATTACGCAGTAATGTGGTTCCACACTGAAACAGTCCTCTAAACTTGGTTTCAATCAATATTTGAGTGGATAATACCGGTTAGGTCTGGGTTAGGTCTGGGTTATGCCCGCATCTGGCTCATGATTTTGCCTTTTCCGCATTCTTGTTGGCCAGATCGTTGGTTTTCCCTGGTTTGGATCACGTAGAAATATGGTATCACACTGAAACAGACAATTAAACCTGGGTTCGATCAATATTTGAGAGGATAAAACCGGTTAGGTCTGGTTTAGGTCTGGGTTATGCCCGCATCTGACCCATGATTTGGCCTTCTTCGCATAGATGTTGGCCAGATCCTAGGTTTTTTCGGGTTTGAATCACGTAGTAATGTGGTACCACACAGTAACAGTCAATTAAACCTGGATTCGGTCAGTATTTTAGTCGGTAACACCGGTTAGGTCTGGGTGAGGTCTGGGATATACCCGCATTTTGCTCATGATTTTGCCTTCTTCGCATACTTGTTGGCCAGATCATGGGTTTTTTCGGGTTTGAATCACGTAGTAATGTGGTACCACACAGTAACGGTCTATTAAACCTGGATTCGGTCAGTATTTCAGTCGGTAACACCGATTAGGTCTGGGTTATGCCCGCATCTGGCTCATGATTTTGCCTTTTCCGCATTCTTGTTGGCCAGATTGTTGGTTTTCCCTGGTTTTGGATGACGTAGAAATATGGTATCACACTGAAACAGGCAATTAAACCTGGGTTCGATCAATATTTTAGAGGATAAAACCGGTTAGGTCTGGTTTTGGTCTGGGTTATGCCCGCATCTGACTCATGATTTTGCCTTCTTCGCATACATGTTGGCCAGATGCTGGGTATTTTCGGATTTGAATCACGTAGTAATGTGGTACCACACTGAAACAGGCAATTTAACCTGGTTTCGATCAATATTTTAGAGGATGAAACCAGTTGGGTCTGGGTTATGCCCGCATCTGGCTCATGATTTTGCCTTCTTCGCATAATTGTTGGCCAGATCCTGGGTTTTTTCGGGTTTGAATTACGCAGTAATGTGGTTCCACACTGAAACAGTCCTCTAAACTTGGTTTCGATCAATATTTTAGAGGATAAAACCGGTTAGGTCTGGTTTAGGTCTGGGTTATGCCCGCATCTGACTCATGATTTTGCCTTCTTCGCATACATGTTGGCCAGATGCTGGGTATTTTCGGACTTGAATCACGTAGTAATGTGGTACCACACTGAAGCAGACAATTTAACCTGGTTTCGATCAATATTTTAGAGGATGAAACCAGTTGGGTCTGGGTTATGCCCGCATCTGGCTCATGATTTTGCCTTCTTCGCATAATTGTTGGCCAGATCCTGGGTTTTTTCGGGTTTGAATTACGCAGTAATGTGGTTCCACACTGAAGCAGTCCTCTAAACTTGGTTTCGATCAATATTTTAGAGGATAAAACCGGTTAGGTCTGGGTTAAGTCTGGGTTATGCCCTCTTCTGGCTCATGAGTTTGCCTTCTTCGCATACTTGTTGGCCAGATCCTGGGTTTTTTCGGGTTTGAATCACGTAGTAATGTGATACCACACAGAAACAGACAATTTAACCTGGTTTCGATCAATATTTTAGAGGATGAAACCAGTTGGGTCTGGGTTATGCCCGCATCTGGCTCATGATTTTGCCTTCTTCGCATAATTGTTGGCCAGATCCAGGGTTTTTCCGTGTTTGAAACACGTAGTAATGTGGTACTACACTGAAACAGTCAATTAATCCTGGATTCGGTCAGTATTTTAGTCGGTAACACCAGTTAGGTCTGGGTTAGGTCTGGGTTATGCCTGCACCTGGCTCATGATTATGTTTTCTTCGCATACTTTTTGGCGAGATCCGGGGTTTTTTCGAGTTTGAATCACGTAGAAATGTGGTAGCACACAGTAACAGTCAATTAAACCTGGATTCGGCCAGTATTTTAGTCAGTTACACCGGTTAGGTCTAGGTTAGGTCTGGGTTAGGACTGGGTTATGCCCGCATCTGGCCCATGATTTTGCCTTCTTCGCATACTTGTTGGCCAGATCATGGGTTTTTTCGGGTTTGAAACACGTAGTACTGTGGTACCACACAGTAACAGTCAATTAAACTTGGTTTCAATCAATATTTGAGTGGATAACACCGGTTAGGTCTGGGTTAGGTCTGGGTTATGCCCGCATCTGGCTCATGATTTTGCCTTTTCCGTATTCTTGTTGGCCAGATCGTTGGTTTTCCCTGGTTTGGATCACGTAGAAATATGGTATCACACTGAAACAGACAATTAAACCTGGGTTCGATCAATATTTTAGAGGATAAAACCGGTTAGGTCTGGTTTAGGTCTGGGTTATGCCCGCATCTGACTCATGATTTTGCCTTCTTCGCATACATGTTGGCCACATGCTGGGTATTTTCGGATTTGAATCACGTAGTGATGTGGTACCACACTGAAACAGACAATTTGACCTGGTTTCGATCAATATTTTAGAGGATGAAACCAGTTGGGTCTGGGTTATGCCCGCATCTGGCTCATGATTTTGCCTTCTTCGCATAATTGTTGGCCAGATCCTGGGTTTTTTCGGGTTTGAATTACGCAGTAATGTGGTTCCACACTGAAACAGTCCTCTAAACTTGGTTTCGATCAATATTTTAGAGGATAAAACCGGTTAGGTCTGGGTTAGGTCTGGGTTATGCCCGCATCTGTCTCATGATTTTGCCTTCTTCGCATACTTGTTGTCCAGATCCTGGGGTTTTGCGGGTTTGAATCACGTAGTAATGTGGTATCACACTGAAACAGTCAATTAAACCTGGCATCGATCCACATTTTAGAACACAACACCGGTTAGGTCTGGGTTAGGTCTGGGTTATGCCCTCTTCTGGCTCATGATTTTGCCTTCTTCGCATACTTGTTGGCCAGATTCAGGGTTTTTTCGGGTTTGAATCACGTAGTAATGTGGTACCACACTGAAACAGTCAATTAACCCTGGATTCGGTCAGTATTTTAGTCGGTAACACCGGTTAGGTCTGGGTTAGGTCTGGGTTATGCCTGCATCTGGCTCATGATTTTGTTTTCTTCGCATACTTTTTGGCGAGATCCTGGGTTTTTTCGAGTTTGAATCACGTAGAAATGTGGAAGCACACAGTAGCAGTCAATTAAACCTGGATTCGGCCAGTATTTTAGTCAGTTACACCGGTTAGGTCTAGGTTAGGTCTGGGTTAGGACTGGGTTATGCCCGCATCTGGCCCATGATTTTGCCTTCTTCGCATGCTTGTTGGCCAGATCCTGGGTTTTGACGGGTTTGAATCACGTAGTATTGTCGTACCACACTGAAACAGACAATTTAACCTGGTTTCGATCAACATTTGAGTGGATAAAACCGGTTAGGTCTGGGTTAAGGCAGGGTTATGCCCACATTTTGCTCATGATTTTGCCTTCTTCGCATACTTGTTGGCCAGATCATGGGTTTTTTCGGGTTTGAAACACGTAGTACTGTGGTACCACACAGTAACAGTCAATTAAACTTGGTTTCAATCAATATTTGAGTGGATAACACCGGTTAGGTCTGGGTTAGGTCTGGGTTATGCCCGCATCTGGCTCATGATTTTGCCTTTTCCGTATTCTTGTTGGCCAGATCGTTGGTTTTCCCTGGTTTGGATCACGTAGAAATATGGTATCACACTGAAACAGACAATTAAACCTGGGTTCGATCAATATTTTAGAGGATAAAACCGGTTAGGTCTGGTTTAGGTCTGGGTTATGCCCGCATCTGACTCATGATTTTGCCTTCTTCGCATACATGTTGGCCACATGCTGGGTATTTTCGGATTTGAATCACGTAGTGATGTGGTACCACACTGAAACAGACAATTTGACCTGGTTTCGATCAATATTTTAGAGGATGAAACCAGTTGGGTCTGGGTTATGCCCGCATCTGGCTCATGATTTTGCCTTCTTCGCATAATTGTTGGCCAGATCCTGGGTTTTTTCGGGTTTGAATTACGCAGTAATGTGGTTCCACACTGAAACAGTCCTCTAAACTTGGTTTCGATCAATATTTTAGAGGATAAAACCGGTTAGGTCTGGGTTAGGTCTGGGTTATGCCCGCATCTGTCTCATGATTTTGCCTTCTTCGCATACTTGTTGTCCAGATCCTGGGGTTTTGCGGGTTTGAATCACGTAGTAATGTGGTATCGCACTGAAACAGTCAATTAAACCTGGCATCGATCCACATTTTAGAACACAACACCGGTTAGGTCTGGGTTAGGTCTGGGTTATGCCCTCTTCTGGCTCATGATTTTGCCTTCTTCGCATACTTGTTGGCCAGATTCAGGGTTTTTTCGGGTTTGAATCACGTAGTAATGTGGTACCACACTGAAACAGTCAATTAACCCTGGATTCGGTCAGTATTTTAGTCGGTAACACCGGTTAGGTCTGGGTTAGGTCTGGGTTATGCCTGCATCTGGCTCATGATTTTGTTTTCTTCGCATACTTTTTGGCGAGATCCTGGGTTTTTTCGAGTTTGAATCACGTAGAAATGTGGAAGCACACAGTAGCAGTCAATTAAACCTGGATTCGGCCAGTATTTTAGTTAGTTACACCGGTTAGGTCTAGGTTAGGTCTGGGTTAGGACTGGGTTATGCCCGCATCTGGCCCATGATTTTGCCTTCTTCGCATGCTTGTTGGCCAGATCCTGGGTTTTGACGAGTTTGAATCACGTAGTATTGTCGTACCACACTGAAACAGACAATTTAACCTGGTTTCGATCAACATTTGAGTGGATAAAACCGGTTAGGTCTGGGTTAAGGCAGGGTTATGCCCACATTTTGCTCATGATTTTGCCTTCTTCGCATACTTGTTGGCCAGATCATGGGTTTTTTCGGGTTTGAATCACGTAGTAATGTGGTACCACACTGAAACAGTCAATTAAACCTGGCTTAGGTCAGTATTTTAGTCAGTTACACCGGTTAGGTCTAGGTTAGGTCTGGGTTAGGACTGGGTTATGCCCGCATCTCGCCCATGATTTTGCCTTCTTCGCATGCTTGTTGGCCATATCCTGGGTATTTTCGGACTTGAATCACGTAGTAATGTGGTACCACACTGAAACAGACAATTTAACCTGGTTTCGATCAATATTTTAGAGGATGAAACCAGTTGGGTCTGGGTTATGCCCGCATCTGGCTCATGATTTTGCCTTTTCCGCATTCTAGTTGGCCAGATCCTTGGTTCTCCCTGGTTTGAATCACGTAGAAATGTGGTACCACACTGAAGCAGACAGTTAAACCTGGTTTCGATCCACATTTTAGAGGATAAAACCGGTTAGGTCTGGGTTAAGGCAGGGTTATGCCCACATTTTGCTCATGATTTTGCCTTCTTCGCATACTTGTTGGCCAGATCATGGGTTTTTTCGGGTTTGAATCACGTAGTAATGTGGTACCACACTGAAACAGTCCTCTAAACTTAGTTTCGATCAATATTTTACAGGATAAAACCGGTTAGGTCTGGGTTAGGTCTGGGTTATGCCCGTATCTGGCTCATGATTTTGCCTTTTCCGCATTCTAGTTGGCCAGATCCTTGGTTTTCCCTGGTTTGAATCACGTAGAAATGTGTTACCACACTGAAGCAGACAGTTAAACTTGGTTTCAATCAATATTTGAGTGGATAACACCGGTTAGGTCTGGGTTAGGTCTGGGTTATGCCCGCATCTGGCTCATGATTTTGCCTTTTCCGCATTCTTGTTGGCCAGATCGTTGGTTTTCCCTGGTTTGGATCACGTAGAAATATGGTACCACACTGAAACAGTCCTCTAAACTAAGTTTCGATCAATATTTTAGAGGATAAAACCGGTTAGGTCTGGTTTAGGTCTGGGTTATGCCCGCATCTGACTCATGATTTTGCCTTCTTCGCATACATGTTGGCCACATGCTGGGTATTTTGGGGATTTGAATCACGTAGTAATGTGGTACCACACTGAAACAGGCAATTTAACCTGGTTTCGATCAATATTTTAGAGGATGAAACCAGTTGGGTCTGGGTTATGCCCGCATCTGGCTCATGATTTTGCCTTCTTCCCATAATTGTTGGCCAGATCCTGGGTTTTTTCGGGTTTGAATTACGCAGTAATGTGGTTCCACACTGAAACAGTCCTCTAAACTTGGTTTCGATCAATATTTTAGAGGATAAAACCGGTTAGGTCTGGTTTTGGTCTGGGTTATGCCCGCATCTGACTCATGATTTTGCCTTCTTCCCATACATGTTGGCCAGATGCTGGGTATTTTCGGACTTGAATCACGTAGTAATGTGGTACCACACTGAAACAGACAATTTAACCTGGTTTCGATCAATATTTTAGAGGATGAAACCAGTTGGGTCTGGGTTATGCCCACATCTGGCTCATGATTTTGCCTTCTTCGCATAATTGTTGGCCAGATCCTGGGTTTTTTCGGGTTTGAATTACGCAGTAATGTGGTTCCACACTGAAACAATCCTCTAAACTTGGTTTCAATCAATATTTGAGTGGATAACACCGGTTAGGTCTGGGTTAGGTCTGGGTTATGCCCGCATCTGGCTCATGATTTTGCCTTCTTCGCATAATTGTTGGCCAGATCCTGGGTTTTTTTGGGGTTTGAATTACGCAGTAATGTGGTTCCACACTGAAACAGTCCTCTAAACTTGGTTTCGATCAATATTTTAGGGGATGAAACCGGTTAGGTCTGGGTTAGGTCTGGGTTATGCCCGCATCTGGCTCATGATTTTGCCTTCTTCGCATACTTGTTGGCAAGATCCTGGGTTTTTTCGAGTTTGAATCACGTAGTATTGTGGTACCACGCAGAAACCGACAATTTAACCTGGTTTCGATCAATATTTTAGAGGATAAACCCGGTTGGGTCTGGGTTAGGTCTGGGTTATGCCCGCATCTGGCTCATGATTTTGCCTTCTTCGCATAGATGTTGGTCAGACCCTGGGTTTTTTCGGGTTTGAATCACGTAGTATTGTGGTACCACACTGAAACAGTCAATTAATCCTGGTTTCGATCAATATTTTAGAGGATGAAACCGGTTTGTTCTGGGTTAGGTCTGGGTTATGTCCGCATCTGGCTCATGATTTTGCCTTTCCGCATTCTAGTTGGCCAGATCCTTGGTTTTCCCTGGTTTGAATCACGTAGAAATGTGTTACCACACTGAAGCAGACAGTTAAACCTAGTTTCGATCCACATTTTAGAGGATAAAACCGGTTAGGTCTGGGTTAGGTCTGGGTTATGCCCGCATCTGACTCATGATTTTGCCTTCTTCGCATAGATGTTGGTCAGATCCTGGGTTTTTTCGGGTTTGAATCACGTAGTATTGTGGTACCACACTGAAACAGTCAATTAAACCTGGTTTCGATCAACATTTTAGAGGATGAAACTGGTTTGTTCTGGGTTAGGTCTGGGTTATGTCCGCATCTGGCTCATGATTTTGCCTTTTCCGCATTCTAGTTGGCCAGATCCTTGGTTTTCCCTGGTTTGAATCACGTAGAAATGTGTTACCACACTGAAGCAGACAGCTAACCTGGTTTCGATCCACATTTTAGAGGATAAAACCGGTTAGGTGTGGGTTAAGGCAGGGTTATGCCCACATTTTGCTCATGATTTTGCCTTCTTCGCATACTTGTTGGCCAGATCATGGGTTTTTTCGGGATTGAATCACGTAGTAATGTGGTACCACTCAGTAACAGTCAATTAAACTTAGTTTCAATCAATAATTGAGTGGATAACACCGGTTAGGTCTGGGTTAGGCCTGCGTTATGCCCGCATCTGGCTCATGATTTTGCCTTTTCCGCATTCTAGTTGGCCAGATCCTTGGTTCTCCCTGGTTTGAATCACGTAGAAATGTGGTACCACACTGAAGCAGACAGTTAAACCTGGTTTCGATCCACATTTTAGAGGATAAAACCGGTTAGGCCTGGGTTAAGTCAGGGTTATGCCCACATTTTGCTCATGATTTTGCCTTCTTCGCATACTTGTTGGCCAGATCATGGGTTTTTTCGGGTTTGAATCACGTAGTAATGTGATACCACACAGAAACAGACAATTTAACCTGGTTTCGATCAATATTTTAGAGGATGAAACCAGTTGGGTCTGGGTTATGCCCGCATCTGGCTCATGATTTTGCCTTCTTCGCATAATTGTTGGCCAGATCCTTGGTTTTTCCTGGTTTGAATCACGTAGAAATGTGGTACCACACTGAAGCAGACAGTTAAACCTGGTTTCGATCCACATTTTAGAGGATAAAACTGGTTAGTTCTGGGTTAAGGCAGGGTTATGCCCACATTTTGCTTATGATTTTGCCTTCTTCGCATACTTGTTGGCCAGATCATTGGTTTTTTCGGGATTGAATCACGTAGTAATGTGGTACCACTCAGTAACAGTCAATTAAACTTGGTTTCAATCAATATTTGAGTGGATAACACCGGTTAGGTCTGGGTTAGGTCTGGGTTATGCCCGCATATGGCTCATGATTTTGCCTTCTTCGCATAATTGTTGGCCAGATCCTGGGTTTTCCCTGGTTTGAATCACGTAGAAATGTGTTACCACACTGAAGCAGACAGTTAAACCTAGTTTCGATCCACATTTTAGAGGATAAAACCGGTTAGGTCTGGGTTAGGTCTGGGTTATGCCCGCATCTGACTCATGATTTTGCCTTCTTCGCATACTTGTTGGCCAGATCCTGGGATTTTTCGAGTTTGAATCACGTAGTATTGTGGTACCACGCAGAAACCGACAATTTAACCTGGTTTCGATCAATATTTTAGAGGATAAACCCGGTTGGGTCTGGTTTAGGTCTGGGTTATGCCCGCATCTGGCTCATGATTTTGCCTTCTTCGCATAGATGTTGGTCAGACCCTGGGTTTTTTCGGGTTTGAATCACGTAGTATTGTGGTACCACACTGAAACAGTCAATTAAACCTGGTTTCGATCAATATTTTAGAGGATGAAACCGGTTTGTTCTGGGTTAGGTCTGGGTTATGTCCGCATCTGGCTCATGATTTTGCCTTTTCCGCATTCTTGTTGGCCAGATCGTTGGTTTTCCCTGGTTTGGATCACGTAGAAATATGGTATCACACTGAAACAGACAATTAAACCTGGGTTCGATCAATATTTTACAGGATAAAACCGGTTAGGTCTGGTTTAGGTCTGGGTTATACCCGCATCTGACTCATGATTTTGCCTTCTTCGCATAGATGTTGGCCAGATCCTGGGTTTTTTCGGGTTTGAATCACGTAGTAATGTGGCACCACACAGTAACAGTCTATTAAACCTGGATTCGGTCAGTATTCTAGTCGGTAACACCGATTAGGTCTGGGTTATGCCCGCATCTGGCTCATGATTTTGCCTTTTCCGCATTCTTGTTGGCCAGATCGTTGGTTTTCCCTGGTTTGGATCACGTAGAAATATGGTATCACACTGAAACAGACAATTAAACCTGGGTTCGATCAATATTTTAGAGGATAAAACCGGTTAGGTCTGGTTTAGGTCTGGGTTATGCCCGCATCTGACTCATGATTTTGCCTTCTTCGCATACATGTTGGCCACATGCTGGGTATTTTCGGATTTGAATCACGTAGTAATGTGGTACCACACTGAAACAGACAATTTAACCTGGTTTCGATCAATATTTTGGAGGATGAAACCAGTTGGGTCTGGGTTATGTCCGCATCTGGCTCATCATTTTGCCTTCTTCGCATAATTGTTGGCCAGATCCTGGTTTTTTTCGGGTTTGAATTACGCAGTAATGTGGTTCCACACTGAAACAGTCCTCTAAACTTGGTTTCGAACAATATTTTAGAGGATAAAACCGGTTAGGTCTGGGTTAGGTCTGGGTTATGCCCGCATCTGGCTCATGATTTTGCCTTCTTCGCATACTTGTTGTCAAGATCCTGGGGTTTTCCGGGTTTGAATCACGTAGTAATGTGGTATCACACTGAAACAGTCAATTAAACCTGGCATCGATCCACATTTTAGAACACAACACCGGTTAGGTCTGGGTTAGGTCTGGGTTATGCCCTCTTCTGGCTCATGATTTTGCCTCCTTCGCATACTTGTTGGCCAGATCCAGGGTTTTTTCGGGTTTGAATCACGTAGTAATGTGGTACCGCACTGAAACAGTCAATTAACCCTGGATTCGGTCAGTATTTTAGTCGGTAACACCGGTTAGGTCTGGGTTAGGTCTGGGTTATGCCTGCATCTGGCTCATGATTTTGTTTTCTTCGCATACTTTTTGGCGAGATCCTAGGTTTTTTCGAGTTTGAATCACGTAGAAATGTGGTAGCACACAGTAGCAGTTAATTAAACCTGGATTCGGCCAGTATTTTAGTCAGTTACAACGGTTAGGTCTAGGTTAGGTCTGGGTTAGGACTGGGTTATGCCCGCATCTGGCCCATGATTTTGCCTTCTTCGCATGCTTGTTGACCAGATCCTGGGTTTTGACGGGTTTGAATCACGTAGTATTGTCGTACCACACTGAAACAGACAATTTAACCTGGTTTCGATCAACATTTGAGTGGATAAAACCGGTTAGGTCTGGGTTAAGGCAGGGTTATGCCCACATTTAGCTCATGATTTTGCCTTCTTCGCATGCTTGTTGGCCAGATCCTGGGTTTTTTCGGGTTTGAATCACGTAGTATTGTGGTACCACACTGAAGCAGTCAATTAAACCTCCCCTCAGGGGCTGCCAGCCTTTCAGCTGCAGTACGGGCTTAACGAACCCGGGGTACCCGAGTCATACACACTCCGTAAGCCTCCTGTTGGTCGTCACAACGACCCATTCACAATTCCCTATTGGTTTTGTGAATGGTACGTGACGGCAGGAGGAACGGGTGTCTTGGCTTAACCGCCTGGGCCACGAGTATGGCGACTCTATAAAATCGCCCTCCAATCCTAAGCTATGGTGCGCGGCGATGGGATGCATGGTTGGGGGAGAAGGCCCAATCCCAAGCGACCACCTCCGGGGAACCTGCCGAACCCCCGGAGTATTAGGCTTACCCGGGTAAGGCGGCTCTGCCCGGGTGGACCTTTATTTCCGACCATCTCGTGGGATTTTTATGGACACAGAAAATAAAATGGGGATGGGGCGGGTTTTGTCGGTTGGGGAGGATGTAGACGGGGCTGGGGTTAGGGTGGCGGCGCTCGCGCCCCACTCAGCGCCAGGTCCGGCTTCGTGGAGGGTGGAGGAGGACGACGAGACGGCGTCGGTCTCGTCCTTCTCCTCCAGCACAAGCCACATAGGCTCTAAGAGGAAGAGGACGGGGCAGGCCGTCGTCGAGGTGGGCGGGGCGATGAGCCCGTCGGTGAGGCTGAGTTGCCTCAGGGACGAGGTGACCGAGGAGATATCGGAGAGGATCTCCTCGTCCCTGAGGCGGGTGGAGAAAGTCGCCGCTGCCTGCGCCTTTAAGGGGCAGAAAAGCGGTGGCGCGGAGGCCCTGAAGGCCGCGGCGGAGGAGATGAGGGAGGCGGCGCGGGAGCTCAGAGGGCGGAACGCCCGTCTGCAGCTCCTGTTGGAGGAGGAGCGACAGGGGAGGAGGAGGGCAGAGGCGCTGTGGAACAGCGCGGCCCTCCCTCCCATCCTCCCTCCTCCTCCACCGCCGCGTCCCTCAGCGGAGGTAAATAAGCGGAGTGCGGCGGCAGTGGTGCGGGGCACCGCGGGCCCCTCCACCCGCACTCCGCCCGTGAAGAAGTCCCCGTTCTCCTCAGAAGACTATCTTCTGAGGAGGATTGGGGACATGATTGATGGCAAGCTGGCCGCCTTCCGGGAGGAGCTCCTCGCCGGAAGAGCGGTCAGCAGGAAGGCGGTGCCTCCCCGACCTGTACCGGTACAGTCGGGGAAGGCAAAGAAGGGCGGAGTGAAGGCTCCGCCCAGCGTTGCGGCACCAGGGCCCCGGGTTGCGACCCCCAAGGGGGGTGGTGTACCCGTGGTCGCGGTGGTCGCGTCCTCCACGGCACCCTCCCAAGGGGGGGTGGCGTGGAGTGAGGTGGTGGGGCGGAAGGCGAAGCGGGCGGCGAGGAAGGCCTCGCAACCGCAGCCTCCGCCTCCGCCGCCGGCGGCCAAGGTAAAGGCCGCGAAGGTCGGGAAGGCACGACCAGGTCGTCCCCCAAAAACGGCAGCGGTGACCCTCGCGGAGGCGATGCGGCTCGCCAGGGAGAATATCTCCCTGGAAGAGCTGGGCATCGCCTCCGTGAGGGCGAAGAGGGCCGTGACCGGGGGTCTCTTGTTGGAGATCCCCGGTGCAGAGAGCGGCGCGAAGGCGGATCGTCTAGCCCAGAGGCTCCGGGAGCAGCTGGGCGAGCGAGGTGTCCGGGTCGCCCGGCCCACGAAGCGCACGGAGATGCGCGTTTGTGGGCTGGACGACTCGGTCAGCGCACAGGATGTGTCCCGTGCCCTTGCGAGGGCGGGGAACTGTCCTGTGGAGGACCTGCGGATCGGAGAGATCCGCAGGTCGCCCTCCGGCCTCGGGTCGGTGTGGGCCCGGTGCCCCCTCTCCGCCGCCCGTAAGGTGGTGGAATCCGGGAGGGTGTTGGTGGGGTGGGTTTCGGCGCGAGTGGAAATCCTCGCGCCGCGCCCGCTCCAGTGTCACCGCTGCCTCGAATTGGGGCACGTGAGGCAGTGGTGCACCTCGCCGGTGGACCGCAGCGGTCAGTGTTACCGCTGCGGTGCCAAAGAGCACCGTGCGAGCCAGTGCTCGGCGGCCCCCCACTGCCCGCTGTGTGCGGACATGGGGAGGCCAGCCGATCACAGGGTGGGGAGCAAGAAGTGCTCCCCCCCCTCCCGGAAGGAGAGGAAGAGGCGGGCTGCACCGGCTCCGGTGCCGAGGGCGGTGGCATCGTCCTCCATGGAGGTGGACGGTGCTACGGGGACGGACGGCCGGGAGGAGGCTGGCGCGGCCATTAATTAATGCCGCCCCGCCTCCTCCTCCAGGCCAACCTCAACCACTGCCGCGCGGCACAGGACTTGATGTCCCACGTCCTCGCGGAGTGGGGGGTTGGCCTGGCGGTCGCCGCCGAGCCGTAACGCGTCCCTGATCACCCTCATTGGGTGGGCGACGCGGACGGCTTGGTGGCGACGGTATGGGGAGGGGGCGACGGGTCCCCACCGTTCTCCTTGTTGGAGCGCGGTCGGGGATTCGTCGCCGTGGACTGGGGGGGAGTCGCTGTGGTGGGGTGCTACATTTCGCCCCGTAGCGGTCACGCTGCGTTCGAGCTGTACTTGGCCGAGGTCGCGGCATGCGTGCAGCGCTACGCGGCCCGGCCGGTGCTGGTCCTGGGGGATTTTAATGCCAAGTCGGTGGCTTGGGGATCCCCCAGGACCTCCGTTCGCGGCGGGATCCTGGGCGATTGGGCGGCGGGGCTCGACCTCCGGGTATTGAACCGGGGGTCGGAGCACACATGCGTGCGGCGATATGGGGGGTCCATCGTGGATGTTGGATTCGCGACCCCCAACGCCGTGCGCATGGTGTCGGGTTGGCACGTGGTCGCGGGGGCAGAGACACTCTCCGATCACCGGTACATCCGGATGGAGGTCTCTGCCGCCGCGAGTGCATCCCGACACGGCCGCCTGCGTGGCACCCCACCACGCCGCTGGGCGCTTCGGCGCCTGGACAAGGACGCCCTGATGGCAGCTGCCCTCGCTGCAACTTGGCCGCAGGGAGCGGCCGAGTTGCCGAGCATAGAGGAGGAGGTCGCCCGGCTCGGAGCATTGGTCGCGGGTATTTGCGACGCGGCGATGCCTCGGGTCGGGCGGGCTTCTCCTCGCCGGGCGGTGTACTGGTGGTCGGACGCGATCGCGGAGTTGCGAGTCGCGACTGTCCGCGCCCGACGCCAGTACACCCGCGCGCGCCGTCGTCAACGTACAGGCGACGGCGTGGCGCGAGCGAGGGCAGCTGATGACCTGTATGGAGCATACCGCGTGGCGCGGGTTGCTCTGCAGGTCGCCATCAAACGGGCCAAGACCCAGGCATGGAAGGAGCTCCTCCAGACCCTTGATGACGATCCATGGGGGCGACCATATAAGGTGGTGCTGAATAAGCTCCGCCCGTGGGCGCCCCCCGTCACCAAGGGTCTTGACCCCCGGCTGCTGGAGGACGTGGTCAATACACTCTTCCCAATTGGGGAGAGGGGACCGCGTCCTCCGGCGGCGGCGGCTGTCCCAGTGGAGTGGACGGCCGAGCTGGGGGTCACGCAGGAGGAGCTGGCAGCGGCCATCAGACGGCTCGGGGTTCGTAACACGGCCCCGGGTCCGGATGGGGTGCCCGGCCGGGTTTGGGTCTTGACCCAGGGCGTCCTTGGGGCCGACCTCAGGCGGTTGTTCGACCGCTGCCTGAGGGACGGGCGATTCCCCCCCAGTTGGAAGGTGGCGAGGATGGTCCTCCTCCGGAAGGAGGGTCGGCCCGCGGAGTCTCCCTCCGCATACCGGCCCATTTGTCTCCTCGACGAGGTGGGCAAGCTCTTCGAGCGTGTGATTGCTGCCCGCCTCGTCGAGCACCTGTCGCGGGGTGATCCCGGTCTGGCCGACTGCCAGTTCGGTTTCCGGGGGGGCCGATCGACTATCGACGCGATAGGTCGTGTGAGGGCCCTCTCGGAGGCGGCCGTCTCCCGCGGAGGGGTGGCATTGGCAATATCCTTGGATATCCTTGGATATTGCCAATGCCTTTAACACCCTCCCCTGGGAAGAGATAAGGAGGGGGCTCGAATATCATCGAGTCCCCCCTTGTCTCAGGGCGGTCGTCGGGGATTATCTCCGCGGCAGGTGGATCGAGTATCCGGGCCGGGATGGTGATATGCGGAGGGAGGTGTACTGCGGTGTTCCGCAGGGGTCGGTCCTCGGGCCACTCCTGTGGAACATCGCGTACGACTCGGTGTTGCGGGCCGGCCTCCCCGACGGCGTCAGCACGGTGTGTTATGCGGATGACACACTGGTGCTGGCCGTCGGGGCGCACTGGGGGAGGGCCATGCGTCGCGCGGAGGAGGGGTCGCAACGCGTCGTCGACCGGATCAGGGGAATGGGGATGACGGTGGCGGTCCATAAGACCGAGGTGATTGCGTTTCATTCACCTCGGCAGGATCCGCCACCCCCTCTGATCTTGTGGGTGGGGCTGACATCGAGGTGAAGCCCCAGATCAGGTATCTAGGGCTGATCCTCGATAGCCACTGGCGTTTCGAGGAGCATTTCCGCTGCCTGGTCCCCCGGTTGGAAAGGATGGTTGCGGCTCTGGGCCGGATCCTGCCCAACCTGGGGGGCCCGGCGGGCCGAGTTCGTCGCCTCTATGTGGCAATGGTCCAGTCGGTGGCCCTATACGGGGCCCCCGTCTGGGCGGACGACCTGGCTGCCTCCCGGCGCAGCATGACTATGCTGCGTCGGGTGCAGAGGCGCATGGCGCTCAGGGTCGTCCGCGGGTATCGGACCATGTCACATGAGGCGGCGACGGTTCTAGCGGGGATGCCGCCCATGGACCTGCTCGCGCGGTCGCACGCGGTGATGTACCGGCACCGCGTCGACCGTCGCGCGGGGGTGGGGGCGGTCCCGGGCGGGCAGGAACCTGCTTGGGGCGATTTGAAGCGCCAGGCCCGGCAGTCCGTGTTGCTCGCGTGGCAGGAGCGGCTGGCTCTGCCAACCGCGGGGCACCGGACTGTCGGGGCGGTTCGGCCACTCCTGAAGGAGTGGCTGGACAGATGCCATGGCGGCCTCACCTACCGGATGGCACAGGTATTTTCCGGCCATGGCAGCTTCGGAAGATACCTGTGCCGGATAGGGAAGGAGCCGACGGCGCGTTGCTGCCACTGCGACGCTGAGCAGGACACGGCGGATCATACCCTGGAGGTATGCCCCGCGTGGGAGGGGGAGCGCCGTGTCCTGGTCGGCGTCGTCGGGCGGGATGTCTCGCTGCCGGGCGTGGTGCGCGCCATGCTCGGCAGCGAGGAGAAGTGGAGGGCCGTGGCCTCCTTCTGCGAGAACGTAATGCTGCAGAAGGAGGCCGCGGGGAGGGAACGCGAGCTTCAGCGGCGCGCTGAAGCTCGCGCTCGTGCGGTGGCCCGAGGTCGTCGCCCGGTCGCGAGGCGTCGCGGGCGGCCGCCTCGGCGTGGCGGATGACCTAGGCTGGGAGGGGGGTCCTGAGGGGACCCTCCTCCCGCCAGGCGGCGCCGGGTCGGACCGGTTGGGGGTAGGAGTGCCTCCCCCTACCGGTCCGACGCAAGGGCAGGCACCCTCGGCGGTCTGGTGCGGCCGTGAACGCCCGGCCGCCGAGGGGTGGAAACGGGGTCGCGGGCGCTTACGAGTTGGGGCTCGCAGCCGCCACTAAACGCGGCCCCGGGACGGATAGCGGCGGGATGGAGTGGCCCCGTCCCGCCGCTATGAGGCAGTGTGTCTACTGGGGGGACCGATTGTCCCCCCGGGGGATGGGCGCGAAAGCGCGGGCACGGGGAGGATACCGGAAGAATGCTTCGAGCGATTCCCGGTATCCTCCCAAAGCGTGCCGAAGGGTCACCGTGGGGTTTTTAGTGGGTAGGTCCCGCGCCTGTCGTTGTACGGGCGCGGGGAATCCCACACACCCCTCCCACCTCTCCCCAAGGAGGTGGGAGGGAGTCTTTCGAAGATTTTCCCCACGACAAAAAAAAAAAAAAAAAAAAGTCAATTAAACCTGGTTTCGATCAATATTTTAGAGGATGAAACCGGTTTGGTCAGGGTTAGGTCTGGGTTATGTCCGCATCTGGCTCATGATTTTGCCTTTTCCGCATTCTTGTTGGCCAGATCGTTGGTTTTCCCTGGTTTGGATCACGTAGAAATATGGTATCACACTGAAACAGACAATTAAACCTGGGTTCGATCAATATTTTAGAGGATAAAACCGGTTAGGTCTGGTTTTGGTCTGGGTAATGCCCGCATCTGACTCATGATTTTGCCTTCTTCGCATACATGTTGTCCAGATGCTGGGTATTTTCGGACTTGACTCACGTAGTAATGTGGTACCACACCGAAACAGACAATTTAACCTGGTTTCGATCAATATTTGAGAGGATAAAACCGGTTAGGTCTGGTTTAGGTCTGGGTTATGCCCGCATCTGACCCATGATTTTGCCTTCTTCGCATAGATGTTGGCCAGATCGTTGGTTTTCCAAGGTTTCAATCACGTAGAAATGTGTTACCACACTGAAGCAGACAGTTAAACTTGGTTTCAATCAATATTTCAGTGGATAACACCGGTTAGGTCTGGGTTAGGTCTGGGTTATGCCCGCATCTGGCTCATGATTTTGCCTTTTCCGCATTCTTGTTGGACAGAACGTTGGTTTTCCCTGGTTTGGATCACGTAGAAATATGGTATCACACTGAAACAGACAATTAAACCTGGGTTCGATCAATATTTGAGAGGATAAAACCGGTTAGGTCTGGTTTAGGTCTGGGTTATGCCCGCATCTGACCCATGATTTTGCCTTCTTCGCATAGATGTTGGCCAGATCCTGGGTTTTTTCGGGTTTGAATCACGTAGTAATGTGGTACCACACAGTAACAGTCTATTAAACCTGGATTCGGTCAGTATTTCAGTCGGTAACACCGATTAGGTCTGGGTTATGCCCACATCTGGCTCATGATTTTGCCTTTTCCGCATTCTTGTTGGCCAGATCGTTGGTTTTCCCTGGTTTGGATCACGTAGAAATATGGTATCACACAGAAACAGACAATTAAACCTGGGTTCGATCAATATTTTAGAGGATAAAACCGGTTAGGTCTGGTTTTGGTCTGGGTTATGCCCGCATCTGACTCATGATTTTGCCTTCTTCGCATACATGTTGGCCAGATGCTGGGTATTTTCGGACTTGACTCACGTAGTAATGTGGTACCACACTGAAACAGACAATTTAACCTGGTTTCGATCAATATTTTAGAGGATGAAACCAGTTGGGTCTGGGTTATGCCCGCATCTGGATCATGATTTTGCCTTCTTCGCAAACTTGTTGGCCAGATCCTGGGTTTTTTCGGGTTTGAATCACGTAGTAATGTGGTACCACACAGTAACAGTCAATTAAACCTGGTTTCGATCAGTATTTCAGTCGGTAACATCGATTAGGTCTGGGTTATGGCCGCATCTGGCTCATGATTTTGCATTCTTCGCATACTTGTTGGCCAGATCCTGGGCTCTTTCGGGTTTGAATCACGTAGTAATGTGGTACCACACAGTAACAGTCAATTCATCCTGGATGCGGTCAGTATTTTAGTCGGTAACACCGGTTAGGTCTGGGTTAGGACTGGGTTATGCCCGCATCTGGCTCATGATTTTGCCTTTTCCGCATTCTTGTTGGCCAGATCGTTGGTGTTCCCTGGTTTGAATCACGTAGTAATGTGGTACCACACTGAAACAGTCAATTAAACCTGGATTCGGCCAGTATTTTAGTCCGTAACACCGGTTAGGTCTGGGTTAGGTCTGGGTTATGCCCCCATCAGGCTCATGATTTTGCTTTCTTCGCATACTTTTTGGCGAGATCCTGCGTTTTTTTGGGGTTTGAATCACGTAGTAATGTGGTACCACACAGTAACAGTCAATTAAACCTGGATTCGGTCAGTATTTTAGTCGGTAACACCAGTAAGGTCTGGGTTAGGTCTGGGTTATGCCCGCGTCTGGCTCATGATTCTGCCTTCTTCGCATACTTGTTGGCCAGATGCTGGGTTTTTCGGGTTTGAATCACGTGGTAATGTGGTACCACACTGAAAAAGACAATTTAACCTGGTTTCGATAAATATTTTAGAGGATGAAACAAGTTGGGTCTGGGTTCTGCCCGCATCTGGCTCATGATTTTGCCTTCTTCGCATAATTGTTGGCCAGATCCTGGGTTTTTTCGGGTTTGAATTACGCAGTAATGTGGTTCCACACTGAAACAGACCTCTAAACTTGGTTTCGATCAATATTTTAGAGGATAAAACCGGTTAGGTCTGGGTTAGGTCTGGGTTATGCCCGCATCTGGCTCATGATTTTGCCTTCTTCGCATACTTGTTGTCCAGATCCTGGGTTTTTTCGGTTTTGAATCACGTAGTAATGTGGTATCACACTGAAACAGTCAATTAAACCTGGTATCGATCCACATTTTAGAACATAACACCGGTTAGGTCTGGGTTAGGTCTGGGTTGAGGCCGCATCTGGCTCATGATTTTGTTTTCTTCGCATAGATGTTGGTCAGATCCTGGGTTTTTTCGGGTTTGAATCACGTAGTACTGTGGTACCACACTGAAACAGTCAATTAAACCTGGATGCGGTCAGTATTTTAGTCGGTAACACCGGTTAGGTCTGGGTTAGGACTGGGTTATGTCCGCATCTGGCTCATGATTTTGCCTTTTCCGCATTCTAGTTGGCCAGGTCCTTGGTTTTCCCTGGTTTGAATCACGTAGAAATGTGTTACCACACTGAAGCAGACAGTTAAACTTGGTTTCAATCAATATTTGAGTGGATAACACCGGTTAGGTCTGGGTTAGGTCTGGGTTATGCCCGCATCTGGCTCATGATTTTGACTTTTCCGCATTCTTGTTGGCCAGATCGTTGGTTTTCCCTGGTTTGATCACGTAGAAATATGGTATCACACTGAAACAGACAATTAAACCTGGGTTCGATCAATATTTTAGAGGATGAAACCAGTTGGGTCTGGGTTATGCCCGCATCTGTCTCGTGATTTTGCCTTCTTCGCATAATTGTTGGCCAGATCCTGGGTTTTTTCGGGTTTGAATTACGCAGTAATGTGGTTCCACACTGAAACAGTCCTCTAAACTGGGTTTCGATCAATATTTTAGGGGATAAAACCGGTTAGGTCTGGGTTAGGTCTGGGTTATGCCTGCATCTGTCTCATGATTTTGTTTTCTTCGCATACTTTTTGGCGAGATCCTGGGGTTTTTCGAGTTTGAATCACGTAGAAATGTGGTAGCAGACAGTAACAGTCAATTAAACCTGGATTCGGCCAGTATTTTAGTCAGTTACACCGGTTAGGTCTAGGTTAGGTCTGGGTTAGGACTGGGTTATGCCCGCATCTGGCCCATGATTTTGCCTTCATCGCATGCTTGTTGGCCAGATCCTGGGTTTTTTCGGGTTTGAATCACGTAGTAATGTGGTATCACACTGAAACAGTCAATTAAACCTGGTATCGATCCACATTTTAGAACATAACACCGGTTAGGTCCGGGTTAGGTCTGGGTTGTGGCCGCATCTGGCTCATGATTTTGTTTTCTTCGCATAGATGTTGGTCAGATCCTGGGTTTTTTCGGGTTTGAATCACGTAGTATTGTGGTACCAAACTGAAACAGTCAATTAAACCTGGATGCGGTCAGTATTTTAGTCGGTAACACCGGTTAGGTCTGGGTCAGGACTGGGTTATGTCCGCAACTGGCTCATGATTTTGCCTTTTCCGCATTCTAGTTGGCCAGATCCTTGGTTTTCCCTGGTTTGAATCACGTAGAAATGTGTTACCACACTGAAGCAGACAGTTAAACTTGGTTTCAATCAATATTTGAGTGGATAACACCGGATAGGTCTGGGTTAGGTCTGGGTTATGCCCGCATCTGGCTCATGATTTTGACTTTCCCGCATTCTTGTTGGCCAGATCGTTGGTTTTCCCTGGTTTGGATCACGTAGAAATATGGTATCACACTGAAACAGACAATTAAACCTGGGTTCGATCAATATTTTAGAGGATGAAACCAGTTGGGTCTGGGTTATGCCCGCATCTGGCTCGTGATTTTGCCTTCTTCGCATAATTGTTGGCCAGATCCTGGGTTTTTTCGGGTTTGAATTACGCAGTAATGTGGTTCCACACTGAAACAGTCCTCTAAACTGGGTTTCGATGAATATTTTGGAGGATAAAACCGGTTAGGCCTGGGTTAGGTCTGGGTTATGCCTGCATCTGGCTCATGATTTTGTTTTCTTCGCATACTTTTTGGCGAGATCCTGGGTTTTTTCGAGTTTGAATCACGTAGAAATGTGGTAGCAGACAGTAACAGTCAATTAAACCTGGATTCGGCCAGTATTTTAGTCAGTTACACCGGTTAGATCTAGGTTAGTTCTGGGTTAGGACTGGGTTATGCCCGCATCTGGCCCATGATTTTGCCTTCTTCGCATGCTTGTTGGCCAGATCCTGGGTTTTTTCGGGTTTGAATCACGTAGTAATGTGGTACCACACAGTAACAGTCAATTAAACCTGGATTCGGTCAGTATTTTAGTCGGTAACACCAGTTAGGTCTGGGTTAGGTCTGGGTTATGCCCGCATCTGGCACATGATTTTGCCTTCTTCGCATACTTGTTGTCCAGATCCTGGGTTTTTTCGGGTTTGAATCACGTAGTAATGTGGTATCACACTGAAACAGTCAATTAAACCTGGTATCGATCCACATTTTAGAACATAACACCGGTTAGGTCTGGGTTAGGTCTGGGTTATGGCCGCATCTGGGTCATGATTTTGTTTTCTTCGCATACTTTTTGGCGAGATCCTGGGTTTTTTCGGGTTTGAATCACGTAGAAATGTGGTAGCACACAGTAACAGTCAATTAAACCTGGATTCGGCCAGTATATTAGTCAGTTACACCGGTTAGGTCTAGGTTAGGTCTGGGTTAGGACTGGGTTATGCCCGCATCTGGCTCATGATTTTGCCTTCTTCGCATAGATGTTGGCCAGATCCTGGGTTTTTTCGGGTATGAATCACGTAGTATTATAGTACCACACTGAAACAGACAATTTAACCTGGTTTCGATCAATATTTTAGAGGATGAAACCAGTTGGATCTGGGTTATGCCCGCATCTGGATCATGATTTTGCCTTCTTCGCATAATTGTTGGCCAGATCCTGGGTTTTTTCGGGTTTGAATTACGCAGTAATGTGGTTCCACACTGAAACAGTCCTCTAAACTTGGTTTCGATCAATATTTTAGAGGATAAAACCGGTTAGGTCTGGGTTAGGTCTGGGTTATGCCCTCTTCTGGCTCATGATTTTGCCTTCTTCGCATACATGTTGGCCAGATGCTGGGTATTTTCGGACTTGAATCACGTAGTAATGTGGTTCCACACTGAAACAGACAATTTAACCTGGTTTCGATCAATATTTTAGAGGATGAAACCAGTTGGGTCTGGGTTATGCCCGCATCTGGCTCATGATTTTGCCTTCTTCGCATATTTGTTGGCCAGTTCCAGGGTTTTTTCGGGTTTGAATCACGTAGTAATGTGGTACCACACTGAAACAGTCAATTAAACCTGGATTCGGTCAGTATTTTAGTCGGTAACACCGGTTAGGTCTGGGTTAGGTCTGGGTTATGCCTGCATCTGGCTCATGATTTTGTTTTCTTCGCATACTTTTTGGCGAGATCCGGGGTTTTTTCGAGTTTGAATCACGTAGAAATGTGGTAGCACACAGTAACAGTCAATTAAACCTGGATTCGGCCAGTATTTTAGTCAGTTACACCGGTTAGGTCTAGGTTAGTTCTGGGTTAGGTCTGGGTTATGGCCGCATCTGGGTCATGATTTTGTTTTCTTCGCATACTTTTTGGCGAGATCCTGGGTTTTTTCGAGTTTGAATCACGTAGAAATGTGGTAGCAGACAGTAACAGTCAATTAAACCTGGATTCGGCCAGTATTTTAGTCAGTTACACCGGTTAGGTCTAGGTTAGTTCTGGGTTAGGACTGGGTTATGCCCGCATCTGGCCCATGATTTTGCCTTCTTCGCATGCTTGTTGGCCAGATCCTGGGTTTTTTCGGGTTTGAATCACGTAGTAATGTGGTACCACACAGTAACAGTCAATTAAACCTGGATTCGGTCAGTATTTTAGTCGGTAACACCAGTTAGGTCTGGGTTAGGTCTGGGTTATGCCCGCATCTGGCACATGATTTTGCCTTCTTCGCATACTTGTTGTCCAGATCCTGGGTTTTTTCGGGTTTGAATCACGTAGTAATGTGGTATCACACTGAAACAGTCAATTAAACCTGGTATCGATCCACATTTTAGAACATAACACCGGTTAGGTCTGGGTTAGGTCTGGGTTATGGCCGCATCTGGGTCATGATTTTGTTTTCTTCGCATACTTTTTGGCGAGATCCTGGGTTTTTTCGGGTTTGAATCACGTAGAAATGTGGTAGCACACAGTAACAGTCAATTAAACCTGGATTCGGCCAGTATATTAGTCAGTTACACCGGTTAGGTCTAGGTTAGGTCTGGGTTAGGACTGGGTTATGCCCGCATCTGGCTCATGATTGTGCCTTTTCCGCATTCTAGTTGGCCAGATCCTTGGTTTTCCCTGATTTGAATCACGTAGAAATGTGGTACCACACTGAAGCAGACAGTTAAACCTGGTTTCGATCCACATTTTAGAGGATAAAACCGGTTAGGTCTGGGTTAAGGCAGGGTTATGCCCACATTTTGCTCATGATTTTGCCTTCTTCGCATAGATGTTGGCCAGATCCTGGGTTTTTTCGGGTTTGAATCACGTAGTATTATGGTACCACACTGAAACAGTCAATTAAACCTGGTTTCGATCAATATTTTAGAGGATGAAACCGGTTTGGTCTGGGTTAGGTCTGGGTTATGTCCGTATCTGGCTCATGATTGTGCCTTTTCCGCATTCTAGTTGGCCAGATCCTTGGTTTTCCCTGATTTGAATCACGTAGAAATGTGGTACCACACTGAAGCAGACAGTTAAACCTGGTTTCGATCCACATTTTAGAGGATAAAACCGGTTAGGTCTGGGTTAAGGCAGGGTTATGCCCACATTTTGCTCATGATTTTGCCTTCTTCGCATACTTGTTGGCCAGATCATGGTTTCTTCGGGTTTGAATCACGTAGTAATGTGGTACCACTCAGTAGCAGTCAATTAAACTTGGTTTCAATCAATATTTGAGTGGATAACACCGGTTAGGTCTGGGTTAGGTCTGGATTATGCCCGCATCTGGCTCATGATTTTGACTTTTCCGCATTCTTGTTGGCCAGGTCGTTGGTTTTCCCTGGTTTGGATCACGTAGAAATGTGGTATCACACTGAAACAGACAATTAAACCTGGGTTCGATCAATATTTTAGAGGATAAAACCGGTTAGGTCTGGTTTAGGTCTCGGTTATGCCCGCATCTGGCTCATGATTTTGCCTTCTTCGCATAGATGTTGGCCAGATGCTGGGCTTTTTCGGCTTTGAATCACGTAGTAATGTGGTACCACACAGTAACAGTCTATTAAACCTGGATTCGGTCAGTATTTCAGTCGGTAACACCGATTAGGTCTGGGTCATGGCCGCATCTGGCTCATGATTTTGCATTCTTCGCATACTTGTTGGCCAGATCCTGGGTTCTGACGGGTTTGAATCACGTAGTAATGTGGTACCACACAGTAACAGTCAATTATACCTGGTTTCGACCTACATTTTACAGGGTAAAACCAGATAGGTCTGTGTTAGGTCTGGGTTATGCCCGCATTTTGCTCATGATTTTGCCTTCTTCGCATACTTGTTGGCCAGATCCTGGGTTTTTTCGGGTTTGAATCATGTAGTAATGTTGTACCGCACAGTGACAGTCAATTAAACCTGGATTCGGTCAGTATTTTAGTCGGTAACACCGGCTAGGTCTGGGTTAAGTTTGGGTTATGCCCGCATCTGGCTCATGATTTTGCTTTCGTCGCATACTTTTTGGCGAGATCCTGGGTTTTTTCGGGTTTGGATCACGTACTAATGTGGTACCACACAGTAACAGTCAATTGAACCTGGATTCGGTCAGTATTTTAGTCGGTAACACCAGTTAGGTCTGAGTTAGGTCTGGGTTATGCCCGCGTCTGGCTCATGATTCTGCCTTCTTCGCATACTTGTTTGCCAGATACTGGGTTTTTTCGGGTTTGAATCACGTAGTAATGTGGTACCACACTGAAGCAGACAATTTAACCTGGTTTCGATCAATATTTTAGGTGAAGAAACCAGTTGGGTCTAGGTTCTGCGCGCATCTGGCTCATGATTTTGCCTTCTTCGCATAATTGTTGGCCAGATCCTGGGTTTTTTCGGGTTTGAATTACGCAGTAATGTGGTTCCACACTGAAACAGTCCTCTAAACTTGGTTTCGATCAATATTTTAGAGGATAAAACCGGTTAGGTCTGGGTTAGGTCTGGGTTATGCCCGCATTTTGCTCATGATTTTGCCTTCTTCGCATACTTGTTGGCCAGATCATGGGTTTTTTCGGGTTTGAATCACGTAGTAATGTGGTACCACACAGTAACAGTCAATTAAACCTGGATTCGGTCAGTATTTTAGTCGGTAACACCGGTTAGGTCTGGGTTAGGTCTGGGATATACCCGCATTTTGCTCATGATTTTGCCTTCTTCGCATACTTGTTGGCCAGATCATGGGTTTTTTCGGGTTTGAATCACGTAGTAATGTGGTACCACACAGTAACAGTCAATTAAACCTGGATTCGGCCAGTATATTAGTCAGTTACACCGGTTAGGTCTAGGTTAGGTCTGGGTTAGGACTGGGTTATGCCCGCATCTGGCTCATGATTTTGCCTTCTTCGCATAGATGTTGGCCAGATCCTGGGTTTTTTCGGGTATGAATCACGTAGTATTATGGTACCACACTGAAACAGACAATTTAACCTGGTTTCGATCAATATTTTAGAGGATGAAACCAGTTGGATCTGGGTTATGCCCGCATCTGGATCATGATTTTGCCTTCTTCGCATCATTGTTGGCCAGATCCTGGGTTTTTTCGGGTTTGAATTACGCAGTAATGTGGTTCCACACTGAAACAGTCCTCTAAACTTGGTTTCGATCAATATTTTAGAGGATAAAACCGGTAAGGTCTGGGTTAGGTCTGGGTTATGCCCTCTTCTGGCTCATGATTTTGCCTTCTTCGCATACATGTTGGCCAGATGCTGGGTATTTTCGGACTTGAATCACGTAGTAATGTGGTTCCACACTGAAACAGACAATTTAACCTGGTTTCGATCAATATTTTAGAGGATGAAACCAGTTGGGTCTGGGTTATGCCCGCATCTGGCTCATGATTTTGCCTTCTTCGCATATTTGTTGGCCAGTTCCAGGGTTTTTTCGGGTTTGAATCACGTAGTAATGTGGTACCACACTGAAACAGTCAATTAAACCTGGATTCGGTCAGTATTTTAGTCGGTAACACCGGTTAGGTCTGGGTTAGGTCTGGGTTATGCCTGCATCTGGCTCATGATTTTGTTTTCTTCGCATACTTTTTGGCGAGATCCGGGGTTTTTTCGAGTTTGAATCACGTAGAAATGTGGTAGCACACAGTAACAGTCAATTAAACCTGGATTCGGCCAGTATTTTAGTCAGTTACACCGGTTAGGCCTGGGTTAGGTCTGGGTTATGCCTGCATCTGGCTCATGATTTTGTTTTCTTCGCATACTTTTTGGCGAGATCCTGGGTTTTTTCGAGTTTGAATCACGTAGAAATGTGGTAGCACACAGTAACAGTCAATTAAACCTGGATTCGGCCAGTATTTTAGTCAGTTACACCGGTTAGGTCTAGGTTAGTTCTGGGTTAGGACTGGGTTATGCCCGCATCTGGCCCATGATTTTGCCTTCTTCGCATGCTTGTTGGCCAGATCCTGGGTTTTGACGGGTTTGAATCACGTAGTATTGTGGTGCCACACTGAAACAGACAATTTAACCTGGTTTCGATCAACATTTGAGTGGATAACACCGGTTAGGTCTGGGTTAGGTCTGGGTTATGCCCGCATCTGGCTCATGATTTTGCCTCCTTCGCATACTTGTTGGCCAGATCCTGGGTTTCTTCGGGTTTGAATCACGTAGTAATGTGGTACCACACAGTAACAGTCAATTAAACCTGGATTCGGTCAGTATTTTAGTCGGTAACACCAGTTAGGTCTGGGTTAGGTCTGGGTTATGCCCGCATTTTGCTCATGATTTTGCCTTCTTCGCATAGATGTTGGCCAGATCCTGGGTTTTTTCGGGTTTGAATCACGTAGTATTATGGTACCACACTGAAACAGTCAATTAAACCTGGTTTCGATCAATATTTTAGAGGATGAAACCGGTTTGGTCTGGGTTAGGTCTGGGTTATGTCCGTATCTGGCTCATGATTGTGCCTTTTCCGCATTCTAGTTGGCCAGATCCTTGGTTTTCCCTGATTTGAATCACATAGAAATGTGGTACCACACTGAAGCAGACAGTTAAACCTGGTTTCGATCCACATTTTAGAGGATAAAACCGGTTAGGTCTGGGTTAAGGCAGGGTTATGCCCACATTTTGCTCATGATTTTGCCTTCTTCGCATACTTGTTGGCCAGATCATGGTTTCTTCGGGTTTGAATCACGTAGTAATGTGGTACCACTCAGTAGCAGTCAATTAAACTTGGTTTCAATCAATATTTGAGTGGATAACACCGGTTAGGTCTGGGTTAGGTCTGGATTATGCCCGCATCTGGCTCATGATTTTGACTTTTCCGCATTCTTGTTGGCCAGGTCGTTGGTTTTCCCTGGTTTGGATCACGTAGAAATGTGGTATCACACTGAAACAGACAATTAAACCTGGGTTCGATCAATATTTTAGAGGATAAAACCGGTTAGGTCTGGTTTAGGTCTCGGTTATGCCCGCATCTGGCTCATGATTTTGCCTTCTTCGCATAGATGTTGGCCAGATGCTGGGCTTTTTCGGCTTTGAATCACGTAGTAATGTGGTACCACACAGTAACAGTCTATTAAACCTGGATTCGGTCAGTATTTCAGTCGGTAACACCGATTAGGTCTGGGTCATGGCCGCATCTGGCTCATGATTTTGCATTCTTCGCATACTTGTTGGCCAGATCCTGGGTTCTGACGGGTTTGAATCACGTAGTAACGTGGTACCACACCGAAACAGTCAATTAAACCTGGTTTCGATCCTCATTTTATAGGATAAAACCGGTTAGGTCTGGGTTAGGTCTGGGTTATGCCCGCATTTTGCTCATGATTTGGCTTCTTCGCATACTTGGTGGCCAGATCATGGGTTTTTTCGGGTTTGAATCATGTAGTAATGTGGTACCACACAGTAACAGTCTATTAAACCTGGATTTGGTCAGTATTTCAGTCGGTAACACCGATTAGGTCTGGGTTATGGCCGCATCTGGCTAATGATTTTGCATTCTTCGCATACTTGTTGGCCAGATCCTGGGTTTTGACGGGTTTGAATCACGTAGTAATGTGGTACCACACAGTAACAGTCAATTATACCTGGTTTCGACCTACATTTTACAGGGTAAAACCAGATAGGTCTGTGTTAGGTCTGGGTTATGCCCGCATTTTGCTCATGATTTTGCCTTCTTCGCATACTTGTTGGCCAGATCCTGGGTTTTTTCGGGTTTGAATCATGTAGTAATGTTGTACCGCACAGTGACAGTCAATTAAACCTGGATTCGGTCAGTATTTTAGTCGGTAACACCGGCTAGGTCTGGGTTAAGTTTGGGTTATGCCCGCATCTGGCTCATGATTTTGCTTTCGTCGCATACTTTTTGGCGAGATCCTGGGTTTTTTCGGGTTTGAATCACGTACTAATGTGGTACCACACAGTAACAGTCAATTGAACCTGGATTCGGTCAGTATTTTAGTCGGTAACACCAGTTAGGTCTGAGTTAGGTCTGGGTTATGCCCGCGTCTGGCTCATGATTCTGCCTTCTTCGCATACTTGTTTGCCAGATACTGGGTTTTTTCGGGTTTGAATCACGTAGTAATGTGGTACCACACTGAAGCAGACAATTTAACCTGGTTTCGATCAATATTTTAGGTGAAGAAACCAGTTGGGTCTAGGTTCTGCGCGCATCTGGCTCATGATTTTGCCTTCTTCGCATAATTGTTGGCCAGATCCTGGGTTTTTTCGGGTTTGAATTACGCAGTAATGTGGTTCCACACTGAAACAGTCCTCTAAACTTGGTTTCGATCAATATTTTAGAGGATAAAACCGGTTAGGTCTGGGTTAGGTCTGGGTTATACCCGCATTTTGCTCATGATTTTGCCTTCTTCGCATACTTGTTGGCCAGATCATGGGTTTTTTCGGGTTTGAATCACGTAGTAATGTGGTACCACACAGTAACAGTCAATTAAACCTGGATTCGGTCAGTATTTTAGTCGGTAACACCGGTTAGGTCTGGGTTAGGTCTGGGATATATCCGCATCTGGCTCATGATTATGCCTTCTTCGCAAACTTGTTGGCCAGATCCTGAGTTCTTTCGGGTTTGAATCACGTAGTAATGTGGTACCACACAGTAACAGTCAATTCATCCTGGATGCGGTCAGTATTTCAGTCGGTAACACCGGTTAGGTCTGGGTTAGGACTGGGTTATGCCCGCATCTGGCTCATGATTTAGCCTTCTTCGCATGCTTGTTGGCCAGATCCTGTGTTTTTTCGGGTTTGAATCACGTAGTAATGTGGTACCACACTGAAACAGACAATTTAACCTGGTTTCGATCCACATTTTAGAACATAACACCGGTTTGGTCTGGGTTAGGTCCGGATTATGCCCGCTTCTGGCTCATGATTTTGCCTTCTTCGCATACTTGTTGGCCAGATCCTGAGTTCTTTCGGGTTTGAATCACGTAGTAATGTGGTACCACACAGTAACAGTCAATTCATCCTGGATGCGGTCAGTATTTCAGTCGGTAACACCGGTTAGGTCTGGGTTAGGACTGGGTTATGCCCGCATCTGGCTCATGATTTAGCCTTCTTCGCATGCTTGTTGGCCAGATCCTGTGTTTTTTCGGGTTTGAATCACGTAGTAATGTGGTACCACACTGAAACAGACAATTTAACCTGGTTTCGATCCACATTTTAGAACATAACACCGGTTTGGTCTGGGTTAGGTCTGGATTATGCCCGCTTCTGGCTCATGATTTTGCCTTCTTCGCATACTTGTTGGCCAGATCCAGGGTTTTTTCGGGTTTGAATCACGTAGTAATGTGGTACCACACTGAAACAGTCAATTAAACCTGGATTCGGTCAGTATTTTAGTCGGTAACACCGGTTAGGTCTGGGTTAGGTCTGGATTATGCCCGCTTCTGGCTCATGATTTTGCCTTCTTCGCATACATGTTGGCCAGATGCTGGGTATTTTCGGATTTGAATCACGTAGTAATGTGGTACTACACTGTAACAGACAATTTAACCTGGTTTCGATCAATATTTTAGAGGATGAAACCAGTTGGGTCTGGGTTATGCCCGCATCTGGCTCATGATTTTGCCTTCTTCGCATACTTGTTGTCCAGATCCTGGGTTTTTCCGGGTTTGAATCACGTAGTAATGTGGTATCACACTGAAACAGTCAATTAAACCTGGTATCGATCAACATTTTAGAACACAACACCGGTTAGGTCTGGGTTAGGTCTGGGTTATGCCCTCTTCTGGCTCGTGATTTTGCCTTCTTCGCATACTTGTTGGCCAGATCCAGGGTTTTTTCGTGTTTGAATCGCGTAGTAATGTGGTACCACACTGAAACAGCCAATTAAACCTGGATTCGGTCAGTATTTTAGTCGGTAACACCGGTTAGGTCTGGGTTAGGTCTGGGTTATGCCTGCATCTGGCACATGATTTTGTTTTCTTCGTATACTTTTTGGCGAGATCCTGGGTTTTTTCGAGTTTGAATCACGTAGAAATGTGGTAGCACACAGTAACAGTCAATTAAACCTGGATTCGGCCAGTATTTTAGTCAGTTACACCGGTTAGGTCTAGGTTAGGTCTGGGTTAGGACTGGGTTATGCCCGCATCTGGCCCATGATTTTGCCTTCTTCGCATGCTTGTTGGCCAGATCCTGGGTTTTGACGGGTTTGAAACACGTAGTATTGTGGTGCCACACTGAAACAGACAATTTAACCTGGTTTCGATCAACATATGAGTGGATAACACCGGTTAGGTCTGGGTTAGGTCTGGGTTATGCCAGCATCCGGCTCATGATTTTGCCTCCTTCGCATACTTGTTGGCCAGATCCTGGGTTTTTTCGGGTTTGAATCACGTAGTAATGTGATACCACACAGAAACAGACAATTTAACCTGGTTTCGATCAATATTTTAGAGGATGAAACCGGTTTGGTCTGGGCTAGGTCTGGGTTATGCCCGCATCTGGCTCATGATTTTGCCTTTTCCGCATTCTAGTTGGCCAGATCCTTGGTTTTCCCTGGTTTGAATCACGTAGAAATGTGGTACCACACTGAAGCAGACAGTTAAACCTGGTTTCGATCCACATTTTAGAGGATAAAACCGGTTAGGTCTGGGTTAAGGCAGGGTTATGCCCACATTTTGCTCATGATTTTGCCTTCTTCGCATACTTGTTGGCCAGATCATGGGTTTTTTCGGGTTTGAATCACGTAGTAATGTGATACCACTCAATAACACTCAATTAAACTTGGTTTCAATCAATATTTGAGTGGATAACACCGGTTAGGTCTGGGTTAGGTCTGGGTTATGCCTGCATCTGGCTCATGATTTTGTTTTCTTCGCATACTTTTTGGCGAGATCCTGGGTTTTTTCGAGTTTTAATCACGTAGAAATGTGGTAGCACACAGTAACAGTCAATTAAACCTGGAGCCGGCCAGTATTTTAGTCAGTTACACCGGTTAGGTCTAGGTTAGGTCTGGGTTAGGACTGGGTTATGCCCGCATCTGGCCCATGATTTTGCCTTCTTCGCATGCTTGTTGGCCAGATCCTGGGTTTTGACGGGTTTGAATCACGTAGTATTGTGGTGCCACACTGAAACAGACAATTTAACCTGGTTTCGATCAACATTTGAGTGGATAACACCGGTTAGGTCTGGGTTAGGTCTGGGTTATGCCCGCATCTGGCTCATGATTTTGCCTCCTTCGCATACTTGTTGGCCAGATCCTGGGTTTTTTCGGGTTTGAATCACGTCGTAATGTGATACCACACAGAAACAGACAACTACACCTGGGTTCGATCAATATTTTAGAGGATAACACCGGTTAGGTCTGGGTTAGGTCTGGGTTATGCCCGCATCTGGCTCATGATTTTGCCTTCTTCGCATACTTGTTGGCCAGATCATGGGTTTTTTCGGGTTTGAATCACGTAGTAATGTGGTACCACACAGTAACAGTCAATTAAACCTGGATTCGGTCAGTATTTTAGTCGGTAACACCGGTTAGGTCTGAGTTAGGTCTGGGTTATGCCCCCATCTGGCTCATGATTTTGCTTTCTTCGCATACTTTTTGGCGAGATCCTGGGTTTTTTTGGGGTTTGAATCGCGTAGTAATGTGGTACCACACAGTAACAGTCAATTAAACCTGGATTCGGTCAGTATTTTAGTCGGTAACACCAGTTAGGTCTGGGTTAGGTCTGGGTTATGCCCGCATCCGGCTCATGATTTAGCCTTCTTCGCATGCTTGTTGGCCAGATCCTATGTTTTTTCGGGTTTGAATCACGTAGTAATGTGGTACCACACTGAAACAGTCAATTAAACCTGGATTCGGTCAGTAATTTAGTCGGTAACACCGGTTAGGTCTGGGTTAGGTCTGGGTTATGCCCGCATCTGGCTCATGATTTTGCCTTCTTCGCATAATTGTTGGCCAGATCCTGGGTTTTTTCGAGTTTGAATTACGCAGTAATGTGGTTCCACACTGAAACAGTCCTCTAAACTGGGTTTCGATCAATATTTTAGAGGATAAAACCGGTTAGGTCTGGGTTAGGTCTGGGTTATGCCCGCATCTGGCTCATGATTTTGCCTTCTTCGCATACTTGTTGTCCAGATCCTGGGTTTTTCCGGGTTTGAATCACGTAGTAATGTGGTATCACACTGAAACAGTCAATTAAACCTGGTATCGATCAACATTTTAGAACATAACACCGGTTAGGTCTGGGTTAGGTCTGGGTTAGGTCTGGGTTATGCCCTCTTCTGGCTCATGATTTTGCCTTCTTCGCATACTTGTTGGCCACATCCAGGGTTTTTTAGGGTTTGAATCACGTAGTAATGTGATACCACTCAATAACACTCAATTATACTTGGTTTCAATCAATATTTGAGTGGATAACACCGGTTAGGTCTGGGTTAGGTCTGGGTTATACCTGCATCTGGCTTATGATTTTGTTTTCTTCGCATACTTTTTGGCGAGATCCTGGGTTTTTTCGAGTTTGAATCACGTAGAAATGTGGTAGCACACAGTAACAGTCAATTAAACCTGGATTCGGCCAGTATTTTAGTCAGTTACACCGGTTAGGTCTAGGTTAGGTCTGGGTTAGGACTGGGTTATGCCCGCATCTGGCCCATGATTTTGCCTTCTTCGCATGCTTGTTGGCCAGATCCTGGGTTTTGACGGGTTTGAATCACGTAGTATTGTGGTGCCACACTGAAACAGACAATTTAACCTGGTTTCGATCAACATTTGAGTGGATAACACCGGTTAGGTCTGGGTTAGGTCTGGGTTATGCCCGCATCTGGCTCATGATTTTGCCTCCTTCGCATACTTGTTGGCCAGATCCTGGGTTTTTTCGGGTTTGAATCACGTCGTAATGTGATACCACACAGAAACAGACAATTTAACCTGGTTTCGATCAATATTTTAGAGGATGAAACCGGTTTGGTCTGGGCAAGGTCTGGGTTATGCCCGCATCTGGCTCATGATTTTGCCTTTTCCGCATTCTAGTTGGCCAGATCCTTGGTTTTCCCTGGTTTGAATCACGTAGAAATGTGGTACCACACTGAAGCAGACAGTTAAACCTGGTTTCGATCCACATTTTAGAGGATAAAACCGGTTAGGTCTGGGTTAAGGCAGGATTATGCCCACATTTTGCTCATGATTTTGCCTTCTTCGCATACTTGTTGGCCAGATCATGGGTTTTTTCGGGTTTGAATCACGTAGTAATGTGATACCACTCAATAACACTCAATTAAACTTGGTTTCAATCAATATTTGAGTGGATAACACCGGTTAGGTCTGGGTTAGGTCTGGGTTATGCCCGCATCTGGCTCATGATTTTGACTTTCCCGCATTCTTGTTGGCCAGATCGTTGGTGTTCCCTGGTTTGGATCACGTAGAAATGTGGTATCACACTGAAACAGACAATTAAACCTGGGTTCGATCAATATTTTAGAGGATAAAACCGGTTAGGTCTGGTTTAGGTCTGGGTTATGCCCGCATCTGGCTCATGATTTTGCCTTCTTCGCATAGATGGTGGCCAGATCCAGGGTTTTTTCAGGTTTGAATCAAGTAGTAATGTGGTACCACGCAGTAACAGTCTATTAAACCTGGATTCGGTCAGTATTTTAGTCGGTAACACCGATTAGGTCTGGGTTATGGCCGCATCTGGCTCATGATTTTGCATTCATCGCAAACTTGTTGGCCAAATCCTGGGTTTTTTCGGGTTTGAATCACGTAGTAATGTGGTACCACACAGTAACAGTCCATTAAACCTGGTTTCGATCCACATTTTATAGGATAAAACCGGTTAGGTCTGGGTTAGGTCTGGGTTATGCCCGCATTTTGCTCATGATTTTGCCTTCTTCGCATACTTGTTGGCCAGATCATGGGTTTTTTCGGGTTTGTATCACGTAGTAATGTGGTACCACACAGTAACAGTCAATTAAACCTGGATTCGGTCAGTATTTTAGACGGTAACACCGTTTAGGTCTGGGTTAGGTCTGGGTTATACCCGCATCTGGCTCATGATTATGCCTTCTTCGCATACTTGCTGGCCAGATCCTGAGTTCTTTCGGGTTTGAATCACGTAGTAATGTGGTACCACACAGTAACAGTCAATTCATCCTGGATGCGGTCAGTATTTTAGTCGGTAACACCGGTTAGGTCTGGGTTAGGACTGGGTTATGCCCGCATCTGGCTCATGATTTAGCCTTCTTCGCATGCTTGTTGGCCAGATCCTATGTTTTTTCGGGTTTGAATCACGTAGTAATGTGGTACCACACTGAAACAGTCAATTAAACCTGGATTCGGTCAGTATTTTAGTCGGTAACACCGGTTAGGTCTGGGTTAGGTCTGGGTTATGCCCCCATCTGCCTCATGATTTTGCTTTCTTCGCATACTTTTTGGCGAGATCCTGGGTTTTTTTGGGGTTTGAATCACGTAGTAATGTGGTACCACACAGTAACAGTCAATTTAACCTGGATTCGGTCAGTTTTTTTGTCGGTAACACCAGTTAGGTCTGGGTTAGGTCTGGGTTATGCCCACGTCTGGCTCATGATTCTGCCTTCTTCGCATACTTGTTGGCCAGATGCTGGGTTTTTTCGGGCTTGAATCACGTGGTAATGTGGTACCACAGTGAAACAGACAACTACACCTGGGTTCGATCAATATTTTAGAGGATAAAACCGGTTAGGTCTGGTTTAGGTCTGGGTTATGCCCGCATCTGGCTCATGATTTTGCCTTCTTCGTATAGATGGTGGCCAGATCCTGGGTTTTTTCGGGTTTGAATCAAGTAGTAATGTGGTACCACACAGTAACAGTCTATTAAACCTGGATTCGGTCAGTATTTTAGTCGGTAACACCGGTTAGGTCTGGGTTAGGTCTGCGTTATACCCGCAGCTGGCTCATGATTATGCCTTCTTCGCATACTTGTTGGCCAGATCCTGAGTTCTTTCGGGTTTGAATCACGTAGTAATGTGGTACCACACAGTAACAGTCAATTCATCCTGGATGCGGTCAGTATTTTAGTCGGTAACACCGGTTAGGTCTGGGTTAGGACTGGGTTATGCCCGCATCTGGCTCATGATTTAGCCTTCTTCGCATGCTTGTTGGCCAGATCCTATGTTTTTTCGGGTTTGAATCACGTAGTAATGTGGTACCACACTGAAACAGACAATTTAACCTGGTTTCGATCCACATTTTAGAACATAACACCGGTTTGGTCTGGGTTAGGTCTGGATTATGCCCGCTTCTGGCTCATGATTTTGCCTTCTTTGCATACTTTTTGGCGAGATCCTGGGTTTTTTTGGGGTTTGAATCGCGTAGTAATGTGGTACCACACAGTAACAGTCAATTAAACCTGGATTCGGTCAGTATTTCAGTCGGTAACAACGGTTAGGTCCGGGTTAGGACTGGGTTATGTCCGCATCTGGCTCTGGATTTTGCCTTTTCCGCATCCTAGTTGGCCAGATCCTGAGTTCTTTCGGGTTTGAATCACGTAGTAATGTGTTACCACACAGTAACAGTCAATTCATCCTGGATGCGGTCAGTATTTTAGTCGGTAACACCGGTTAGGTCTGGGTTAGGTCTGGGTTATGCCCCCATCTGCCTCATGATTTTGCTTTCTTCGCATACTTTTTGGCGAGATCCTGGGTTTTTTTGGGGTTTGAATCACGTAGTAATGTGGTACCACACAGTAACAGTCAATTTAACCAGGATTCGGTCAGTTTTTTTGTCGGTAACACCAGTTAGGTCTGGGTTAGGTCTGGGTTATGCCCACGTCTGGCTCATGATTCTGCCTTCTTCGCATACTTGTTGGCCAGATGCTGGGTTTTTTCGGGCTTGAATCACGTGGTAATGTGGTACCACACTGAAACAGACAATTTAACCTGGTTTCGATCAACATTTGAGAGGATAACACCGGTTAGGTCTGGGTTAGGTCTGGGTTATGCCCGCATCTGGCTCATGATTTTGCCTCCTTCGCATACTTGTTGTCCAGATCCTGGGTTTTTTCGGGTTTGAATCACGTAGTAATGTGATACCACACAGAAACAGACAATTTAACCCGGTTTCGATCAATATTTTAGAGGATGAAACCGGTTTGGTCTGGGCTAGGTCTGGGTTATGTCCGCATCTGGCTCATAATTTTGCCTTTTCCGCATTCTAGTTGGCCAGATCCTTGGTTTTCCCTGGTTTGAATCACGTAGAAATGTGGTATCACACTGAAACAGACAACTACACCTGGGTTCGATCAATATTTTAGAGGATAAAACCGGTTAGGTCTGGTTTAGGTCTGGGTTATGCCCGCATCTGGCTCATGATTTTGCCTTCTTCGCATAGATGGTGGCCAGATCCTGGGTTTTTTCGGGTTTGAATCAAGTAGTAATGTGGTACCACACAGTAACAGTCTATTAAACCTGGATTCGGTCAGTATTTTAGTCGGTAACACCGGTTAGGTCTGGGTTAGGTCTGCGTTATACCCGCAGCTGGCTCATGATTATGCCTTCTTCGCATACTTGTTGGCCAGATCCTGAGTTCTTTCGGGTTTGAATCACGTAGTAATGTGGTACCACACAGTAACAGTCAATTCATCCTGGATGCGGTCAGTATTTTAGTCGGTAACACCGGTTAGGTCTGGGTTAGGACTGGGTTATGCCCGCATCTGGCTCATGATTTAGCCTTCTTCGCATGCTTGTTGGCCAGATCCTATGTTTTTTCGGGTTTGAATCACGTAGTAATGTGGTACCACACTGAAACAGACAATTTAACCTGGTTTCGATCCACATTTTAGAACATAACACCGGTTTGGTCTGGGTTAGGTCTGGATTATGCCCGCTTCTGGCTCATGATTTTGCCTTCTTTGCATACTTTTTGGCGAGATCCTGGGTTTTTTTGGGGTTTGAATCGCGTAGTAATGTGGTACCACACAGTAACAGTCAATTAAACCTGGATTCGGTCAGTATTTCAGTCGGTAACAACGGTTAGGTCTGGGTTAGGACTGGGTTATGTCCGCATCTGGCTCTGGATTTTGCCTTTTCCGCATCCTAGTTGGCCAGATCCTGAGTTCTTTCGGGTTTGAATCACGTAGTAATGTGTTACCACACAGTAACAGTCAATTCATCCTGGATGCGGTCAGTATTTTAGTCGGTAACACCGGTTAGGTCTGGGTTAGGTCTGGGTTATGCCCCCATCTGCCTCATGATTTTGCTTTCTTCGCATACTTTTTGGCGAGATCCTGGGTTTTTTTGGGGTTTGAATCACGTAGTAATGTGGTACCACACAGTAACAGTCAATTTAACCAGGATTCGGTCAGTTTTTTTGTCGGTAACACCAGTTAGGTCTGGGTTAGGTCTGGGTTATGCCCACGTCTGGCTCATGATTCTGCCTTCTTCGCATACTTGTTGGCCAGATGCTGGGTTTTTTCGGGCTTGAATCACGTGGTAATGTGGTACCACACTGAAACAGACAATTTAACCTGGTTTCGATCAACATTTGAGAGGATAACACCGGTTAGGTCTGGGTTAGGTCTGGGTTATGCCCGCATCTGGCTCATGATTTTGCCTCCTTCGCATACTTGTTGTCCAGATCCTGGGTTTTTTCGGGTTTGAATCACGTAGTAATGTGATACCACACAGAAACAGACAATTTAACCCGGTTTCGATCAATATTTTAGAGGATGAAACCGGTTTGGTCTGGGCTAGGTCTGGGTTATGTCCGCATCTGGCTCATAATTTTGCCTTTTCCGCATTCTAGTTGGCCAGATCCTTGGTTTTCCCTGGTTTGAATCACGTAGAAATGTGGTATCACACTGAAACAGACAACTACACCTGGGTTCGATCAATATTTTAGAGGATAAAACCGGTTAGGTCTGGTTTAGGTCTGGGTTATGCCCGCATCTGGCTCATGATTTTGCCTTCTTCGCATAGATGGTGGCCAGATCCTGGGTTTTTTCGGGTTTGAATCAAGTAGTAATGTGGTACCACACAGTAACAGTCTATTAAACCTGGATTCGGTCAGTATTTTAGTCGGTAACACCGGTTAGGTCTGGGTTAGGTCTGGGTTATACCCGCAGCTGGCTCATGATTATGCCTTCTTCGCATACCTGTTGGCCAGATCCTGAGTTCTTTCGGGTTTGAATCACGTAGTAATGTGGTACCACACAGTAACAGTCAATTCATCCTGGATGCGGTCAGTATTTTAGTCGGTAACACCGGTTAGGTCTGGGTTAGGACTGGGTTATGCCCGCATCTGGCTCATGATTTAGCCTTCTTCGCATACTTGTTGGCCAGATCCTTGGTTTTTTCGGGTTTGAATCACGTCGTAATGTGATACCACACAGAAACAGACAATTTAACCTGGTTTCGATCAATATTTTAGAGGATGAAACCGGTTTGGTCTGGGCAAGGTCTGGGTTATGTCCGCATCTGGCTCATGATTTTGCCTTTTCCGCATTCTAGTTGGCCAGATCCTTGGTTTTCCCTGGTTTGAATCACGTAGAAATGTGGTACCACACTGAAGCAGACAGTTAAACCTGGTTTCGATCCACATTTTAGAGGATAAAACCGGTTAGGTCTGGGTTAAGGCAGGATTATGCCCACATTTTGCTCATGATTTTGCCTTCTTCGCATACTTGTTGGCCAGATCCAGGGTTTTTTCGGGTTTGAATCAAGTAGTAATGTGGTACCACGCAGTAACAGTCTATTAAACCTGCATTCGGTCAGTATTTTAGTCGGTAACACCGATTAGGTCTGGGTTATGGCCGCATCTGGCTCATGATTTTGCATTCATCGCAAACTTGTTGGCCAAATCCAGGGTTTTTTCGGGTTTGAATCACGTAGTAATGTGGTACCACACAGTAACAGTCAATTAAACCTGGTTTCGATCCACATTTTATAGGATAAGACCGGTTAGGTCTGGGTTAGGTCTGGGTTATGCCCGCATTTTGCTCATGATTTTGCCTTCTTCGCATACTTGTTGGCCAGATCCTGAGTTCTTTCGGGTTTGAATCACGTAGTAATGTGGTACCACACAGTAACAGTCAATACATCCTGGATGCGGTCAGTATTTTAGTCGGTAACACCGGTTAGGTCTGGGTTAGGACTGGGTTATGCCCGCATCTGGCTCATGATTTAGCCTTCTTCGCATGCTTGTTGGCCAGATCCTATGTTTTTTCGGGTTTGAATCATGTAGTAATGTGGTACCACACTGAAACAGACAATTTGACCTGGTTTCGATCCACATTTTAGAACATAACACCGGTTTGGTCTGGGTTAGGTCTGCATTATGCCTGCTTCTGGCTCATGATTTTGCCTTCTTCGCATGCTTGTTGGCCAGATCCAGAGTTTTTTCGGGTTTGAATCACGTAGTAATGTGGTACCACACTGAAACAGTCAATTAAACCTGGATTCGGTCAGTATTTTAGTCGGTAACACCGGTTAGGTCTGGGTTAGGTCTGGGTTATGCCCCCATCTGCCTCATGATTTTGCTTTCTTCGCATACTTTTTGGCGAGATCCTGGGTTTTTTTGGGGTTTGAATCACGTAGTAATGTGGTACCACACAGTAACAGTCAATTTAACCTGGATTCGGTCAGTTTTTTTGTCGGTAACACCAGTTAGGTCTGGGTTAGGTCTGGGTTATGCCCACGTCTGGCTCATGATTCTGCCTTCTTCGCATACTTGTTGGCCAGATGCTGGGTTTTTTCGGGCTTGAATCACGTGGTAATGTGGTACCACACTGAAACAGACAATTTAACCTGGTTTCGATCAACATTTGAGAGGATAACACCGGTTAGGTCTGGGTTAGGTCTGGGTTATGCCCGCATCTGGCTCATGATTTTGCCTCCTTCGCATACTTGTTGTCCAGATCCTGGGTTTTTTCGGGTTTGAATCACGTAGTAATGTGATACCACACAGAAACAGACAATTTAACCTGGTTTCGATCAATATTTTAGAGGATGAAACCGGTTTGGTCTGGGCTAGGTCTGGGTTATGTCCGCATCTGGCTCATAATTTTGCCTTTTCCGCATTCTAGTTGGCCAGATCCTTGGTTTTCCCTGGTTTGAATCACGTAGAAATGTGGTATCACACTGAAACAGACAACTACACCTGGGTTCGATCAATATTTTAGAGGATAAAACCGGTTAGGTCTGGTTTAGGTCTGGGTTATGCCCGCATCTGGCTCATGATTTTGCCTTCTTCGCATAGATGGTGGCCAGATCCTGGGTTTTTTCGGGTTTGAATCAAGTAGTAATGTGGTACCACACAGTAACAGTCTATTAAACCTGGATTCGGTCAGTATTTTAGTCGGTAACACCGGTTAGGTCTGGGTTAGGTCTGGGTTATACCCGCAGCTGGCTCATGATTATGCCTTCTTCGCATACTTGTTGGCCAGATCCTGAGTTCTTTCGGGTTTGAATCACGTAGTAATGTGGTACCACACAGTAACAGTCAATTCATCCTGGATGCGGTCAGTATTTTAGTCGGTAACACCGGTTAGGTCTGGGTTAGGACTGGGTTATGCCCGCATCTGGCTCATGATTTAGCCTTCTTCGCATGCTTGTTGGCCAGATCCTATGTTTTTTCGGGTTTGAATCACGTAGTAATGTGGTACCACACTGAAACAGACAATTTAACCTGGTTTCGATCCACATTTTAGAACATAACACCGGTTTGGTCTGGGTTAGGTCTGGATTATGCCCGCTTCTGGCTCATGATTTTGCCTTCTTTGCATACTTTTTGGCGAGATCCTGGGTTTTTTTGGGGTTTGAATCGCGTAGTAATGTGGTACCACACAGTAACAGTCAATTAAACCTGGATTCGGTCAGTATTTCAGTCGGTAACAACAGTTAGGTCTGGGTTAGGACTGGGTTATGTCCGCATCTGGCTCTGGATTTTGCCTTTTCCGCATCCTAATTGGCCAGATCCTTGGTTTTCCCTGGTTCGAATCACGTAGAAATGTGTTACCACACTGAAACAGTCAATTAAACCTGGATTCGGTCAGTATTTTAGTCGGTAACACCGGTTAGGTCTGGGTTAGGTCTGGGTTATGCCCCCATCTGGCTCATGATTTTGCTTTCTTCGCATACTTTTTGGCGAGATCCTGGGTTTTTTTGGGGTTTGAATCGCGTAGTAATGTGGTACCACACAGTAACAGTCAATTGAACCAGGATTCGGTCAGTATTTTAGTCGGTAACACCGGTTAGGTCTGGGTTAGGTCTGGGTTATACCCGCATCTGGCTCATGATTATGCCTTCTTCGCATACTTGTTGGCCAGATCCTGAGTTCTTTCGGGTTTGAATCACGTAGTAATGTGGTACCACACAGTAACGTTCAATTCATCCTGGATGCGGTCAGTATTTTAGTCGGTAACACCGGTTAGGTCTGGGTTAGGTCTGGGTTATGCCCCCATCTGGCTCATGATTTTGCTTTCTTCGCATACTTTTTGGCGTGATCCTGGGTTTTTTTGGGGTTTGAGTCGCGTAGTAATGTGGTACCACACAGTAACAGTCAATTAAACCTGGATTCGGTCAGTATTTTAGTCGGTAACACCAGTTTGGTCTGGGTTAGGTCTGGGTTATGCCCGCGTCTGGCTCATGATTCTGCCTTCTTCGCATACTTGTCGGCCAGATGCTGGGTTTTTTCGGGTTTGAATCACGTGGTAATGTGGTACCACACTGAAACAGACAATTTAACCTGGTTTCGATCAATATTTTAGGGGATGAAACAAGTTGGGTCTGGGTTCTGCACGCATCTGGCTCATGATTTTGCCTTCTTCGCATAATTGTTGGCCAGATCCTGGGTTTTTTCGGGTTTGAATTACGCAGTAATGTGGTTCCACACTGAAACAGTCCTCTAAACTGGGTTTCGATCAATATTTTAGAGGATAAAACCGGTTAGGTCTGGGTTAGGTCTGGGTTATGCCTGCATCTGGCTCATGATTTTGTTTTCTTCGCATACTTTTTGGCGAGATCCAAGGGTTTTTTCGAGTTTGAATCACGTAGAAATGTGGTAGCAGACAGTAACAGTCAATTAAACCTGGATTCGGCCAGTATTTTAGTCAGTTACACCGGTTAGGTCTAGGTTAGGTCTGGGTTAGGACTGGGTTATGCCCGCATCTGGCCCATGATTTTGCCTTCTTCGCATGCTTGTTGGCCAGATCCTGGGTTTTTTTCGTGTTTGAATCACGTAGTAATGTGGTAACACATTGAAGCAGTCAATTAAACCTGGTTTCGATCAATATTTTAGAGGATAACACCGGTTAGGTCTGGGTTAGGTCTGGGTTATGCCCGCATCTGGCTCATGATTTTGCCTTCTTCGCATACTTGTTGTCCAGATCCTGGGTTTCTTCGGGTTTGAATCACGTAGTAATGTGGTATCACACTGAAACAGTCAATTAAACCTGGTATCGATCCACATTTTAGAACATAACACCGGTTAGGTCTGGGTCAGGTCTGGGTTATGCCCGCATCTGGCTCATGATTTTGCCTTCTTCGCATAGGTGTTGGCCAGATCCTGGGTTTTTTCGGGTTTGAATCACGTAGTATTGTGGTACCACACAGAAACAGTCAATTAAACCTGGTTTCGATCAATATTTTAGAGGATGAAACCGGTTTGGTCCGGGTTAGGTCTGGGTTATGTCCGCATCTGGCTCATGATTGTGCCTTTTCCGCATTCTAGTTGGCCAGATCCTTGGTTTTCCCTGATTTGAATCACGTAGAAATGTGGTACCACACTGAAGCAGACAGTTAATCCTGGTTTCGATCCACATTTTAGAGGATAAAACCGGTTAGGTCTGGGTTAAGGCAGGGTTATGCCCACATTTTGCTCATGATTTTGCCTTCTTCGCATACTTGTTGGCCAGATCATGGGTTTCTTTGGGTTTGAATCACGTAGTAATGTGGTACCACTCAGTAGCAGTCAATTAAACTCGGTTTCAATCAATATTTGAGTGCATAACACCGGTTAGGTCTGGGTTAGGTCTGGGTTATGCCCGCATCTGGCTCATGATTTTGACTTTTCCGCATTCTTGTTGGCCAGATCATGGGTTTTTTCGGGTTTGAATCACGTAGTAATGAGGTACCACACAGTAACAGTCTATCAAACATGGATTTGGTCAGTATTTCAGTCGGTAACACCGATTAGGTCTGGGTTATGGCCGCATCTGGCTTATGATTTTGTATTCTTCGCATACTTGTTGGCCAGATCCTGGGTTTTGACGGGTTTGAATCACGTAGTAATGTGGTACCACACAGAAACAGTCAATTATACCTGGTTTCGATCCACATTTTATAGGATAAAACCAGATAGGTCTGTGTTAGGTCTGGGTTATGTCTGCATTTTGCTCATGATTTTGCCTTCTTCGCATACTTGTTGGCCAGATCCTGGGTTTTTTCGGGTTTGAATCATGTAGTAATGTTGTACCGCACAGTAACAGTCAATTAAACCTGGATTCGGTCAGTATTTTACTCGGTAACACCGGCTAGGTCTGGGTTAGGTCTGGGTTATGCCCGCATCTGGCTCATGATTTTGCTTTCGCCGCATACTTTTTGGCGAGATCCTGGGTTTTTTCGGGTTTGAATCACGTAGTAATGTGGTACCACACAGTAACAGTCAATTAAACCTGGATTCGGTCAGTATTTTAGTCGGTAGCACCAGTTAGGTCTGAGTTAGGTCTGGGTTATGCCCGCGTCTGTCTCATGATTCTGCCTTCTTCGCATACTTGGTGGCCAGATACTGAGTTTCTTCGGGTTTGAATCACGTAGTAATGTGGTACCACACTGAAGCAGACAATTTAACCTGGTTACGATCAATATTTTAGGGGATGAAACCAGTTGGGTCTAGGTTCTGCCCGCATCTGGCTCATGATTTTGCCTTCTTCGCATAGTTGTTGGCCAGATCCTGGGTTTTTTCGGGTTTGAATTACGCAGTAATGTGGTTCCACACTGAAACAGTCCTCTAAACTTGGTTTCGATCAATATTTTAGAGGATAAAACCGGTTAGGTCTGGGTTAGGTCTGGGTTATGCCCGCATTTTGCTCATGATTTTGCCTTCTTCGCATACTTGTTGGCCAGATCATGGGTTTTTTCGGGTTTGAATTACGTAGTAATGTGGTACCACACTGAAACAGACAATTTAACCTGGTTTCGATCCACATTTTAGAACATAACACCGGTTTGGTCTGGGTTAGGTCTGTATTATGCCCGCTTCTGGCTCATGATTTTGCCTTCTTCGCATACTTGTTGGCCAGATCCAGGGTTTTTTCGGGTTTGAATCACGTAGTAATGTGGTACCACACTGAAACTGTCAATTAAACCTGGATTCGGTCAGTATTTCAGTCGGTAACACCGATTAGGTCTGGGTTATGGCCGCATCTGGCTCATGATTTTGCATTCATCGCAAACTTGTTGGCCAAATCCTGGGTTTTGACGGGTTTGAATCACGTAGTAATGTGGTACCACACAGTAACAGTCAATTAAACCTGGTTTCGATCCACATTTTAGAACATAACACCGGTTTGGTCTGGGTTAGGTCTGGATTATGCCCGCTTCTGGCTCATGATTTTGCCTTCTTCGCATACTTGTTGGCCAGATCCAGGGTTTTTTCGGGTTTGAATCACGTAGTAATGTGGCACCACACAGTAACAGTCAATTCATCCTGGATGCGGTCAGTATTTTAGTCGGTAACACCGGTTAGGTCTGGTTTAGGTCTGGGTTATGCCCGCATCTGGCTCATGATTTTGCCTTCTTCGCATAGATGGTGGCCAGATCCTGGGTTTTTTCGGGTTTGAATCACGTAGTAATGTGGTACCACACAGTAACAGTCTATTAAACCTGGATTCGGTCAGTATTTCAGTCGGTAACACCGATTAGGTCTGGGTTATGGCCGCATCTGGCTCATGATTTTGCATTCATCGCAAGCTTGTTGGCCAAATCCTGGGTTTTGACGGGTTTGAATCACGTAGTAATGTGGTACCACACAGTAACAGTCAATTAAACCTGGTTTCGATCCACATTTTATATGATAAAACCGGTTAGGTCTGGGTTAGGTCTGGGTTATGCCCGCATTTTGCTCATGATTTAGCTTTCTTCGCATGCTTGTTGGCCAGATCCTGTGTTTTTTCGGGTTTGAATCACGTAGTAATGTGGTACCACACTGAAACAGACAATTTAACCTGGTTTCTATCCACATTTTAGAACATAACACCGGTTTGGTCTGGGTTAGGTCTGGATTATGCCCGCTTCTGGCTCATGATTTTGCCTTCTTCGCATACTTTTTGGCGAGATCCTGGGTTTTTTTGGGGTTTGAATCACGTAGTAATGTGGTACCACACAGTAACAGTCAATTAAACCTGGATTCGGTCAGTATTTTAGTCGGTAACACCAGTTAGGTCTGGGTTAGGCCTGGGTTATGCCCGCGTCTGGCTCATGATTCTGCCTTCTTCGCATACTTGTTGGCCAGATGCTGGGTTTTTTCGGGTTTGAATCACGTAGTAATGTGGTACCACACTGAAACAGACAATTTAACCTGGTTTCGATCAATATTTTAGGGGATGAAACCAGTTGGGTCTGGCTTCTGCCCGCATCTGGCTCATGATTTTGCCTTCTTCGCATAATTGTTGGCCAGATCCTGGGTTTTTTCGGGTTTGAATCACGTAGTAATGTGGTATCACACTGAAACAGTCAATTAAACCTGGTATCGATCCACATTTTAGAACATAACACCGGTTAGGTCTGGGTTAGGTCTGGGTTACGGCCGCATCTGGGTCATGATTTTGTTTTCTTCGCATACTTTTTGGCGAGATCCTGGGTTTTTTCGGGTTTGACTCACTTAGAAATGTGGTAGCACACAGTAACAGTCAATTAAACCTGGATTCGGCCAGTATATTAGTCAGTTACACCGGTTAGGTCTAGGTTAGGTCTGGGTTAGGACTGGGTTATGCCCGCGTCTGGATCATGATTTTGCCTTCTTCGCATACTTGTTGGCCAAATCCTGGGTTTTTTCGGGTTTGAATCACGTAGTAATGTGGTACCACTCAGTAGCAGTCAATTAAACTTGGTTTCAATCAATATTTGAGTGGATAACACCGGTTAGGTCTGGGTTAGGTCTGGATTATGCCCGCATCTGGCTCATGATTTTGACTTTTCCGCATTCTTGTTGGCCAGATCGTTGGTTTTCCCTGATTTGAATCACGTAGAAATGTGGTACCACACTGAAGCAGACAGTTAAACCTGGTTTCGATCCACATTTTAGAGGATAAAACCGGTTAGGTCTGGGTTAAGGCAGGGTTATGCCCACATTTTGCTCATGATTTTGCCTTCTTCGCATACTTGTTGGCCAGATCATGGGTTTCTTCGGGTTTGAATCACGTAGTAATGTGGTACCACACAGTAACAGTCTATTAAACCTGGATTCGGTCAGTATTTCAGTCGGTAACACCGATTAGGTCTGGGTTATGGCCGCATCTGGCTCATGATTTTGCATTCATCGCAAGCTTGTTGGCCAAATCCTGGGTTTTGACGGGTTTGAATCACGTAGTAATGTGGTACCACACAGTAACAGTCAATTAAACCTGGTTTCGATCCACATTTTATATGATAAAACCGGTTAGGTCTGGGTTAGGTCTGGGTTATGCCCGCATTTTGCTCATGATTTAGCTTTCTTCGCATGCTTGTTGGCCAGATCCTGTGTTTTTTCGGGTTTGAATCACGTAGTAATGTGGTACCACACTGAAACAGACAATTTAACCTGGTTTCTATCCACATTTTAGAACATAACACCGGTTTGGTCTGGGTTAGGTCTGGATTATGCCCGCTTCTGGCTCATGATTTTGCCTTCTTCGCATACTTTTTGGCGAGATCCTGGGTTTTTTTGGGGTTTGAATCACGTAGTAATGTGGTACCACACAGTAACAGTCAATTAAACCTGGATTCGGTCAGTATTTTAGTCGGTAACACCAGTTAGGTCTGGGTTAGGCCTGGGTTATGCCCGCGTCTGGCTCATGATTCTGCCTTCTTCGCATACTTGTTGGCCAGATGCTGGGTTTTTTCGGGTTTGAATCACGTAGTAATGTGGTACCACACTGAAACAGACAATTTAACCTGGTTTCGATCAATATTTTAGGGGATGAAACCAGTTGGGTCTGGCTTCTGCCCGCATCTGGCTCATGATTTTGCCTTCTTCGCATAATTGTTGGCCAGATCCTGGGTTTTTTCGGGTTTGAATCACGTAGTAATGTGGTATCACACTGAAACAGTCAATTAAACCTGGTATCGATCCACATTTTAGAACATAACACCGGTTAGGTCTGGGTTAGGTCTGGGTTACGGCCGCATCTGGGTCATGATTTTGTTTTCTTCGCATACTTTTTGGCGAGATCCTGGGTTTTTTCGGGTTTGACTCACTTAGAAATGTGGTAGCACACAGTAACAGTCAATTAAACCTGGATTCGGCCAGTATATTAGTCAGTTACACCGGTTAGGTCTAGGTTAGGTCTGGGTTAGGACTGGGTTATGCCCGCGTCTGGATCATGATTTTGCCTTCTTCGCATACTTGTTGGCCAGATCCTGGGTTTTTTCGGGTTTGAATCACGTAGTAATGTGGTACCACTCGGTAGCAGTCAATTAAACTTGGTTTCAATCAATATTTGAGTGGATAACACCGGTTAGGTCTGGGTTAGGTCTGGATTATGCCCGCATCTGGCTCATGATTTTGACTTTTCCGCATTCTTGTTGGCCAGATCGTTGGTTTTCCCTGATTTGAATCACGTAGAAATGTGGTACCACACTGAAGCAGACAGTTAAACCTGGTTTCGATCCACATTTTAGAGGATAAAACCGGTTAGGTCTGGGTTAAGGCAGGGTTATGCCCACATTTTGCTCATGATTTTGCCTTCTTCGCATACTTGTTGGCCAGATCATGGGTTTCTTCGGGTTTGAATCACGTAGTAATGTGGTACCACTCAGTAGCAGTCAATTAAACTTGGTTTCAATCAATATTTGAGTGGATAACACCGGTTAGGTCTGGGTTAGGTCTGGGTTATGCCCGCATTTTGCTCATGATTTGGCTTCTTCGCATACTTGGTGGCCAGATCATGGGTTTTTTCGGGTTTGAATCACGTAGTAATGTGGTACCACACAGTAACAGTCTATTAAACCTGGATTTGGTCAGTATTTCAGTCGGTAACACCGATTAGGTCTGGGTTATGGCCGCATCTGGCTAATGATTTTGCATTCTTCGCATACTTGTTGGCCAGATACTGGGTTTTTTCGGGTTTGAATCACGTAGTAATGTGGTACCACACTGAAGCAGACAATTTAACCTGGTTTCGATCAATATTTTAGGTGAAGAAACCAGTTGGGTCTAGGTTCTGCGCGCATCTGGCTCATGATTTTGCCTTCTTCGCATAATTGTTGGCCAGATCCTGGGTTTTTTCGGGTTTGAATTACGCAGTAATGTGGTTCCACACTGAAACAGTCCTCTAAACTTGGTTTCGATCAATATTTTAGAGGATAAAACCGGTTAGGTCTGGGTTAGGTCTGGGTTATGCCCGCATTTTGCTCATGATTTTGCCTTCTTCGGATACTTGTTGGCCAGATCATGGGTTTTTTCGGGTTTGAATCACGTAGTAATGTGGTACCACACAGTAACAGTCAATTAAACCTGGATTCGGTCAGTATTTTAGTCGGTATCACCGGTTAGGTCTGGGTTAGGTCTGGGTTATACCCGCATCTGGCTCATGATTATGCCTTCTTCGCATACTTGTTGGCCAGATCCTGAGTTCTTTCGGGTTTGAATCACGTAGTAATGTGGTACCACACAGTAACAGTCAATTCATCCTTGATGCGGTCAGTATTTTAGTCGGTAACACCGGTTAGGTCTGGGTTAGGACTGGGTTATGCCCGCATCTGGCTCATGATTTAGCCTTCTTCGCATGCTTGTTGGCCAGATCCTGTGTTTTTTCGGGTTTGAATCACGTAGTAATGTGGTACCACACTGAAACAGACAATTTAACCTGGTTTCGATCCACATTTTAGAACATAACACCGGTTTGGTCTGGGTTAGGTCTGGATTATGCCCGCTTCTGGCTCATGATTTTGCGTTCTTCGCATACTTGTTGGCCAGATCCAGGGTTTTTTCGGGTTTGAATCACGTAGTAATGTGGTACCTCACTGAAACAGTCAATTAAACCTGGATTCGGTCAGTATTTTAGTCGGTAACACCGGTTAGGTCTGGGTTAGGTCTGGATTATGCCCGCTTCTGGCTCATGATTTTGCCTTCTTCGCATACATGTTGGCCAGATGCTGGGTATTTTCGGATTTGAATCACGTAGTAATGTGGTACTACACTGTAACAGACAATTTAACCTGGTTTCGATCAATATTTTAGAGGATGAAACCAGTTGGGTCTGGGTTATGCCCGCATCTGGCTCATGATTTTGCCTTCTTCGCATAATTGTTGGCCAGATCCTGGGTTTTTTCGGGTTTGAATTACGCAGTAATGTGGTTCCACACTGAAACAGTCCTCTAAACTGGGTTTCGATCAATATTTTAGAGGATAAAACCGGTTAGGTCTGGGTTAGGTCTGGGTTATGCCCGCATCTGGCTCATGATTTTGCCTTCTTCGCATACTTGTTGTCCAGATCCTGGGTTTTTCCGGGTTTGAATCACGTAGTAATGTGGTACCACACAGTAACAGTCAATTAAACCTGGATTCGGTCAGTATTTTAGTCGGTAACACCAGTTAGGTCTGGGTTAGGCCTGGGTTATGCCCGCGTCTGGCTCATGATTCTGCCTTCTTCGCATACTTGTTGGCCAGATGCTGGGTTTTTTCGGGTTTGAATCACGTAGTAATGTGGTACCACACTGAAACAGACAATTTAACCTGGTTTCGATCAATATTTTAGGGGATGAAACCAGTTGGGTCTGGCTTCTGCCCGCATCTGGCTCATGATTTTGCCTTCTTCGCATAATTGTTGGCCAGATCCTGGGTTTTTTCGGGTTTGAATCACGTAGTAATGTGGTATCACACTGAAACAGTCAATTAAACCTGGTATCGATCCACATTTTAGAACATAACACCGGTTAGGTCTGGGTTAGGTCTGGGTTACGGCCGCATCTGGGTCATGATTTTGTTTTCTTCGCATACTTTTTGGCGAGATCCTGGGTTTTTTCGGGTTTGACTCACTTAGAAATGTGGTAGCACACAGTAACAGTCAATTAAACCTGGATTCGGCCAGTATATTAGTCAGTTACACCGGTTAGGTCTAGGTTAGGTCTGGGTTAGGACTGGGTTATGCCCGCGTCTGGATCATGATTTTGCCTTCTTCGCATACTTGTTGGCCAGATCCTGGGTTTTTTCGGGTTTGAATCACGTAGTAATGTGGTACCACTCAGTAGCAGTCAATTAAACTTGGTTTCAATCAATATTTGAGTGGATAACACCGGTTAGGTCTGGGTTAGGTCTGGATTATGCCCGCATCTGGCTCATGATTTTGACTTTTCCGCATTCTTGTTGGCCAGATCGTTGGTTTTCCCTGATTTGAATCACGTAGAAATGTGGTACCACACTGAAGCAGACAGTTAAACCTGGTTTCGATCCACATTTTAGAGGATAAAACCGGTTAGGTCTGGGTTAAGGCAGGGTTATGCCCACATTTTGCTCATGATTTTGCCTTCTTCGCATACTTGTTGGCCAGATCATGGGTTTCTTCGGGTTTGAATCACGTAGTAATGTGGTACCACACAGTAACAGTCTATTAAACCTGGATTCGGTCAGTATTTCAGTCGGTAACACCGATTAGGTCTGGGTTATGGCCGCATCTGGCTCATGATTTTGCATTCATCGCAAGCTTGTTGGCCAAATCCTGGGTTTTGACGGGTTTGAATCACGTAGTAATGTGGTACCACACAGTAACAGTCAATTAAACCTGGTTTCGATCCACATTTTATATGATAAAACCGGTTAGGTCTGGGTTAGGTCTGGGTTATGCCCGCATTTTGCTCATGATTTAGCTTTCTTCGCATGCTTGTTGGCCAGATCCTGTGTTTTTTCGGGTTTGAATCACGTAGTAATGTGGTACCACACTGAAACAGACAATTTAACCTGGTTTCTATCCACATTTTAGAACATAACACCGGTTTGGTCTGGGTTAGGTCTGGATTATGCCCGCTTCTGGCTCATGATTTTGCCTTCTTCGCATACTTTTTGGCGAGATCCTGGGTTTTTTTGGGGTTTGAATCACGTAGTAATGTGGTACCACACAGTAACAGTCAATTAAACCTGGATTCGGTCAGTATTTTAGTCGGTAACACCAGTTAGGTCTGGGTTAGGCCTGGGTTATGCCCGCGTCTGGCTCATGATTCTGCCTTCTTCGCATACTTGTTGGCCAGATGCTGGGTTTTTTCGGGTTTGGTATCACGTAGTAATGTGGTACCACACTGAAACAGACAATTTAACCTGGTTTCGATCAATATTTTAGGGGATGAAACCAGTTGGGTCTGGCTTCTGCCCGCATCTGGCTCATGATTTTGCCTTCTTCGCATAATTGTTGGCCAGATCCTGGGTTTTTTCGGGTTTGAATCACGTAGTAATGTGGTATCACACTGAAACAGTCAATTAAACCTGGTATCGATCCACATTTTAGAACATAACACCGGTTAGGTCTGGGTTAGGTCTGGGTTACGGCCGCATCTGGGTCATGATTTTGTTTTCTTCGCATACTTTTTGGCGAGATCCTGGGTTTTTTCGGGTTTGACTCACTTAGAAATGTGGTAGCACACAGTAACAGTCAATTAAACCTGGATTCGGCCAGTATATTAGTCAGTTACACCGGTTAGGTCTAGGTTAGGTCTGGGTTAGGACTGGGTTATGCCCGCGTCTGGATCATGATTTTGCCTTCTTCGCATACTTGTTGGCCAGATCCTGGGTTTTTTCGGGTTTGAATCACGTAGTAATGTGGTACCACTCAGTAGCAGTCAATTAAACTTGGTTTCAATCAATATTTGAGTGGATAACACCGGTTAGGTCTGGGTTAGGTCTGGATTATGCCCGCATCTGGCTCATGATTTTGACTTTTCCGCATTCTTGTTGGCCAGATCGTTGGTTTTCCCTGATTTGAATCACGTAGAAATGTGGTACCACACTGAAGCAGACAGTTAAACCTGGTTTCGATCCACATTTTAGAGGATAAAACCGGTTAGGTCTGGGTTAAGGCAGGGTTATGCCCACATTTTGCTCATGATTTTGCCTTCTTCGCATACTTGTTGGCCAGATCATGGGTTTCTTCGGGTTTGAATCACGTAGTAATGTGGTACCACTCAGTAGCAGTCAATTAAACTTGGTTTCAATCAATATTTGATTGGATAACACCGGTTAGGTCTGGGTTAGGTCTGGGTTATGCCCGCATTTTGCTCATGATTTGGCTTCTTCGCATACTTGGTGGCCAGATCATGGGTTTTTTCGGGTTTGAATCACGTAGTAATGTGGTACCACACAGTAACAGTCTATTAAACCTGGATTTGGTCAGTATTTCAGTCGGTAACACCGATTAGGTCTGGGTTATGGCCGCATCTGGCTAATGATTTTGCATTCTTCGCATACTTGTTGGCCAGATACTGGGTTTTTTCGGGTTTGAATCACGTAGTAATGTGGTACCACACTGAAGCAGACAATTTAACCTGGTTTCGATCAATATTTTAGGTGAAGAAACCAGTTGGGTCTAGGTTCTGCGCGCATCTGGCTCATGATTTTGCCTTCTTCGCATAATTGTTGGCCAGATCCTGGGTTTTTTCGGGTTTGAATTACGCAGTAATGTGGTTCCACACTGAAACAGTCCTCTAAACTTGGTTTCGATCAATATTTTAGAGGATAAAACCGGTTAGGTCTGGGTTAGGTCTGGGTTATGCCCGCATTTTGCTCATGATTTTGCCTTCTTCGGATACTTGTTGGCCAGATCATGGGTTTTTTCGGGTTTGAATCACGTAGTAATGTGGTACCACACAGTAACAGTCAATTAAACCTGGATTCGGTCAGTATTTTAGTCGGTAACACCGGTTAGGTCTGGGTTAGGTCTGGGTTATACCCGCATCTGGCTCATGATTATGCCTTCTTCGCATACTTGTTGGCCAGATCCTGAGTTCTTTCGGGTTTGAATCACGTAGTAATGTGGTACCACACAGTAACAGTCAATTCATCCTGGATGCGGTCAGTATTTTAGTCGGTAACACCGGTTAGGTCTGGGTTAGGACTGGGTTATGCCCGCATCTGGCTCATGATTTAGCCTTCTTCGCATGCTTGTTGGCCAGATCCTGTGTTTTTTCGGGTTTGAATCACGTAGTAATGTGGTACCACACTGAAACAGACAATTTAACCTGGTTTCGATCCACATTTTAGAACATAACACCGGTTTGGTCTGGGTTAGGTCTGGATTATGCCCGCTTCTGGCTCATGATTTTGCGTTCTTCGCATACTTGTTGGCCAGATCCAGGGTTTTTTCGGGTTTGAATCACGTAGTAATGTGGTACCTCACTGAAACAGTCAATTAAACCTGGATTCGGTCAGTATTTTAGTCGGTAACACCGGTTAGGTCTGGGTTAGGTCTGGATTATGCCCGCTTCTGGCTCATGATTTTGCCTTCTTCGCATACATGTTGGCCAGATGCTGGGTATTTTCGGATTTGAATCACGTAGTAATGTGGTACTACACTGTAACAGACAATTTAACCTGGTTTCGATCAATATTTTAGAGGATGAAACCAGTTGGGTCTGGGTTATGCCCGCATCTGGCTCATGATTTTGCCTTCTTCGCATAATTGTTGGCCAGATCCTGGGTTTTTTCGGGTTTGAATTACGCAGTAATGTGGTTCCACACTGAAACAGTCCTCTAAACTGGGTTTCGATCAATATTTTAGAGGATAAAACCGGTTAGGTCTGGGTTAGGTCTGGGTTATGCCCGCATCTGGCTCATGATTTTGCCTTCTTCGCATACTTGTTGTCCAGATCCTGGGTTTTTCCGGGTTTGAATCACGTAGTAATGTGGTATCACACTGAAACAGTCAATTAAACCTGGTATCGATCAACATTTTAGAGCATAACACCGGTTAGGTCTGGGTTAGGTCTGGGTTATGCCCGCATCTGGCTCATGATTTTGCCTTCCTCGCATAATTGTTGGCCAGATCCTGGGTTTTTTCGGGTTTGAATTACGCAGTAATGTGGTTCCACACTGAAACAGTCCTCTAAACTGGGTTTCGATCAATATTTTAGAGGATAAAACCGGTTAGGTCTGGGTTAGGTCTGGGTTATGCCCGCATCTGGCTCATGATTTTGCCTTTTCCGCATTCTAGTTGGCCAGATCCTTGGTTTTCCCTGGTTTGAGTCACGTAGAAATGTGGTACCACACTGAAGCAGACAGTTAAACCTGGTTTCGATCCACATTTTAGAGGATAAAACCGGTTAGGTCTGTGTTAAGGCAGGGTTATGCCCACATTTTGCTCATGATTTTGCCTTCTTCGCATACTTGTTGGCCAGATCATGGGTTATTTCGGGTTTGAATCACGTAGTAATGTGATACCACTCAATAACACTCAATTAAACTTGGTTTCAATCAATATTTGAGTGGATAACACCGGTTAGGTCTGGGTTAGGTCTGGGTTATGCCTGCATCTGGCTCATGATTTTGTTTTCTTCGCATACTTTTTGGCGAGATCCTGGGTTTTTTCGAGTTTGAATCACGTAGAAATGTGGTAGCACACAGTAACAGTCAATTAAACCTGGATTCGGCCTGTATTTTAGTCAGTTACACCGGTTAGGTCTAGGATAGGTCTGGGTTAGGACTGGGATATGCCCGCATCTGGCCCATGATTTTGCCTTCTTCGCATGCTTGTTGGCCAGATCCTGGGTTTTGACGGGTTTGAATCACGTAGTATTGTGGTGCCACACTGAAACAGACAATTTAACCTGGTTTCGATCAACATTTGAGTGGATAACACCGGTTAGGTCTGGGTTAGGTCTGGGTTATGCCCGCATCTGGCTCATGATTTTGCCTCCTTCGCATACTTGTTGGCCAGATCCTGGGTTTTTTCGGGTTTGAATCACGTCGTAATGTGATACCACACAGAAACAGAAAATTTAACCTGGTTTCGATCAATATTTTAGAGGATGAAACCGGTTTGGTCTGGGCAAGGTCTGGGTTATGTCCGCATCTGGCTCATGATTTTGCCTTTTCCGCATTCTAGTTGGCCAGATCCTTGGTTTTCCCTGGTTTGAATCACGTAGAAATGTGGTACCACACTGAAGCAGACAGTTAAACCTGGTTTCGATCCACATTTTAGAGGATAAAACCGGTTAGGTCTGGGTTAAGGCAGGGTTATGCCCACATTTTGCTCATGATTTTGCCTTCTTCGCATACTTGTTGGCCAGATCATGGGTTTTTTCGGGTTTGAATCACGTAGTAATGTGATACCACTCAATAACACTCAATTAAACTTGGTTTCAATCAATATTTGAGTGGATAACACCGATTAGGTCTGGGTTAGGTCTGGGTTATGCCCGCATCTGGCTCATGATTTTGCCTTTTCCGCATTCTTGTTGGCCAGATCGTTGGTGTTCCCTGGTTTGGATCACGTAGAAATGTGGTATCACACTGAAACAGACAATTAAACCTGGGTTCGATCAATATTTTAGAGGATAAAACCGGTTAGGTCTGGTTTAGGTCTGGGTTATGCCCGCATCTGGCTCATGATTTTGCCTTCTTCGCATAGATGGTGGCCAGATCCAGGGTTTTTTCGGGTTTGAATCAAGTAGTAATGTGGTACCACGCAGTAACAGTCTATTAAACCTGGATTCGGCCAGTATTTTAGTCGGTAACACCGATTAGGTCTGGGTTATGGCCGCATCTGGCTCATGATTTTGCATTCATTACAAACTTGTTGGCCAAATCCTGGGTTTTTTCGGGTTTGAATCACGTAGTAATGTGGTACCACACAGTAACAGTCAATTAAACCTGGTTTCGATCCACATTTTATAGGATAAAACCGGTTAGGTCTGGGTTAGGTCTGGGTTATGCCCGCATTTTGCTCATGATTTTGCCTTCTTCGCATACTTGTTGGCCAGATCATGGGTTTTTTCGGGTTTGTATCACGTAGTAATGTGGTACCACGCAGTAACAGTCAATTAAACCTGGATTCGGTCAGTATTTTAGTCGGTAACACCGGTTAGGTCTGGGTTAGGTCTGGGTTATACCCGCATCTGGCTCATGATTATGCCTTCTTCGCATACTTGTTGGCCAGATCCTGAGTTCTTTCGGGTTTGAATCACGTAGTAATGTGGTACCACACAGTAACAGTCAATTCATCCTGGATGCGGTCAGTATTTTAGTCGGTAACACCGGTTAGGTCTGGGTTAGGACTGGGTTATGCCCGCATCTGGCTCATGATTTAGCCTTCTTCGCATGCTTGTTGGCCAGATCCTATGTTTTTTCGGGTTTGAATCATGTAGTAATGTGGTACCACACTGAAACAGACAATTTAACCTGGTTTCGATCCACATTTTAGAACATAACACCGGTTTGGTCTGGGTTAGGTCTGCATTATGCCCGCTTCTGGCTCATGATTTTGCCTTCTTCGCATACTTGTTGGCCAGATCCAGAGTTTTTTCGGGTTTGAATCACGTAGTAATGTGGTACCACACTGAAACAGTCAATTAAACCTGGATTCGGTCAGTATTTTAGTCGGTAACACCGGTTAGGTCTGGGTTAGGTCTGGGTTATGCCCCCATCTGCCTCATGGTTTTGCTTTCTTCGCATACTTTTTGGCGAGATCCTGGGTTTTTTTGGGGTTTGAATCACGTAGTAATGTGGTACCACACAGTAACAGTCAATTTAACCTGGATTCGGTCAGTTTTTTTGTCGGTAACACCAGTTAGGTCTGGGTTAGGTCAGGGTTATGCCCACGTCTGGCTCATGATTCTGCCTTCTTCGCATACTTGTTGGCCAGATGCTGGGTTTTTTCGGGCTTGAATCACGTGGTAATGTGGTACCACACTGAAACAGACAATTTAACCTGGTTTCGGTCAACATTTGAGAGGATAACACCGGTTAGGTCTGGGTTAGGTCTGGGTTATGCCCGCATCTGGCTCATGATTTTGCCTCCTTCGCATACTTGTTGTCCAGATCCTGGGTTTTTACGGGTTTGAATCACGTAGTAATGTGATACCACACAGAAACAGACAATTTAACCTGGTTTCGATCAATATTTTAGAGGATGAAACCGGTTTGGTCTGGGCTAGGTCTGGGTTATGTCCGCATCTGGCTCATGATTTTGCCTTTTCCGCATTCTAGTTGGCCAGATCCTTGGTTTTCCCTGGTTTGAATCACGTAGAAATGTGGTATCACACTGAAACAGACAACTACACCTGGGTTCGATCAATATTTTAGAGGATAAAACCGGTTAGGTCTGGTTTAGGTCTGGGTTATGCCCGCATCTGGCTCATGATTTTGCCTTCTTCGCATAGATGGTGGCCAGATCCTGGGTTTTTTCGGGTTTGAATCAAGTAGTAATGTGGTACCACACAGTAACAGTCTATTAAACCTGGATTCGGTCAGTATTTTAGTCGGTAACACCGATTAGGTCTGGGTTATGGCCGCATCTGGCTCATGATTTTGCATTCATCGCAAACTTGTTGGCCAAATCCTTGGTTTTTTCGGGTTGGAATCACGTAGTAATGTGGTACCACACAGTAACAGTCAATTAAACCTGGTTTCGATCCACATTTTATAGGATAAAACCGGTTAGGTCTGGGTTAGGTCTGGGTTATGCCCGCATTTTGCTCATGATTTTGCCTTCTTCGCATACTTGTTGGCCAGATCATGGGTTTTCTCGGGTTTGTATCACGTAGTAATGTGGTACCACACAGTAACAGTCAATTAAACCTGGATTCGGTCAGTATTTTAGTCGGTAACACCGGTTAGGTCTGGGTTAGGTCTGGGTTATACCCGCATCTGGCTCATGATTATGCCTTCTTCGCATACTTGTTGGCCAGATCCTGAGTTCTTTCGGGTTTGAATCACGTAGTAATGTGGTACCACACAGTAACAGTCAATTAAACCTGGATTCGGTCAGTATTTTAGTCGGTAACACCGGTTAGGTCTGGGTTAGGTCTGGGTTATACCCGCATCTGGCTCATGATTATGCCTTCTTCGCATACTTGTTGGCCAGATCCTGAGTTCTTTCGGGTTTGAATCACGTGGTAATGTGGTACCACACTGAAACAGACAATTTAACCTGGTTTCGATCAATATTTTAGGGGCTGAAACAAGTTGGGTCTGGGTTCTGCCCGCATCTGGCTCATGATTTTGCCTTCTTCGCATAATTGTTGGCCAGATCCTGGGTTTTTTCGGGTTTGAATTACGCAGTAATGTGGTTCCACACTGAAACAGACCTCTAAACTTGGTTTCGATCAATATTTTAGAGGATAAAACCGGTTAGGTCTGGGTTAGGTCTGGGTTATGCCCGCATCTGGCTCATGATTATGCCTTCTTCGCATACTTGTCGTCCAGATCCTGGGTTTTTTCGGGTTTGAATCAAGTAGTAATGTGGTATCACACTGAAACAGTCAATTAAACCTGGTATCGATCCACATTTTAGAACATAACGCCGGTTAGGTCTGGGTTAGGTCTGGGTTGTGGCCGCATCTGGCTCATGATTTTGTTTTCTTCGCATAGATGTTGGTCAGATCCTGGGTTTTTTCGCGTTTGAATCACGTAGTATTGTGGTACCACACTGAAACAGTCAATTAAACCTGGATGCGGTCAGTATTTTAGTCGGTAACACCGGTTAGGTCTGGGTTAGGACTGGGTTATGTCCGCATCTGATTCATGATTTTGCCTTTTCCGCATTCTAGTTGGCCAGATCCTTGGTTTTCCCTGGTTTGAATCACGTAGAAATGTGTTACCACACTGAAGCAGACAGTTAAACTTGGTGTCAATCAATATTTGAGTGGATAACACCGGTTAGGTCTGGGTTAGGTCTGGGTTATGCCCGCATCTGGCTCATGATTTTGCCTCCTTCGCATACTTGTTGTCCAGATCCTGGGTTTTTACGGGTTTGAATCACGTAGTAATGTGATACCACACAGAAACAGACAATTTAACCTGGTTTCGATCAATATTTTAGAGGATGAAACCGGTTAGGTCTGGTTTAGGTCTGGGTTATGCCCGCATCTGGCTCATGATTTTGCCTTCTTCGCATAGATGGTGGCCAGATCCTGGATTTTTTCGGGTTTGAATCAAGTAGTAATGTGGTACCACACAGTAACAGTCTATTAAACCTGGATTCGGCCAGTATTTTAGTCGGTAACACCGATTAGGTCTGGGTTATGGCCGCATCTGGCTCATGATTTTGCATTCATCGCAAACTTGTTGGCCAAATCCTGGGTTTTTTCGGGTTTGAATCACGTAGTAATGTGGTACCACACAGTAACAGTCAATTAAACCTGGTTTCGATCCACATTTTATAGGATAAAACCGGTTAGGTCTGGGTTAGGTCTGGGTTATGCCCGCATTTTGCTCATGATTTTGCCTTCTTCGCATACTTGTTGGCCAGATCATGGGTTTTTTCGGGTTTGTATCACGTAGTAATGTGGTACCACACAGTAACAGTCAATTAAACCTGGATTCGGTCAGTATTTTAGTCGGTAACACCGGTTAGGTCTGGGTTAGGTCTGGGTAATACCCGCAGCTGGCTCATGATTATGCCTTCTTCGCATACTTGTTGGCCAGATCCTGAGTTCTTTCGGGTTTGAATCACGTAGTAATGTGGTACCACACAGTAACAGTCAATTCATCCTGGATGCGGTCAGTATTTTAGTCGTGTAACACCGGTTAGGTCTGGGTTAGGACTGGGTTATGCCCGCATCTGGCTCATGATTTAGCCTTCTTCGCATGCTTGTTGGCCAGATCCTATGTTTTTTCGGGTTTGAATCACGTAGTAATGTGGTACCACACTGAAACAGACAATTTAACCTGGTTTCGATCAACATTTTAGAACATAAGACCGGTTTGGTCTGGGTTAGGTCTGGATTATGCCCGCTTCTGGCTCATGATTTTGCCTTCTTTGCATACTTGTTGGCCAGATCCAGAGTTTTTTCGGGTTTGAATCACGTAGTAATGTGGTACCACACTGAAACAGTCAATTAAACCTGGATTCGGTCAGTATTTTAGTCGGTAACACCGGTTAGGTCTGGGTTAGGTCTGGGTTATGCCCCCATCAGGCTCATGATTTTGATTTCTTCGCATACTTTTTGGCGAGATCCTGGGTTTTTTTGGGGTTTGAATCGCGTAGTAATGTGGTACCACACAGTAACAGTCAATTAAACCTGGATTCGGTCAGTATTTTAGTCGGTAACACCAGTTAGGTCTGGGTTAGGTCTGGGTTATGCCCGCGTCTGGCTCATGATTCTGCCTTCTTCGCATACTTGTTGGCCAGATGCTGGGTTTTTTCGGGTTTGAATCACGTGGTAATGTGGTACCACACTGAAACAGACAATTTAACCTGGTTTCGATCAATATTTTAGCGGATGAAACAAGTTGGGTCTGGGTTCTGCCCGCATCTGGCTCATGATTTTGCCTTGTTCGCAAAATTGTTGGCCAGATCCTGGGTTTTTTCGGGTTTGAATTACGCAGTAATGTGGTTCCACACTGAAACAGACCTCTAAACTTGGTTTCGATCAATATTTTAGAGGATAAAACCGGTTAGGTCTGGGTCAGGTCTGGGTTATGCCCGCATCTGCCTCATGATTTTGCCTTCTTCGCATACTTGTTGTCCAGATCCTGGGTTTTTTCGGGTTTGAATCACGTAGTAATGTGGTACCACACTGAAACAGACAATTTAACCTGGTTTCGATCCACATTTTAGAACATAACACCGGTTTGGTCTGGGTTAGGTCTGGATTATGCCCGCTTCTGGCTCATGATTTTGCCTTCTTTGCATACTTGTTGGCCAGATCCAGAGTTTTTTCGGGTTTGAATCGCGTAGTAATGTGGTACCACACAGTAACAGTCAATTAAACCTGGATTCGGTCAGTATTTTAGTCGGTAACAACGGTTAGGTCTGGGTTAGGACTGGGTTATGTCCGCATCTGGCTCATGATTTTGCCTTTTCCGCATCCTAGTTGGCCAGATCCTTGGTTTTCCCTGGTTTGAATCACGTAGAAATGTGTTACCACACTGAAGCACACAGTTAAACTCGGTTTCAATCAATATTTGAGTGGATAAAACCGGTTAGGTCTGGGTTAGGTCTGGGTTATGCCCGCATTTTGCTCATGATTTTGCCTTCTTCGCATACTTGTTGGCAAGATCCTGGGTTTTTTTGGGTTTTGAATCGCGTAGTAATGTGGTACCACACAGTAACAGTCAATTAAACCTGGATTCGGTCAGTATTTTAGTCGGTAACACCGGTTAGGTCTGGGTTAGGTCTGGGTTATACCCGCATCTGGCTCATGATTATGCCTTCTTCGCATACTTGTTGGCCAGATCCTGAGTTCTTTCGGGTTTGAATCACGTAGTAATGTGGTACCACACAGTAACAGTCAATTCATCCTGGATGCGGTCAGTATTTTAGTCGGTAACACCGGTTAGGTCTGGGTTAGGTCTGGGTTATGCCCCCATCTGGCTCATGATTTTGCTTTCTTCGCATACTTTTTGGCGAGATCCTGGGTTTTTTTGGGGTTTGAATCGCGTAGTAATGTGGTACCACACAGTAACAGTCAATTAAACCTGGATTCGGTCAGTATTTTAGTCGGTAACACCAGTTTGGTCTGGGTTAGGTCTGGGTTATGCCCGCGTCTGGCTCATGATTCTGCCTTCTTCGCATACTTGTTGGCCAGATGCTGAGTTTTTTCGGGTTCGAATCACGTGGTAATGTGGTACCACACTGAAACAGACAATTTAACCTGGTTTCGATCAATATTTTAGCGGATGAAACAAGTTGGGTCTGGGTTCTGCCCGCATCTGGCTCATGATTTTGCCTTCTTCGCATAATTGTTGGCCAGATCCTGGGTTTTTTCGGGTTTGAATTACGCAGTAATGTGGTTCCACACTGAAACAGACCTCTAAACTTGGTTTCGATCAATATTTTAGAGGATAAAACCGGTTAGGTCTGGGTCAGGTCTGTGTTATGCCCGCATCTGCCTCATGATTTTGCCTTCTTCGCATACTTGTTGTCCAGATCCTGGGTTTTTTCGAGTTTGAATCACGTAGTAATGTGGTATCACACTGAAACAGTCAATTAAACCTGGTATCGATCCACATTTTAGAACATAACACCGGTTAGGTCTGGGTTAGGTCTGGGTTGTGGCCGCATCTGGCTCATGATTTTGTTTTCTTCGCATTGATGTTGGTCAGATCCTAGGTTTTTTCGCGTTTGAATCACGTAGTATTGTGGTACCACACTGAAACAGTCAATTAAACCTGGTATCGATCCACATTTTAGAACATAACACCGGTTAGGTCCGGGTTAGGTCTGGGTTATGCCCGCATCTGGCTCATGATTTAGCCTTCTTCGCATTCTAGTTGGCCAGATCCTGAGTTCTTTCGGGTTTGAATCACGTAGTAATGTGGTACCACACAGTAACAGTCAATTAAACCTGGATTCGGTCAGTATTTTAGTCGGTAACACCGGTTAGGTCTGGGTTAGGTCTGGGTTATGCCCGCGTCTGGCTCATGATTCTGCCTTCTTCGCATACTTGTTGGCCAGATGCTGGGTTTTTTCGGGTTTGAATCACGTGGTAATGTGGTACCACACTGAAACAGACAATTTAACCTGGTTTCGATCAATATTTTAGCGGATGAAACAAGTTGGGTCTGGGTTCTGCCCGCATCTGGCTCATGATTTTGCCTTGTTCGCATAATTGTTGGCCAGATCCTGGGTTTTTTCGGGTTTGAATTACGCAGTAATGTGGTTCCACACTGAAACAGTCCTCTAAACTGGGTTTCGATCAATATTTTAGAGGATAAAACCGGTTAGGTCTGGGTCAGGTCTGGGTTATGCCTGCATCCAGCTCATGATTTTGTTTTCTTCGCATACTTTTTGGCGAGATCCTGGGTTTTTTCGAGTTTGAATCACGTAAAAATGTGGTAGCAGACAGTAACAGTCAATTAAACCTGGATTCGGCCAGTATTTTAGTCAGTTACACCGGTTAGGTCTAGGTTAGGTCTGGGTTAGGACTGGGTTATGCCCGCATCTGGCCCATGATTTTGCCTTCTTCGCATGCTTGTTGGCCAGATCCTGGGTTTTTTCGGGTTTGAATCACGTAGTAATGTGGTACCACACAGTAACAGTCAATTAAACCTGGATTCGGTCAATATTTTAGAGGATGAAACCGATTAGGTCTGGGTTATGGCCGCATCTGGCTCATGATTTTGCATTCATCGCAAACTTGTTGGCCAAATCCTGGGTTTTTTCGGGTTTGAATCACGTAGTAATGTGGTACCACACAGTAACAGTCAATTATACCTGGTTTCGATCCACATTTTATAGGATAAAACCGGTTAGGTCTGGGTTAGGTCTGGGTTATGCCCGCATTTTGCTCATGATTTTGCCTTCTTCGCATACTTGTTGGCCAGATCATGGGTTTTTTCGGGTTTGTATCACGTAGTAATGTGGTACCACACAGTAACAGTCAATTAAACCTGGATTCGGTCAGTATTTTAGTCGGTAACACCGGTTAGGTCTGGTTTAGGTCTGGGTAATACCCGCAGCTGGCTCATGATTATGCCTTCTTCGCATGCTTGTTGGCCAGATCCTATGTTTTTTCGGGTTTGAATCACGTAGTAATGTGGTACCACACTGAAACAGACAATTTAACCTGGTTTCGATCCACATTTTAGAACATAACACCGGTTTGGTCTGGGTTAGGTCTGGATTATGCCCGCTTCTGGCTCATGATTTTGCCTTCTTTGCATACTTGTTGGCCAGATCCAGAGTTTTTTCGGGTTTGAATCACGTAGTAATGTGGTACCACACTGAAACAGTCAATTAAACCTGGTTTCGATCAATATTTTAGCGGATGAAACAAGTTGGGTCTGGGTTCTGCCCGCATCTGGCTCATGATTTTGTTTTCTTCGCATACTTTTTGGCGAGATCCTGGGTTTTTTCGAGTTTGAATCACGTAAAAATGTGGTAGCAGACAGTAACAGTCAATTAAACCTGGATTCGGCCAGTATTTTAGTCAGTTACACCGGTTAGGTCTAGGTTAGGTCTGGGTTAGGTCTGGGTTATGCCCGCATTTTGCTCATGATTTTGCCTTCTTCGCATACTTGTTGGCCAGATCATGGGTTTTTTCGGGTTTGTATCACGTAGTAATGTGGTACCACACAGTAACAGTCAATTAAACCTGGATTCGGCCAGTATTTTAGTCAGTTACACCGGTTAGGTCTAGGTTAGGTCTGGGTTAGGACTGGGTTATGCCCGCATCTGGCCCATGATTTTGCCTTCTTCGCATGCTTGTTGGCCAGATCCTGAGTTCTTTCGGGTTTGAATCACGTAGTAATGTGGTACCACACAGTAACAGTCAATTCATCCTGGATGCGGTCAGTATTTTAGTCGGTAACACCGGTTAGGTCTGGGTTAGGACTGGATTATGCCCGCATCTGGCTCATGATTTAGCCTTCTTCGCATGCTTGTTGGCCAGATCCTATGTTTTTTCGGGTTTGAATCACGTAGTAATGTGGTACCACACTGAAACAGACAATTTAACCTGGTTTCGATCCACATTTTAGAACATAACACCGGTTTGGTCTGGGTTAGGTCTGGATTATGCCCGCTTCTGGCTCATGATTTTGCCTTCTTTGCATACTTGTTGGCCAGATCCAGAGTTTTTTCGGGTTTGAATCACGTAGTAATGTGGTACCACACTGAAACAGTCAATTAAACCTGGATTCGGTCAGTATTGTAGTCGGTAACACCGGTTAGGTCTGGGTTAGGTCTGGGTTATGCCCCCATCTGGCTCATGATTTTGCTTTCTTCGCATACTTTTTGGCGAGATCCTGGGTTTTTTTGGGGTTTGAATCGCGTAGTAATGTGGTACCACACAGTAACAGTCAATTAAACCTGGATTCGGTCAGTATTTTAGTCGGTAACACCAGTTAGGTCTGGGTTAGGTCTGGGTTATGCCCGCGTCTGGCTCATGATTCTACCTTCTTCGCATACTTGTTGGCCAGATGCTGGGTTTTTTCGGGTTTGAATCACGTGGTAATGTGGTACCACACTGAAACAGACAATTTAACCTGGTTTCGATCAATATTTTAGCGGATGAAACAAGTTGGGTCTGGGTTCTGCCCGCATCTGGCTCATGATTTTGCCTTCTTCGCATAATTGTTGGCCAGATCCTGGGTTTTTTCGGGTTTGAATTACGCAGTAATGTGGTTCCACACTGAAACAGACCTCTAAACTTGGTTTCGATCAATATTTTAGAGGATAAAACCGGTTAGGTCTGGGTCAGGTCTGGGTTATGCCCGCATCTGCCTCATGATTTTGCCTTCTTCGCATACTTGTTGTCCAGATCCTGGGTTTTTTCGGGTTTGAATCACGTAGTAATGTGGTATCACACTGAAACAGTCAATTAAACCTGGTATCGATCCACATTTTAGAACATAACACCGGTTAGGTCTGGGTTAGGTCTGGGTTGTGGCCGCATCTGGCTCATGATTTTGTTTTCTTTGCATTGATGTTGGTCAGATCCTGGGTTTTTTCGCGTTTGAATCACGTAGTATTGTGGTAAAACACTGAAACAGTCAATTAAACCTGGATGCGATCAGTATTTTAGTCGGTAACAACGGTTAGGTCTGGGTTAGGACTGGGTTATGTCCGCATCTGGCTCATGATTTTGCCTTTTCCGCATCCTAGTTGGCCAGATCCTTGGTTTTCCCTGGTTTGAATCACGTAGAAATGTGTTACCACACTGAAGCACACAGTTAAACTTGGTTTGAATCAATATTTGAGTGGATAAAACCGGTTAGGTCTGGGTTAGGTCTGGGTTATGCCCGCATTTTGCTCATGATTTTGCCTTCTTCGCATACTTGTTGGCCAGATCCTGGGTTTTTTTGGGGTTTGAATCGCGTAGTAATGTGGTACCACACAGTAACAGTCAATTAAACCTGGATTCGGTCAGTATTTTAGTCGGTAACACCGGTTAGGTCTGGGTTAGGTCTGGGTTATACCCGCATCTGGCTCATGATTATGCCTTCTTCGCATACTTGTTGGCCAGATCCTGAGTTCTTTCGGGTTTGAATCACGTAGTAATGTGGTACCACACAGTAACAGTCAATTCATCCTGGATGCGGTCAGTATTTTAGTCGGTAACACCGGTTAGGTCTGGGTTAGGTCTGGGTTATGCCCGCATCTGGCTCATGATTTTGCCTTCTTCGCATAATTGTTGACCAGATCCTGGGTTTTTTCGGGTTTGAATTACGCAGTAATGTGGTTCCACACTGAAACAGTCCTCTAAACTGGGTTTCGATACATATTTTAGAGGATAAAACCGGTTAGGTCTGGGTTAGGTCTGGGTTATGCCTGCATCTAGCTCATGATTTTGTTTTCTTCGCATACTTTTTGGCGAGATCCTGGGTTTTTTCGAGTTTGAATCACGTAAAAATGTGGTAGCAGACAGTAACAGTCAATTAAACCTGGATTCGGCCAGTATTTTAGTCAGTTACACCGGTTAGGTCTAGGTTAGGTCTGGGTTAGGACTGGGTTATGCCCGCATCTGGCCCATGATTTAGCCTTCTTCGCATGCTTGTTGGCCAGATCCTGTGTTTTTTCGGGTTTGAATCACGTAGTAATGTGGTACCACACTGAAACAGACAATTTAACCTGGTTTCGATCCACATTTTAGAACATAACACCGGTTTGGTCTGGGTTAGGTCTGGATTATGCCCGCTTCTGGCTCATGATTTTGCCTTCTTCGCATACTTTTTGGCGAGATCCTGGGTTTTTTTGGGGTTTGAATCACGTAGTAATGTGGTACCACACAGTAACAGTCAATTAAACCTGGATTCGGTCAGTATTTTAGTCCGTAACACCAGTTAGGTCTGGGTTAGGTCTGGGTTATGCCCGCGTCTGGCTCATGATTCTGCCTTCTTCGCATACTTGTTGGCCAGATGCTGGGTTTTTTCGGGTTTGAATCACGTAGTAATGTGGTACCACACTGAAACAGACAATTTAACCTGGATTCGGTCAGTATTTTAGTCGGTAACACTGGTTAGGTCTGGGTTAGGTCTGGGTTATGCCCCCATCTGGCACATGATTTTGCTTTCTTCGCATACTTTTTGGCGAGATCCTGGGTTTTATTGGGGTTTGAATCGCGTAGTAATGTGGTACCACACAGTAACAGACAATTAAACCTGGATTCGGTCAGTATTTTAGTCGGTAACACCGGTTAGGTCTGGGTTAGGACTGGGTTATGTCCGCATCTGACTCATGATTTTGCCTTTTCCGCATTCTAGTTGGCCAGATCCTTGGTTTTCCCTGGTTTGGAACACGTAGAAATATGATATCACACTGAAACAGACAAATAAACCTGGGTTCGATCAATATTTTAGAGGATAAAACCGGTTAGGTCTGGGTTAGGTCTGGGTTATGCCTGCATCTAGCTCATGATTTTGTTTTCTTCGCATACTTTTTGGCGAGATCCTGGGTTTTTTCGAGTTTGAATCACGTAAAAATGTGGTAGCAGACAGTAACAGTCAATGAAACCTGGATTCGGCCAGTATTTTAGTCAGTTACACCGGTTAGGTCTAGGTTAGGTCTGGGTTAGGACTGGGTTATGCCCGCATCTGGCCCATGATTTTGCCTTCTTCGCATGCTTGTTGGCCAGATCCTGGGTTTTTTCGGGTTTGAATCACGTAGTAATGTGGTACCACACAGTAACAGTCAATTAAACCTGGATTCGGTCAGTATTTTAGTCGGTAACACCAATTAGATCTGGGTTAGGTCTCGGTTATGCCCGCATCTGGCTCATGATTTTGCCTTCTTCGCATACTTGTTGTCCAGATCCTGGGTTTCTTCGGGTTTGAATCACGTAGTAATGTGGTATCACACTGAAACAGTCAATTAAACCTAGTATCGATCCACATTTTAGAACATAACACCGGTTAGGTCCGGGTTAGGTCTGGGTTATGCCCGCATCTGGCTCATGATTTAGCCTTCTTCGCATGCTTGTTGGCCAGATCCTGTGTTTTTTCGGGTTTGAATCACGTAGTAATGTGGTACCACACTGATACAGACAATTTAACCTGGTTTCGATCCACATTTTAGAACATAACACCGGTTAGGTCTGGGTTAGGTCTGGGTTACGGCCGCATCTGGGTCATTATTTTGTTTTCTTCGCATACTTTTTGGCGAGATCCTGGGTTTTTTCGGGTTTGAATCACGTAGAAATGTGGTAGCACACAGTAACAGTCAATTAAACCTGGATTCGGCCAGTATATTAGTCAGTTCCACCGGTTAGGTCTAGGTTAGGTCTGGGTTAGGACTGGGTTATGCCCGCATCTGGATCATGATTTTGCCTTCTTCGCATAGATGTTGGCCAGATCCTGGGTTTTTTCGGGTTTGAATCACGTAGTAATGTGGTACCACACAGAAACAGTCAATTAAACCTGGTTTCGATCCACATTTGATAGGATAAAACCGGTTAGGTCTGGGTTAGGTCTGGGTTATGCCAGCATTTTGCTCATGATTTGGCTTCTTCGCATACTTGGTGGCCAGATCATGGGTTTTTTCGGGTTTGAATCACGTAGTAATGTGGTACCATACAGTAACAGTCTATTAAACCTGGATTTGGTCAGTATTTCAGTCGGTAACACCGATTAGGTCTGGGTTATGGCCGCATCTGGCTTATGATTTTGCATTCTTCGCATACTTGTTGGCCAGATCCTGGGTTTTGACGGGTTTGAATCACGTAGTAACGTGGTACCACACAGTACCAGTCAATTAAACCTGGTTTCGATCCACATTTTATAGGATAAAACCAGATAGGTCTGTGTTAGGTCTGGGTTATGCCCGCATTTTGCTCATGATTTTGCCCTCTTCGCATACTTGTTGGCCAGATCCTGGGTTTTTTCGGGTTTGAATCATGTAGTAATGTTGTACCGCACAGTAACAGTCAATTAAACCTGGATTCGGTCAGTATTTTAGTCGGTAACACCGGCTAGGTCTGGGTTAGGTCTGGGTTATGCCCGCGTCTGGCTCTTGATTCTGCCGTCTTCGCATACTTGTTGGCCAGATGCTGTGTTTTTTCGGGTTTGAATCACGTAGTAATGTGGTACCACACTGAAACAGACAATTTAACCTGGTTTCGATCCACATTTTAGAACATAACACCGGTTTGGTCTGGGTTAGGTCTGGATTATGCCCGCTTCTGGCTCATGATTTTGCCTTCTTCGCATAGATGTTGGCCAGATCCAGGGTTTTTTCGGGTTTGAATCACGTAGTAATATGGCACCACACTGAAACTGTCAATTAAACCTGGATTCGGTCAGTATTTCAGTCGGTAACACCGATTAGGTCTGCGTTATGGCCGCATCTGGCTCATGATTTTGCATTCATCGCAAACTTGTTGGCCAAATCCTGGGTTTTGACGGGTTTGAATCACGTAGTAATGTGGTACCACACAGTAACAGTCAATTAAACCTGGTTTCGATCCACATTTTAGAACATAACACCGGTTTGGTCTGGGTTAGGTCTGGATTATGCCCGCTTCTGGCTCATGATTTTGCCTTCTTCGCATACTTGTTGGCCAGATCCAGGGTTTTTTCGGGTTTGAATCACGTAGTAATGTGGTACCACACAGTAACAGTCAATTCATCCTGGATGCGGTCAGTATTTTAGTCGGTAACACCGGTTTGGTCTGGGTTAGGTCTGGATTATGCCCGCTTCTGGCTCATGATTTTGCATTCTTCGCATACTTGTTGGCCAGATCCTGGGTTCTGACGGGTTTGAATCACGTAGTAATGTGGTACCACACCGAAACAGTCAATTAAACCTGGTTTCGATCCACATTTTATAGGATAAAACCGGTTAGGTCTGGGTTAGGTCTGGGTTATGCCCGCATTTTGCTCATGATTTGGCTTCTTCGCATACTTGGTGGCCAGATCATGGGTCTTTTCGGGTTTGAATCACGTAGTAATGTGGTACCACACAGTAACAGTCAATTAAACCTGGATTCGGTCAATGTTTTAGAGGATGAAACCGATTAGGTCTGGGTTATGGCCGCATCTGGCTCATGATTTTGCATTCATCGCAAACTTGTTGGCCAAATCCTGCGTTTTTTCGGGTTTGAATCACGTAGTAATGTGGTACCACACAGTAACAGTCAATTAAACCTGGTTTCGATCCACATTTTATAGGATAAAACCGGTTAGGTCTGGGTTAGGTCTGGGTTATGCCCGCATTTTGCTCATGATTTTGCCTTCTTCGCATACTTGTTGGCCAGATCATGGGTTTTTTCGGGTTTGTATCACGTAGTAATGTGGTACCACACAGTAACAGTCAATTAAACCTGGATTCGGTCAGTATTTTAGTCGGTAACACCGGTTAGGTCTGGTTTAGGTCTGGGTAATACCCGCAGCTGGCTCATGATTATGCCTTCTTCGCATGCTTGTTGGCCAGATCCTATGTTTTTTCGGGTTTGAATCACGTAGTAATGTGGTACCACACTGAAACAGACAATTTAACCTGGTTTCGATCCACATTTTAGAACATAACACCGGTTTGGTCTGGGTTAGGTCTGGATTATGCCCGCTTCTGGCTCATGATTTTGCCTTCTTTGCATACTTGTTGGCCAGATCCAGAGTTTTTTCGGGTTTGAATCACGTAGTAATGTGGTACCACACTGAAACAGTCAATTAAACCTGGTTTCGATCAATATTTTAGCGGATGAAACAAGTTGGGTCTGGGTTCTGCCCGCCCTGGCTCGTGATTTTGCCTTCTTCGCATGCTTGTTGGCCAGATCCTGAGTTCTTTCGGGTTTGAATCACGTAGTAATGTGGTACCACACAGTAACAGTCAATTCATCCTGGATGCGGTCAGTATTTTAGTCGGTAACTCCGGTTAGGTCTGGGTTAGGACTGGATTATGCCCGCATCTGGCTCATGATTTAGCCTTCTTCGCATGCTTGTTGGCCAGATCCTATGTTTTTTCGGGTTTGAATCACGTAGTAATGTGGTACCACACTGAAACAGACAATTTAACCTGGTTTCGATCCACATTTTAGAACATAACACCGGTTTGGTCTGGGTTAGGTCTGGATTATGCCCGCTTCTGGCTCATGATTTTGCCCTCTTTGCATACTTGTTGGCCAGATCCAGAGTTTTTTCGGGTTTGAATCACGTAGTAATGTGGTACCACACAGTAACAGTCAATTAAACCTGGATTCGGTCAGTATTTTAGTCGGTAACACCGGTTAGGTCTGGGTTAGGTCTGGGTTAGGACTGGGTTGTGGCCGCATCTGGCTCATGATTTTGTTTTCTTCGCATTGATGTTGGTCAGATCCTGGGTTTTTTCGCGTTTGAATCACGTAGTATTGTGGTAAAACACTGAAACAGTCAATTAAACCTGGATGCGGTCAGTATTTTAGTCGGTAACAACGGTTAGGTCTGGGTTAGGACTGGGTTATGTCCGCATCTGGCTCATGATTTTGCCTTTTCCGCATCCTAGTTGGCCAGATCCTTGGTTTTCCCTGGTTTGAATCACGTAGAAATGTGTTACCACACTGAAGCACACAGTTAAACTTGGTTTGAATCAATATTTGAGTGGATAAAACCGGTTAGGTCTGGGTTAGGTCTGGGTTATGCCCGCATTTTGCTCATGATTTTGCCTTCTTCGCATACTTGTTGGCCAGATCCTGGGTTTTTTTGGGGTTTGAATCGCGTAGTAATGTGGTACCACACAGTAACAGTCAATTAAACCTGGATTCGGTCAGTATTTTAGTCGGTAACACCGGTTAGGTCTGGGTTAGGTCTGGGTTATACCCGCATCTGGCTCATGATTATGCCTTCTTCGCATACTTGTTGGCCAGATCCTGAGTTCTTTCGGGTTTGAATCACGTAGTAATGTGGTACCACACAGTAACAGTCAATTAAACCTGGATTCGGTCAGTATTTTAGTCGGTAACACCGGTTAGGTCTGGGTTAGGTCTGGGTTATACCCGCATCTGGCTCATGATTATGCCTTCTTCGCATACTTGTTGGCCAGATCCTGAGTTCCTTCGGGTTTGAATCACGTAGTAATGTGGTACCACACAGTAACAGTCAATTAAACCTGGATTCGGTCAGTATTTTAGTCGGTAACACCGGTTAGGTCTGGGTTAGGTCTGGGTTGTGGCCGCATCTGGCTCATGATTTTGTTTTCTTCGCATAGATGTTGGTCAGATCCTGGGTTTTTTCGCGTTTGAATCACGTAGTATTGTGGTACCACACTGAAACAGTCAATTAAACCTGGTATCGATCCACATTTTAGAACATAACACCGGTTAGGTCCGGGTTAGGTCTGGGTTATGCCCGCATCTGGCTCATGATTTAGCCTTCTTCGCATTCTAGTTGGCCAGATCCTGAGTTCTTTCGGGTTTGAATCACGTAGTAATGTGGTACCACACAGTAACAGTCAATTAAACCTGGATTCGGTCAGTATTTTAGTCGGTAACACCGGTTAGGTCTGGGTTAGGTCTGGGTTATACCCGCATCTGGCTCATGATTATGCCTTCTTCGCATACTTGTTGGCCAGATCCTGAGTTCTTTCGGGTTTGAATCACGTAGTAATGTGGTACCACACAGTAACAGTCAATTAAACCTGGATTCGGTCAGTATTTTAGTCGGTAACACCGGTTAGGTCTGGGTTAGGTCTGGGTTATACCCGCATCTGGCTCATGATTATGCCTTCTTCGCATACTTGTTGGCCAGATCCTGAGTTCCTTCGGGTTTGAATCACGTAGTAATGTGGTACCACACAGTAACAGTCAATTAAACCTGGATTCGGTCAGTATTTTAGTCGGTAACACCGGTTAGGTCTGGGTTAGGTCTGGGTTGTGGCCGCATCTGGCTCATGATTTTGTTTTCTTCGCATAGATGTTGGTCAGATCCTGGGTTTTTTCGCGTTTGAATCACGTAGTATTGTGGTACCACACTGAAACAGTCAATTAAACCTGGTATCGATCCACATTTTAGAACATAACACCGGTTAGGTCCGGGTTAGGTCTGGGTTATGCCCGCATCTGGCTCATGATTTAGCCTTCTTCGCATTCTAGTTGGCCAGATCCTGAGTTCTTTCGGGTTTGAATCACGTAGTAATGTGGTACCACACAGTAACAGTCAATTAAACCTGGATTCGGTCAGTATTTTAGTCGGTAACACCGGTTAGGTCTGGGTTAGGTCTGGGTTATACCCGCATCTGGCTCATGATTATGCCTTCTTCGCATACTTGTTGGCCAGATCCTGAGTTCTTTCGGGTTTGAATCACGTAGTAATGTGGTACCACACAGTAACAGTCAATTAAACCTGGATTCGGTCAGTATTTTAGTCGGTAACACCGGTTAGGTCTGGGTTAGGACTGGGTTATGTCCGCATCTGACTCATGATTTTGCCTTTTCCGCATTCTAGTTGGCCAGATCCTTGGTTTTCCCTGGTTTGGAACACGTAGAAATATGATATCGCACTGAAACAGACAATTAAACCTGGGTTCGATGAATATTTTAGAGGATGAAACCAGTTGGATCTGGGTTATGCCCGCCCTGGCTCGTGATTTTGCCTTCTTCGCATAATTGTTGACCAGATCCTGGGTTTTTTCGGGTTTGAATTACGCAGTAATGTGGTTCCACACTGAAACAGTCCTCTAAACTGGGTTTCGATAAATATTTTAGAGGATAAAACCGGTTAGGTCTGGGTTAGGTCTGGGTTATGCCTGCATCTAGCTCATGATTTTGTTTTCTTCGCATACTTTTTGGCGAGATCCTGGGTTTTTTCGAGTTTGAATCACGTAAAAATGTGGTAGCAGACAGTAACAGTCAATTAAACCTGGATTCGGCCAGTATTTTAGTCAGTTACACCGGTTAGGTCTAGGTTAGGTCTGGGTTAGGACTGGGTTATGCCCGCATCTGGCCCATGATTTAGCCTTCTTCGCATGCTTGTTGGCCAGATCCTGTGTTTTTTCGGGTTTGAATCACGTAGTAATGTGGTACCACACTGAAACAGTCAATTAAACCTGGATTCGGTCAGTATTTTAGTCGGTAACACCGGTTAGGTCTGGGTTAGGTCTGGGTTATGCCCCCATCTGCCTCATGATTTTGCTTTCTTCGCATACTTTTTGGCGAGATCCTGGGTTTTTTTGGGGTTTGAATCACGTAGTAATGTGGTACCACACAGTAACAGTCAATTTAACCTGGATTCGGTGAGTTTTTTTGTCGGTAACACCAGTTAGGTCTGGGTTAGGTCTGGGTTATGCCCGCGTCTGGCTCATGATTCTGCCTTCTTCGCATACTTGTTGGCCAGATGCTGGGTTTTTTCGGGTTTGAATCACGTAGTAATGTGGTACCACACTGAAACAGACAATTTAACCTGGATTCGAGCAATATTTTAGAGGATGAAACCGGTTAGGTCTGGTTTAGGTCTGGGTTATGCCCGCATCTGGCTCATGATTTTGCCTCCTTCGAATACTTGTTGTCCAGATCCTGGGTTTTTACGGGTTTGAATCACGTAGTAATGTGGTACCACACTGAAACAGTCAATTTAACCTGGTTTCGATCCACATTTTAGAACATAACACCGGTTTGGTCTGGGTTAGGTCTGGATTATGCCCGCTTCTGGCTCATGATTTTGCCTTCTTCGCATACTTTTTGGCGAGATCCTGGGTTTTTTTGGGGTTTGAATCACGTAGTAATGTGGTACCACACAGTAACAGTCAATTAAACCTGGATTCGGTCAGTATTTTAGTCCGTAACACCAGTTAGGTCTGGGTTAGGTCTGGGTTATGCCCGCGTCTGGCTCATGATTCTGCCTTCTTCGCATACTTGTTGGCCAGATGCTGGGTTTTTTCGGGTTTGAATCACGTAGTAATGTGGTACCACACTGAAACAGACAATTTAACCTGGATTCGAGCAATATTTTAGAGGATGAAACCGGTTAGGTCTGGTTTAGGTCTGGGTTATGCCCGCATCTGGCTCATGATTTAGCCTTCTTCGCATGCTTGTTGGCCAGATCCTGTGTTTTTTCGGGTTTGAATCACGTAGTAATGTGGTACCACACTGAAACAGTCAATTAAACCTGGATTCGGTCAGTATTTTAGTCGGTAACACCGGTTAGGTCTGGGTTAGGTCTGGGTTATGCCCCCATCTGCCTCATGATTTTGCTTTCTTCGCATACTTTTTGGCGAGATCCTGGTTTTTTTTGGGGTTTGAATCACGTAGTAATGTGGTACCACACAGTAACAGTCAATTTAACCTGGATTCGGTCAGTTTTTTTGTCGGTAACACCAGTTAGGTCTGGGTTAGGTCTGGGTTATGCCCACGTCTGGCTCATGATTCTGCCTTCTTCGCATACTTGTTGGCCAGATGCTGGGTTTTTTCGGGCTTGAATCACGTGGTAATGTGGTACCACACTGAAACAGACAATTTAACCTGGTTTCGATCAACATTCGAGAGGATAACACCGGTTAGGTCTGGGTTAGGTCTGGGTTATGCCCGCATCTGGCTCATGATTTTGCCTCCTTCGAATACTTGTTGTCCAGATCCTGGGTTTTTACGGGTTTGAATCACGTAGTAATGTGATACCACACAGAAACAGACAATTTAACCTGGTTTCGATCAATATTTTAGAGGATGAAACCGGTTAGGTCTGGTTTAGGTCTGGGTTATGCCCGCATCTGGCTCATGATTTTGCCTTCTTCGCATAGATGGTGGCCAGATCCTGGGTTTTTTCGGGTTTGAATCAAGTAGTAATGTGGTACCACACAGTAACAGTCTATTAAACCTGGATTCGGCCAGTATTTTAGTCGGTAACACCAATTAGGTCTGGGTTATGGCCGCATCTGGCTCATGATTTTGCATTCATCGCAAACTTGTTGGCCAAATCCTGGGTTTTTTCGGGTTTGAATCACGTAGTAATGTGGTACCACACAGTAACAGTCAATTAAACCTGGTTTCGATCCACATTTTATAGGATAAAACCGGTTAGGTCTGGGTTAGGTCTGGGTTATGCCCGCATTTTGCTCATGATTTTGCCTTCTTCGCATACTTGTTGGCCAGATCCTGAGTTCTTTCGGGTTTGAATCACGTAGTAATGTGGTACCACACAGTAACAGTCAATTCATCCTGGATGCGGTCAGTATTTTAGTCGGTAACACCGGTTAGGTCTGGGTTAGGACTGGGTTATGCCCGCATCTGGCTCATGATTTAGCCTTCTTCGCATGCTTGTTGGCCAGATCCTATGTTTTTTCGGGTTTGAATCACGTAGTAATGTGGTACCACACTGAAACAGACAATTTAACCTGGTTTCGATCCACATTTTAGAACATAACACCGGTTTGGTCTGGGTTAGGTCTGGATTATGCCCGCTTCTGGCTCATGATTTTGCCTTCTTTGCATACTTGTTGGCCAGATCCAGAGTTTTTTCGGGTTTGAATCACGTAGTAATGTGGTACCACACAGTAACAGTCAATTAAACCTGGATTCGGTCAGTATTTTAGTCGGTAACACCGGTTAGGTCTGGGTTAGGTCTGGGTTATGCCCCCATCTGGCACATGATTTTGCTTTCTTCGCATACTTTTTGGCGAGATCCTGGGTTTTTTTGGGGTTTGAATCGCGTAGTAATGTGGTACCACACAGTACAGTCAATTAAACCTGGATTCGGTCAGTATTTTAGTCGTTAACACCAGTTAGGTCTGGGTTTCTTGACCCCCGGCTGCTGGAGGACGTGGTCAATACACTCTTCCCAATTGGGGAGAGGGGACCGCGTCCTCCGGCGGCGGCGGCTGTCCCAGTGGAGTGGACGGCCGAGCTGGGGGTCACGCAGGAGGAGCTGGCAGCGGCCATCAGACGGCTCGGGGTTCGTAACACGGCCCCGGGTCCGGATGGTGTGCCCGGCCGGGTTTGGGTCTTGACCCAGGGCGTCCTTGGGGCCGACCTCAGGCGGTTGTTCGACCGCTGCCTGAGGGACGGGCGATTTCCCCCCAGTTGGAAGGTGGCGAGGATGGTCCTCCTCCGGAAGGAGGGTCGGCCCGCGGAGTCTCCCTCCGCATACCGGCCCATTTGTCTCCTCGACGAGGTGGGCAAGCTCTTCGAGCGTGTGATTGCTGCCCGCCTCGTCGAGCACCTGTCGCGGGGTGATCCCGGTCTGGCCGACTGCCAGTTCGGTTTCCGGGGGGGCCGATCGACTATCGACGCGATAGGTCGTGTGAGGGCCCTCTCGGAGGCGGCCGTCTCCCGCGGAGGGGTGGCATTGGCAATATCCTTGGATATTGCCAATGCCTTTAACACCCTCCCCTGGGAAGAGATAAGGAGGGGGCTCGAATATCATCGAGTCCCCCCTTGTCTCAGGGCGGTCGTCGGGGATTATCTCCGCGGCAGGTGGATCGAGTATCCGGGCCGGGATGGTGATATGCGGAGGGAGGTGTACTGCGGTGTTCCGCAGGGGTCGGTCCTCGGGCCACTCCTGTGGAGCATCGCGTACGACTCGGTGTTGCGGGCCGGCCTCCCCGACGGCGTCAGCACGGTGTGTTATGCGGATGACACACTGGTGCTGGCCGTCGGGGCGCACTGGGGGAGGGCCATGCGTCGCGCGGAGGAGGGGTCGCAACGCGTCGTCGACCGGATCAGGGGGATGGGGATGACGGTGGCGGTCCATAAGACCGAGGTGATTGCGTTTTATTCACCTCGGCAGGATCCGCCACCCCCTCTGATTCGGGTGGGTGGGGCTGACATCGAGGTGAAGCCCCAGATCAGGTATCTGGGGCTGATCCTCGATAGCCACTGGCGTTTCGAGAAGCATTTCCGCTGCCTGGTCCCCCGGTTGGAAAGGATGGTTGCGGCTCTGGGCCGGATCCTGCCCAACCTGGGGGGCCCGGCGGGCCGAGTTCGTCGCCTCTATGTGGCAATGGTCCAGTCGGTGGCCCTATACGGGGCCCCCGTCTGGGCGGACGACCTGGCTGCCTCCCGGCGCAGCATGACTATGCTGCGTCGGGTGCAGAGGCGCATGGCGCTCAGGGTCGTCCGCGGGTATCGGACCATGTCACATGAGGCGGCGACGGTTCTAGCGGGGATGCCGCCCATGGACCTGCTCGCACGGTCGCACGCGGTGATGTACCGGCAACGCGTCGACCGTCGCGCGGGGGTGGGGGCGGTCCCGGGCGGGCAGGAACCTGCTTGGGGCGATTTGAAGCGCCAGGCCCGGCAGTCCGTGTTGCTCGCGTGGCAGGAGCGGCTGGCTCTGCCAACCGCGGGGCACCGGACTGTCGGGGCTGTTCGGCCGCTCCTGAAGGAGTGGCTGGACAGAGGCCATGGCAGCCTCACCTACCGGCTGGCACAGGTATTTTCCGGGCATGGCAGCTTCGGAAGATACCTGTGCCGGATAGGGAAGGAGCCGACGGCGCGTTGCTGCCACTGCGACGCTGAGCAGGACACGGCGGATCATACCCTGGAGGTATGCCCCGCGTGGGAGGGGGAGCGCCGTGTCCTGGTCGGCGTTGTCGGGCGGGATGTCTCGCTGCCGGGCGTGGTGCGCGCCATGCTCGGCAGCGAGGAGAAGTGGAGGGCCGTGGCCTCCTTCTGCGAGAACGTAATGTTGCAGAAGGAGGCCGCGGGGAGGGAGCGCGAGCTTCAGCGGCGCGCTGAAGTTCGCGCTCGTGCGGTGGCCCGAGGTCGTCGCCCGGTCGCGAGGCGTCGCGGGCGGCCGCCTCGGCGTGGCGGGCGGCCGCCTCGGCGTGGCGGATGACCTAGGCTGGGAGGGGGGTCCTGAGGGGACCCTCCTCCCGCCAGGCGGCGCCGGGTCGGACCGGTTGGGGGTAGGAGTGCCTCCCCCTACCGGTCCAACGCAAGGGGAGGCACCCTCGGCGGTCTGGTGCGGCCATGAACGCCCGGCCGCCGAGGGGTGGAAACGGGGTCGCGGGCGGTTGCGAGTTGGGGCTCGCAGCCGCCACTAAACGCGGCCCCGGGACGGATAGCGGCGGGATGGAGTGGCCCCGTCCCGCCGCTATGAGGCAGTGTGTCTACTGGGGGGATCGATTGTCCTCCCGGGGGATGGGCGCGAAAGCGCGGGCACGGGGAGGATACCGGAAGAATGCTTCGAGCGATTCCCGGTATCCTCCCAAAGCGTGCCGAAGGGTCACCGTGGGGTTTTTACTGGGTAGGTCCCGCGCCTGTCGTTGTACGGGCGCGGGGAATCCCACACACCCCTCCCACCTCTCCCCAAGGAGGTGGGAGGGAGTCTTTCGAAGATTTTCCCCACGACAAAAAAAAAAAAAAAAAAAAAAAAAAAAAAAAAAAGTTAGGTCTGGGTTAGGTCTGGGTTATGTCCGCATCTGGCTCATGATTTTGCCTTTTCCGCATCCTAGTTGGCCAGATCCTTGGTTTTCCCTGGTTTGAATCACGTAGAAATGTGTTACCACACTGCAGCACACAGTTAAACTTGGTTGCAATCAATATTTGAGTGGATAAAACCGGTTAGGTCTGGGTTAGGTCTGGGTTATGCCCGCATTTTGCTCATGATTTTGCCTTCTTCGCATACTAGTTGGCCAGATCCTGGGTTTTTTTGGGGTTTGAATCGCGTAGTAATGTGGTACCACACAGTAACAGTCAATTAAACCTGGATTCGGTCAGTATTTTAGTCGGTAACACCGGTTAGGTCTGGGTTAGGTCTGGGTTATACCCGCATCTGGCTCATGATTATGCCTTCTTCGCATACTTGTTGGCCAGATCCTGAGTTCTTTCGGGTTTGAATCACGTAGTAATGTGGTACCACACAGTAACAGTCAATTCATCCTGGATGCGGTCAGTATTTTAGTCGGTAACACCGGTTAGGTCTGGGTTAGGTCTGGGTTATGCCCCCATCTGGCTCATGATTTTGCTTTCTTCGCATACTTTTTGGCGAGATCCTGGGTTTTTTGGGGTTTGAATCGCGTAGTAATGTGGTACCACACAGTAACAGTCAATTAAACCTGGATTCGGTCAGTATTTTAGTCGGTAACACCAGTTTGGTCTGGGTTAGGTCTGGGTTATGCCCGCGTCTGGCTCATGATTTTGCCTTCTTCGCATAATTGTTGGCCAGATCCTGGGTTTTTTCGGGTTTGAATTACGCAGTAATGTGGTTCCACACTGAAACAGACCTCTAAACTTGGTTTCGATCAATATTTTAGAGGATAAAACCGGTTAGGTCTGGGTCAGGTCTGGGTTATGCCCGCATCTGCCTCATGATTTTGTTTTCTTCGCATAGATGTTGGTCAGATCCTGGGTTTTTTCGCGTTTGAATCACGTAGTAATGTGGTACCACACAGAAACAGTCAATTAAACCTGGTTTCGATCCACATTTGATAGGATAAAACCGGTTAGGTCTGGGTTAGGTCTGGGTTATGCCAGCATTTTGCTCATGATTTGGCTTCTTCGCATACTTGGTGGCCAGATCATGGGTTTTTTCGGGTTTGAATCACGTAGTAATGTGGTACCATACAGTAACAGTCTATTAAACCTGGATTTGGTCAGTATTTCAGTCGGTAACACCGATTAGGTCTGGGTTATGGCCGCATCTGGCTTATGATTTTGCATTCTTCGCATACTTGTTGGCCAGATCCTGGGTTTTGACGGGTTTGAATCACGTAGTAACGTGGTACCACACAGTAACAGTCAATTAAACCTGGATTCGATCCACATTTTATAGGATAAAACCAGATAGGTCTGTGTTAGGTCTGGGTTATGCCCGCATTTTGCTCATGATTTTGCCCTCTTCGCATACTTGTTGGCCAGATCCTGGGTTTTTTCGGGTTTGAATCATGTAGTAATGTTGTACCGCACAGTAACAGTCAATTAAACCTGGATTCGGTCAGTATTTTAGTCGGTAACACCGGCTAGGTCTGGGTTAGGTCTGGGTTATGCCCGCGTCTGGCTCTTGATTCTGCCGTCTTCGCATACTTGTTGGCCAGATACTGTGTTTTTTCGGGTTTGAATCACGTAGTAATGTGGTACCACACTGAAACAGACAATTTAACCTGGTTTCGATCCACATTTTAGAACATAACACCGGTTTGGTCTGGGTTAGGTCTGGATTATGCCCGCTTCTGGCTCATGATTTTGCCTTCTTCGCATAGATGTTGGCCAGATCCAGGGTTTTTTCGGGTTTGAATCACGTAGTAATATGGCACCACACTGAAACTGTCAATTAAACCTGGATTCGGTCAGTATTTCAGTCGGTAACACCGATTAGGTCTGCGTTATGGCCGCATCTGGCTCATGATTTTGCATTCATCGCAAACTTGTTGGCCAAATCCTGGGTTTTGACGGGTTTGAATCACGTAGTAATGTGGTACCACACAGTAACAGTCAATTAAACCTGGTTTCGATCCACATTTTAGAACATAACACCGGTTTGGTCTGGGTTAGGTCTGGATTATGCCCGCTTCTGGCTCATGATTTTGCCTTCTTCGCATACTTGTTGGCCAGATCCAGGGTTTTTTCGGGTTTGAATCACGTAGTAATGTGGTACCACACAGTAACAGTCAATTCATCCTGGATGCGGTCAGTATTTTAGTCGGTAACACCGGTTTGGTCTGGGTTAGGTCTGGATTATGCCCGCTTCTGGCTCATGATTTTGCATTCTTCGCATACTTGTTGGCCAGATCCTGGGTTCTGACGGGTTTGAATCACGTAGTAATGTGGTACCACACCGAAACAGTCAATTAAACCTGGTTTCGATCCACATTTTATAGGATAAAACCGGTTAGGTCTGGGTTAGGTCTGGGTTATGCCCGCATTTTGCTCATGATTTGGCTTCTTCGCATATTTGGTGGCCAGATCATGGGTTTTTTCGGGTTTGAATCATGTAGTAATGTGGTACCACACAGTAACAGTCTATTAAACCTGGATTTGGTCAGTATTTCAGTCGGTAACACCGATTAGGTCTGGGTTATGGCCGCATCTGGCTAATGATTTTGCATTCTTCGCATACTTGTTGGCCAGATACTGGGTTTTTTCGGGTTTGAATCACGTAGTAATGTGGTACCACACTGAAGCAGACAATTTAACCTGGTTTCGATCAATATTTTAGGTGAAGAAACCAGTTGGGTCTAGGTTCTGCGCGCATCTGGCTCATGATTTTGCCTTCTTCGCATAATTGTTGGCCAGATCCTGGGTTTTCTCGGGTTTGAATTACGCAGTAATGTGGTTCCACACTGAAACAGTCCTCTAAACTTGGTTTCGATCAATATTTTAGAGGATAAAACCGGTTAGGCCTGGGTTTGGTCTGGGTTATGCCCGCATTTTGCTCATGATTTTGCCTTCTTCGGATACTTGTTGGCCAGATCATGGGTTTTTTCGGGTTTGAATCACGTAGTAATGTGGTACCACACAGTAACAGTCAATTAAACCTGGATTCGGTCAGTATTTTAGTCGGTAACACCGGTTAGGTCTGGGTTAGGACTGGGTTATGCCCGCATCTGGCTCATGATTTAGCCTTCTTCGCATGCTTGTTGGCCAGATCCTGTGTTTTTTCGGGTTTGAATCACGTAGTAATGTGGTACCACACTGAAACAGACAATTTAACCTGGTTTCGATCCACATTTTAGAACATAACACCGGTTTGGTCTGGGTTAGGTCTGGATTATGCCAGCTTCTGGCTCATGATTTTGCCTTCTTCGCATACATGTTGGCCAGATGCTGGGTATTTTCGGATTTGAATCACGTAGTAATGTGGTACTACACTGTAACAGACAATTTAACCTGGTTTCGATCAATATTTTAGAGGATGAAACCAGTTGGGTCTGGGTTATGCCCGCATCTGGCTCATGATTTTGCCTTCTTCGCATAATTGTTGGCCAGATCCTGGGTTTTTTCGGGTTTGAATTACGCAGTAATGTGGTTCCACACTGAAACAGTCCTCTAAACTGGGTTTCGATCAATATTTTAGAGGATAAAACCGGTTAGGTCTGGGTTAGGTCTGGGTTATGCCCGCATCTGGCTCATGATTTTGCCTTCTTCGCATACTTGTTGTCCAGATCCTGGGTTCTTCCGGGTTTGAATCACGTAGTAATGTGGTATCACACTGAAACAGTCAATTAAACCTGGTATCGATCAACATTTTAGAACATAACACCGGTTAGGTCTGGGTTAGGTCTGGGTTATGCCCGCATCTGGCTCATGATTTTGCCTTCTTCGCATAATTGTTGGCCAGATCCTGGGTTTTTTCGGGTTTGAATTACGCAGTAATGTGGTTCCACACTGAAACAGTCCTCTATACTGGGTTTCGATCAATATTTTAGAGGATAAAACCGGTTAGGTCTGGGTTAGGTCTGGGTTATGCCCGCATCTGGCTCATGATTCTGCCTTTTCCGCATTCTAGTTGGCCAGATCCTTGGTTTTCCCTGGTTTGAATCACGTAGAAATGTGGTACCACACTGAAGCAGACAGTTAAACCTGGTTTCGATCCACATTTTAGAGGATAAAACCGGTTAGGTCTGTGTTAAGGCAGGGTTATGCCCACATTTTGCTCATGATTTTGCCTTCTTCGCATACTTGTTGGCCAGATCATGGGTTTTTTCGGGTTTGAATCACGTAGTAATGTGATACCACTCAATAACACTCAACTAAACTTGGTTTCAATCAATATTTGAGTGGATAACACCGGTTAGGTCTGGGTTAGCTCTGGGTTATGCCTGCATCTGGCTCATGATTTTGTTTTCTTCGCATACTTTTTGGCGAGATCCTGGGTTTTTTCGAGTTTGAATCACGTAGAAATGTGGTAGCACACAGTAACAGTCAATTACACCTGGATTCGGCCTGTATTTTAGTCAGTTACACCGGTTAGGTCTAGGTTAGGTCTGGGTTAGGACTGGGATATGCCCGCATCTGGCCCATGATTTTGCCTTCATCGCATGCTTGGTGGCCAGATCCTGGGTTTTGACGGGTTTGAATCACGTAGTATTGTGGTGCCACACTGAAACAGACAATTTAACCTGGTTTCGATCAACATTTGAGTGGATAACACCGGTTAGGTCTGGGTTAGGTCTGGGTTATGCCCGCATCTGGCTCATGATTTTGCCTCCTTCGCATACTTGTTGGCCAGATCCTGGGTTTTTTCGGGTTTGAATCACGTCGTAATGTGATACCACACAGAAACAGACAATTTAACCTGGTTTCGATTAATATTTTAGAGGATGATACCGGTTTGGTCTGGGCAAGGTCTGGGTTATGTCCGCATCTGGCTCATGATTTTGCCTTTTCCGCATTCTAGTTGGCCAGATCCTTGGTTTTCCCTGGTTTGAATCACGTAGAAATGTGGTACCACACTGAAGCAGACAGTTAAACCTGGTTTCGATCCACATTTTAGAGGATAAAACCGGTTAGGTCTGGGTTAAGGCAGGGTTATGCCCACATTTTGCTCATGATTTTGCCTTCTTCGCATACTTGTTGGCCAGATCATGGGTTTTTTCGGGTTTGAATCACGTAGTAATGTGATACCACTCAATAACACTCAATTAAACTTGGTTTCAATCAATATTTGAGTGGATAACACCGGTTAGGTCTGGGTCAGGTCTGGGTTATGCCCGCATCTGGCTCATGATTTTGCCTTTTCCGCATTCTTGTTGGCCAGATCGTTGGTGTTCCCTGGTTTGGATCACGTAGAAATGTGGTATCACACTGAAACAGACAATTAAGCCTGGGTTCGATCAATATTTTAGAGGATAAAACCGGTTAGGTCTGGTTTAGGTCTGGGTTATGCCCGCATCTGGCTCATGATTTTGACTTCTTCGCATAGATGGTGGCCAGATCCAGGGTTTTTTCGGGTTTGAATCAAGTAGTAATATGGTACCACGCAGTAACAGTCTATTAAACCTGGATTCGGTCAGTATTTTAGTCGGTAACACCGATTAGGTCTGGGTTATGCCCGCATCTGGCTCATGATTTTGCCTTCTTCGCATAGATGTTGGCCAGATCCTGGGTTTTTTCGGGTTTGAATCACGTAGTAATGTGGTACCACACAGAAACAGTCAATTAAACCTGGTTTCGATCCACATTTGATAGGATAAAACCGGTTAGGTCTGGGTTAGGTCTGGGTTATGCCAGCATTTTGCTCATGATTTGGCTTCTTCGCATACTTGGTGGCCAGATCATGGGTTTTTTCGGGTTTGAATCACGTAGTAATGTGGTACCATACAGTAACAGTCTATTAAACCTGGATTTGGTCAGTATTTCAGTCGGTAACACCGATTAGGTCTGGGTTATGGCCGCATCTGGCTTATGATTTTGCATTCTTCGCATACTTGTTGGCCAGATCCTGGGTTTTGACGGGTTTGAATCACGTAGTAACGTGGTACCACACAGTAACAGTCAATTAAACCTGGTTTCGATCCACATTTTATAGGATAAAACCAGATAGGTCTGTGTTAGGTCTGGGTTATGCCCGCATTTTGCTCATGATTTTGCCTTCTTCGCATACTTGTTGGCCAGATCCTGGATTTTTTCGGGTTTGAATGACGTAGAAATGTGGTAGCACACAGTAACAGTCAATTAAACCTGGATTCGGCCAGTATATTAGTCAGTTACACCGGTTAGGTCTAGGTTAGGTCTGGGTTAGGACTGGGTTATGCCCGCATCTGGATCATGATTTTGCCTTCTTCGCATACTTGTTGGCCAGATCCTGGGTTTTTTCGGGTTTGAATCACGTAGTAATGTGGTACCACACAGAAACAGACAATTTATCCTGGTTTCGATCAATATTTTAGAGGATAAACCCGGTTGGATCTGGGTTAGGTATGGGTTATGCCCGCATCTGGCTCATGATTTTGCCTTCTTCGCATAGATGTTGGCCGGATCCTGGGTTTTTTCGGGTTTGAATCACGTAGTATTGTGGTACCACACTGAAACAGTCAATTAAATCTGGTTTCGATCAATATTTTGGAGGATGAAACCGGTTTGGTCTGGGTTAGGACTGGGTTATGTCCGCATCTGGCTCATGATTGTGCCTTCTTCGCATACTTGTTGGCCAGATCCTTGGTTTTCCCTGATTTGAATCACGTAGAAATGTGGTACCACACTGAAGCAGACAGTTAAACCTGGTTTCGATCCACATTTTAGAACATAACACCGGTTTGGTCTGGGTTAGGTCTGGATTATGCCCGCTTCTGGCTCATGATTTTGCCTTCTTCGCATACTTGTTGGCCAGATCCAGGGTTTTTTCGGGTTTGAATCACGTAGTAATGTGGTACCACACAGTAACAGTCAATTCATCCTGGATGCGATCAGTATTTTAGTCGGTAACACCGGTTAGGTCTGGGTTAGGACTGGGTTATGCCCGCATCTGGATCATGATTTTGCCTTCTTCGCATACTTGTTGGCCAGATCCTGGATTTTTTCGGGTTTGAATCACGTAGTAATGTGGTACCACACAGAAACAGACAATTTATCCTGGTTTCGATCAATATTTTAGAGGATAAACCCGGTTGGATCTGGGTTAGGTATGGGTTATGCCCGCATCTGGCTCATGATTTTGCCTTCTTCGCATAGATGTTGGCCGGATCCTGGGTTTTTTCGGGTTTGAATCACGTAGTATTGTGGTACCACACTGAAACAGTCAATTAAATCTGGTTTCGATCAATATTTTGGAGGATGAAACCGGTTTGGTCTGGGTTAGGTCTGGGTTATGTCCGCATCTGGCTCATGATTGTGCCTTTTCCGCATTCTAGTTGGCCAGATCCTTGGTTTTCCCTGATTTGAATCACGTAGAAATGTGGTACCACACTGATGCAGACAGTTAAACCTGGTTTCGATCCACATTTTAGAGGATAAAACCGGTTAGGTCTGGGTTAAGGCAGGGTTATGCCCACATTTTGCTCATGATTTTGCCTTCTTCGCATACTTGTTGTCCAGATCCTGGGTTTTTTCGGGTTTGAATCACGTAGTAATGTGGTATCACACTGAAACAGTCAACTAAACCTGGTATCGATCCACATTTTAGAACATAACACCGGTTAGGTCTGGGTTAGGTCTGGGTTACGGCCGCATCTGGGTCATGATTTTGTTTTCTTCGCATACTTTTTGGCGAGATCCTGGGTTTTTTCGGGTTTGAATCACGTAGACATGTGGTAGCACACAGTAACAGTCAATTAAACCTGGATTCGGCCAGTATATTAGTCAGTTACACCGGTTAGGTCTAGGTTAGGTCAGGGTTAGGACTGGGTCATGCCCGCATCTGGATCATGATTTTGCCTTCTTCGCATACTTGTTGGCCAGATCCTGGGTTTTTTCGGGTTTGAATCACGTAGTAATGTGGTACCACACAGAAACAGACAATTTAACCTGGTTTCGATCAATATTTTAGAGGATAAACCCGGTTGGATCTGGGTTAGGTATGGGTTATGCCCGCATCTGGCTCATGATTTTGCCTTCTTCGCATAGATGTTGGCCAGATCCTGGGTTTTTTCGGGTTTGAATCACGTAGTATTGTGGTACCACACTGAAACAGTCAATTAAACCTGGTTTCGATCAATATTTTAGAGGATGAAACCGGTTTGGTCTGGGATAGGTCTTGGTTATGTCCGCATCTGGCTCATGGTTGTGCCTTTTCCGCATTCTAGTTGGCCAGATCCTTGGTTTTCCCTGATTTGAATCACGTAGAAATGTGGTACCACACTGAAGCAGACAGTTAAACCTGGTTTCGATCCACATTTTAGAACATAACACCGGTTTGGTCTGGGTTAGGTCTGGATTATGCCCGCTTCTGGCTCATGATTTTGCCTTCTTCGTATACTTGTTGGCCAGATCCAGGGTTTTTTCGGGTTTGAATCACGTAGTAATGTGGTACCACACAGTAACAGTCAATTCATCCTGGATGCGATCAGTATTTTAGTCGGTAACACCGGTTAGGTCTGGTTTAGGTCTGGGTTATGCCCGCATCTGGCTCATGATTTTGCCTTCTTCGCATAGATGGTGGCCAGATCCTGGGTTTTTTCGGGTTTGAATCACGTAGTAATGTGGTACCACACAGTAACAGTCAATTCATCCTGGATGCGGTCAGTATTTTAGTCGGTAACACCGGTTAGGTCTGGGTTAGGACTGGGTTATGCCCTACGAGGAGTTCGCCATAGAGCGGCGGAACCTCCAACGCGCCATCCGAGACGCCAAGGCACGGGCATGGAAAGACCTCCTCGGGGAACTGAACAGAGATCCGTGGGGGCGCCCGTACAGGCTTGTAATGGACAAGCTTCGTCCATGGGCGCCCCCTCTGACGGAGACTCTCGACCTCCAGTTTTTAGAGGAGGTGGTATCAACCCTGTTCCCGGGGTCTAACCGGGTTGGGGTACCACCTCCTCGAGAACCCTGGGACCCTGCCATCTGGTCCCAGGAACTGGAGGTCACTCCCGAGGAGATGGGCCGAGCCGTTCGTCGGATGAGGGCTCGGAGGGTTGCTCCGAGTCCCGACGGCATGCCCGGCCAGGTGTTGGCCTGTGCCCTTGGCGTCTTGAGCCCGCGGTTTGGGAGGCTGCTTAGCGGTTGCCTCCGCCGAGGGGAATTCCCCTCGCCCTGGAAGGCGGCGCGGCTGGTCCTTCTTCGGAAGGCGGGAAGGCCCGCAGGTACGCCCTCTGCGTACCGGCCGGTGTGTTTGTTGGATGAGGCGGGCAAGCTCTTTGAGCGCATAGTGGCTGCCCGCCTCTCCAACCACCTGTCCACAGTGGGACCCGACTTGGCCGCCTGCCAATTCGGCTTTAGAGAGGGACGGTCCACCCTCGATGCCATCGAGCTGGTCCGTTCCCTCTCTCAGGGGGCCACCTCCCAGGGTAGGGTGGTTCTGGCGATATCACTAGATATCGTCAATGCCTTTAACACCCTGCCCTGGGAGGCGATTATGGGGGCGCTAGAGTTTCATCGGGTGCCCCCATATCTGAGGAGGATAGTTGGGTCCTACCTGAGCGACAGGTGGATCAGTTGCACCGGCCGAGACGGAGTTACGATGCGGAGGGGGGTTGTACGCGGTGTTCCGCAGGGGTCGGTTCTAGGACCCTTGCTATGGAACATCGGGTACGACTCGGTACTGCGGGCCCCTCTGCCCACTGACGTAGCGCTGGCGTGTTATGCCGATGACACGCTGGTGCTCGTCAGCGGGTCAGACTGGAGAGGGACAGCGCGCGCCGCGGAGGTGACGGTGGCCACCGTCGTCGCCGAAATCCGCAGGCTGGGCCTAGAGGTGGCACCCCAGAAAACGGAGGCCATGTACTTTCAAAAACTTGGCCCCCGTGGGGTTCCGCCGGCCGGCCTGCGGATCCGAGTTGGGACAGCCTACGTCGAGGTGAAGGCCCATATGAAGTATCTGGGCCTGATCCTCGACAGCCGTTGGCGCTTCATCGAGCATTTCGACCGCTTGGCCCCCCGTGTGGAGAGGGCGGCTGCCGCGTTAGGCCGCCTTCTTCCGAATATCGGGGGGCCTGATGCTGGAGTCCGCCGCCTCTATGTAGAGGTGGTGCGTTCAATTGCCCTCTACGGGGCCCCAATTTGGGCCCTGCAACTGGATGCCAGCCGGCGCAGCACGGAGATGCTGCGCCGCGTCAACCGTCGGCTGGCAATCCGGGTGGTAAGAGGGTATCGCACCATCTCCCACGAGGCGGCGACTACCCTGGCGTGTCTCCCGCCCTTGGAGCTCCTAGCCTGGAGAAACCAATTGGTTTTCCGGCATTCCAGGGAGCTTCAGGAGGCTGGGAGGCCGCCAGAGGAGAGGAGGCAAGCGGTCGAAGCGACGAGGCGCCATGCCCAACGGACCGTTTTGTTTGTGTGGTTCCGCCAACTAATTCAGGCTGGTGGAGCCGCACAACGGTCCGTTGGTGCAGTCCTGCTACATTGGCAAGAGTGGCAGGACAAACCGGGTAGGCTGTCCTACAGGATGACACAGGTGCTCACCGGGCATGGTTGCTTTGGTGAGTACCTGTGTCGAATCGGGAAGGAGGCGACGGCGGTGTGCCACCACTGTGGGGGCCCTCAAGACACGGCGCAGCACACGTTGGCAGCATGCCCAGCGTGGGCAGACGAGCGCCGTGTCCTGCAACAGGAAGTTGGGAGGAACCTCTCGCTGGCCACAGTAATTGGCAAGATGGTGGCCAGCGAGAGGACATGGCAAGTGGTGGCCTCCTTCTGTGAGGTAGTTATGTCACAGAAGGAGGCCGACGAGCGGGCGCGCGAGCTGGCCGCGCATCCCGCTCGGAGAGGGAGGGCTCGGAGAGGGGCGAGGGCGAGGCGACTTTCGCCTCCTGGCCCCCTTCAGTAGCTCCTGAAGAGGTGGGGCGGCCCGTCAGCTTTCACCTCCGGCCACCACGTCGATGGCCGGGGGATGGACGGGCTGCCCGTGGGGGTTGCAGGTGCTCGGCGTTAGGGGCCCGAGCAGCGAAGTCAGCCCCGGGGCCGCGGGCGTCGGGTGACCTGGCGTCCGCGGCGGAAAAATAAGGGGGGAATGATACGTTGTCGTTCCCCCCGGGATGAGCCTCGACAGGCAAGGCGCGGCGGGGGACTCTGTGATGTCTCACTAGAGTTCCCGGTCCCCCGCCACAGCGCCCGAGGACGGTCACCGTGGGGTTTTAGCCGGTAGGAGTCCGGCACTACACCGAGGCCCACCCCTACTTAAGGGCCTCGGGGTGTCCATGAGGATTTCCCCACGTAAAAAAAAAAAAAAAAAAAAAAGGACTGGGTTATGCCCGCATCTGGCTCATGATTTAGCCTTCTTCGCATGCTTGTTGGCCAGATCCTGTGTTTTTTCGGGTTTGAATCACGTAGTAATGTGGTACCACACTGAAACAGACAATTTAACCTGGTTTCGATCCACATTTTAGAACATAACACCGGTTTGGTCTGGGTTAGGTCTGGATTATGCCCGCTTCTGGCTCATGATTTCGCCTTCTTCGCATACTTGTTGGCCAGATCCAGGGTTTTTTCGGGTTTGAATCACGTAGTAATGTGGCACCACACTGAAACTGTCAATTAAACCTGGTTTCGATCCACATTTTAGAACATAACACCGGTTTGGTCTGGGTTAGGTCTGGATTATGCCCGCTTCTGGCTCATAATTTTGCCTTCTTCGCATACTTGTTGGCCAGATCCAGGGTTTTTTCGGATTTGAATCACGTAGTAATGTGGTACCACACAGTAACAGTCAATTCATCCTGGATGCGGTCAGTATTTTAGTCGGTAACACCGGTTAGGTCTGGTTTAGGTCTGGGTTATGCCCGCATCTGGCTCATGATTTTGCCTTCTTCGCATAGATGGTGGCCAGATCCTGTGTTTTTTCGGGTTTGAATCACGTAGTAATGTGGTACCACACAGTAACAGTCTATTAAACCTGGATTCGGTCAGTATTTCAGTCGGTAACACCGATTAGGTCTGCGTTATGGCCGCATCTGGCTCATGATTTTGCATTCATCGCAAACTTGTTGGCCAAATCCTGGGTTTTGACGGGTTTGAATCACGTAGTAATGTGGTACCACACAGTAACAGTCAATTAAACCTGGTTTCGATCCACATTTTAGAACATAACACCGGTTTGGTCTGGGTTAGGTCTGGATTATGCCCGCTTCTGGCTCATAATTTTGCCTTCTTCGCATACTTGTTGGCCAGATCCAGGGTTTTTTCGGGTTTGAATCACGTAGTAATGTGGTACCACACAGTAACAGTCAATTCATCCTGGATGCGGTCAGTATTTTAGTCGGTAACACCGGTTAGGTCTGGTTTAGGTCTGGGTTATGCCCGCATCTGGCTCATGATTTTGCCTTCTTCGCATAGATGGTGGCCAGATCCTGGGTTTTTTCGGGTTTGAATCACGTAGTAATGTGGTACCACACAGTAACAGTCTATTAAACCTGGATTCGGTCAGTATTTCAGTCGGTAACACCGATTAGGTCTGGGTTATGGCCGCATCTGGCTCATGATTTTGCATTCATCGCAAGCTTGTTGGCCAAATCCTGGGTTTTGACGGGTTTGAATCACGTAGTAATGTGGTACCACACTGAAACAGACAATTTAACCTGGTTTCGATCCACATTTTAGAACATAACACCGGTTTGGTCTGGGTTAGGACTGGGTTATGCCCGCATCTGGCTCATGATTTAGCCTTCTTCGCATGCTTGTTGGCCAGATCCTGTGTTTTTTCGGGTTTGAATCACGTACTAATGTGGTACCACACTGAAACAGACAATTTAACCTGGTTTCGATCCACATTTTAGAACATAACACCGGTTTGGTCTGGGTTAGGTCTGGATTATGCCCGCTTCTGGCTCATGATTTTGCCTTCTTCGCATACTTTTTGGCGAGATCCTGGGTTTTTTTGGGGTTTGAATCACGTAGTAATGTGGTACCACACAGTAACAGTCAATTAAACCTGGATTCGGTCAGTATTTTAGTCGGTAACACCAGTTAGGTCTGGGTTAGGTCTGGGTTATGCCCGCGTCTGGCTCATGATTCTGCCTTCTTCGCATACTTGTTGACCAGATGCTGGGTTTTTTCGGGTTTGAATCACGTAGAAATGTGGTACCACACTGAAGCAGACAGTTAAACCTGGTTTCGATCCACATTTTAGAGGATAAAACCGGTTAGGTCTGGGTTAAGGCAGGGTTATGCCCACATTTTGCTCACGATTTTGCCTTCTTCGCATACTTGTTGTCCAGATCCTGGGTTTTTTCGGGTTTGAATCACGTAGTAATGTGGTACCACACAGAAACAGACAATTTAACCTGGTTTCGATCAATATTTTAGAGGATAAACCCGGTTGGATCTGGGTTAGGTATGGGTTATGCCCGCATCTGGCTCATGATTTTGCCTTCTTCGCATAGATGTTGGCCAGATCCTGGGTTTTTTCGGGTTTGAATCACGTAGTATTGTGGTAACACACTGAAACAGTCAATTAAATCTGGTTTCGATCAATATTTTAGAGGATGAAACCGGTTTGGTCTGGGTTAGGTCTGGGTTATGTCCGCATCTGGCTCATGATTGTGCCTTTTCCGCATTCTAGTTGGCCAGATCCTTGGTTTTCCCTGATTTGAATCACGTAGAAATGTGGTACCACACTGAAGCAGACAGTTAAACCTGGTTTCGATCCACATTTTAGAGGATAAAACCGGTTAGGTCTGGGTTAAGGCAGGGTTATGCCCACATTTTGCTCACGATTTTGCCTTCTTCGCATACTTGTTGTCCAGATCCTGGGTTTTTTCGGGTTTGAATCACGTAGTAATGTGGTATCACACTGAAACAGTCAATTAAACCTGGTTTCGATCAATATTTTAGAGGATGAAACCGGTTTGGTCTGGGTTAGGTCTGGGTTATGTCCGCATCTGGCTCATGGTTGTGCCTTTTCCGCATTCTAGTTGGCCAGATCCTTGGTTTTCCCTGATTTGAATCACGTAGAAATGTGGTACCACACTGAAGCAGACAGTTAAACCTGGTTTCGATCAATATTTTAGGGGATGAAACCAGTTGGGTCTGGGTTATGCCCGCATTTTGCTCATGATTTTGCATTCTTCGCATACTTGTTGGCCAGATCCAGGGTTTTTTCGGGTTTGAATCACGTAGTAATGTGGTACCACACTGAAACAGTCAATTAAACCTGGATTCGGTCAGTATTTTAGTCGGTAACACCGGTTAGGTCTGGGTTAGGTCTGGGTTATGCCCCCATCTGGCTCATGATTTTGCTTTCTTCGCATACTTTTCGGCGAGATCCTGGGTTTTTTTGGGGTTTGAATCACGTAGTAATGTGGTACCACACAGTAACAGTCAATTAAACCTGGATTCGGTCAGTATTTTAGTCGGTAACACCAGTTAGGCCTGGGTTAGGTCTGGGTTATGCCCGCGTCTGGCTCATGATTCTGCCTTCTTCGCATACTTGTTGGCCAGATCCTGGGTTTTTTCGGGTTTGAATCACGTAGTAATGTGGTACCACACAGAAACAGACAATTTAACCTGGTTTCGATCAATATTTTAGAGGATAAACCCGGTTGGATCTGGGTTAGGTATGGGTTATGCCCGCATCTGGCTCATGATTTTGCCTTCTTCGCATAGATGTTGGCCAGATCCTGGGTTTTTTCGGGTTTGAATCACGTAGTATTGTGGTACCACACTGAAACAGTCAATTAAACCTGGTTTCGATCAATATTTTACAGGATGAAACCGGTTTGGTCTGGGATAGGTCTTGGTTATGTCCGCATCTGGCTCATGGTTGTGCCTTTTCCGCATTCTAGTTGGCCAGATCCTTGGTTTTCCCTGATTTGAATCACGTAGAAATGTGGTACCACACTGAAGCAGACAGTTAAACCTGGTTTCGATCCACATTTTAGAACATAACACCGGTTTGGTCTGGGTTAGGTCTGGATTATGCCCGCTTCTGGCTCATGATTTTGCCTTCTTCGCATACTTGTTGGCCAGATCCAGGGTTTTTTCGGGTTTGAATCACGTAGTAATGTGGTACCACACAGTAACAGTCAATTCATCCTGGATGCGATCAGTATTTTAGTCGGTAACACCGGTTAGGTCTGGTTTAGGTCTGGGTTATGCCCGCATCTGGCTCATGATTTTGCCTTCTTCGCATAGATGGTGGCCAGATCCTGGGTTTTTTCGGGTTTGAATCACGTAGTAATGTGGTACCACACAGTAACAGTCAATTCATCCTGGATGCGGTCAGTATTTTAGTCGGTAACACCGGTTAGGTCTGGGTTAGGACTGGGTTATGCCCTACGAGGAGTTCGCCATAGAGCGGCGGAACCTCCAACGCGCCATCCGAGACGCCAAGGCACGGGCATGGAAAGACCTCCTCGGGGAACTGAACAGAGATCCGTGGGGGCGCCCGTACAGGCTTGTAATGGACAAGCTTCGTCCATGGGCGCCCCCTCTGACGGAGACTCTCGACCTCCAGTTTTTAGAGGAGGTGGTATCAACCCTGTTCCCGGGGTCTAACCGGGTTGGGGTACCACCTCCTCGAGAACCCTGGGACCCTGCCATCTGGTCCCAGGAACTGGAGGTCACTCCCGAGGAGATGGGCCGAGCCGTTCGTCGGATGAGGGCTCGGAGGGTTGCTCCGAGTCCCGACGGCATGCCCGGCCAGGTGTTGGCCTGTGCCCTTGGCGTCTTGAGCCCGCGGTTTGGGAGGCTGCTTAGCGGTTGCCTCCGCCGAGGGGAATTCCCCTCGCCCTGGAAGGCGGCGCGGCTGTTCCTTCTTCGGAAGGCGGGAAGGCCCGCAGGTACGCCCTCTGCGTACCGGCCGGTGTGTTTGTTGGATGAGGCGGGCAAGCTCTTTGAGCGCATAGTGGCTGCCCGCCTCTCCAACCACCTGTCCACAGTGGGACCCGACTTGGCCGCCTGCCAATTCGGCTTTAGAGAGGGACGGTCCACCCTCGATGCCATCGAGCTGGTCCGTTCCCTCTCTCAGGGGGCCACCTCCCAGGGTAGGGTGGTTCTGGCGATATCACTAGATATCGTCAATGCCTTTAACACCCTGCCCTGGGAGGCGATTATGGGGGCGCTAGAGTTTCATCGGGTGCCCCCATATCTGAGGAGGATAGTTGGGTCCTACCTGAGCGACAGGTGGATCAGTTGCACCGGCCGAGACGGAGTTACGATGCGGAGGGGGGTTGTACGCGGTGTTCCGCAGGGGTCGGTTCTAGGACCCTTGCTATGGAACATCGGGTACGACTCGGTACTGCGGGCCCCTCTGCCCACTGACGTAGCGCTGGCGTGTTATGCCGATGACACGCTGGTGCTCGTCAGCGGGTCAGACTGGAGAGGGACAGCGCGCGCCGCGGAGGTGACGGTGGCCACCGTCGTCGCCGAAATCCGCAGGCTGGGCCTAGAGGTGGCACCCCAGAAAACGGAGGCCATGTACTTTCAAAAACTTGGCCCCCGTGGGGTTCCGCCGGCCGGCCTGCGGATCCGAGTTGGGACAGCCTACGTCGAGGTGAAGGCCCATATGAAGTATCTGGGCCTGATCCTCGACAGCCGTTGGCGCTTCATCGAGCATTTCGACCGCTTGGCCCCCCGTGTGGAGAGGGCGGCTGCCGCGTTAGGCCGCCTTCTTCCGAATATCGGGGGGCCTGATGCTGGAGTCCGCCGCCTCTATGTAGAGGTGGTGCGTTCAATTGCCCTCTACGGGGCCCCAATTTGGGCCCTGCAACTGGATGCCAGCCGGCGCAGCACGGAGATGCTGCGCCGCGTCAACCGTCGGCTGGCAATCCGGGTGGTAAGAGGGTATCGCACCATCTCCCACGAGGCGGCGACTACCCTGGCGTGTCTCCCGCCCTTGGAGCTCCTAGCCTGGAGAAACCAATTGGTTTTCCGGCATTCCAGGGAGCTTCAGGAGGCTGGGAGGCCGCCAGAGGAGAGGAGGCAAGCGGTCGAAGCGACGAGGCGCCATGCCCAACGGACCGTTTTGTTTGTGTGGTTCCGCCAACTAATTCAGGCTGGTGGAGCCGCACAACGGTCCGTTGGTGCAGTCCTGCTACATTGGCAAGAGTGGCAGGACAAACCGGGTAGGCTGTCCTACAGGATGACACAGGTGCTCACCGGGCATGGTTGCTTTGGTGAGTACCTGTGTCGAATCGGGAAGGAGGCGACGGCGGTGTGCCACCACTGTGGGGGCCCTCAAGACACGGCGCAGCACACGTTGGCAGCATGCCCAGCGTGGGCAGACGAGCGCCGTGTCCTGCAACAGGAAGTTGGGAGGAACCTCTCGCTGGCCACAGTAATTGGCAAGATGGTGGCCAGCGAGAGGACATGGCAAGTGGTGGCCTCCTTCTGTGAGGTAGTTATGTCACAGAAGGAGGCCGACGAGCGGGCGCGCGAGCTGGCCGCGCATCCCGCTCGGAGAGGGAGGGCTCGGAGAGGGGCGAGGGCGAGGCGACTTTCGCCTCCTGGCCCCCTTCAGTAGCTCCTGAAGAGGTGGGGCGGCCCGTCAGCTTTCACCTCCGGCCACCACGTCGATGGCCGGGGGATGGACGGGCTGCCCGTGGGGGTTGCAGGTGCTCGGCGTTAGGGGCCCGAGCAGCGAAGTCAGCCCCGGGGCCGCGGGCGTCGGGTGACCTGGCGTCCGCGGCGGAAAAATAAGGGGGGAATGATACGTTGTCGTTCCCCCCGGGATGAGCCTCGACAGGCAAGGCGCGGCGGGGGACTCTGTGATGTCTCACTAGAGTTCCCGGTCCCCCGCCACAGCGCCCGAGGACGGTCACCGTGGGGTTTTAGCCGGTAGGAGTCCGGCACTACACCGAGGCCCACCCCTACTTAAGGGCCTCGGGGTGTCCATGAGGATTTCCCCACGTAAAAAAAAAAAAAAAAAAAAAAAGGACTGGGTTATGCCCGCATCTGGCTCATGATTTAGCCTTCTTCGCATGCTTGTTGGCCAGATCCTGTGTTTTTTCGGGTTTGAATCACGTAGTAATGTGGTACCACACTGAAACAGACAATTTAACCTGGTTTCGATCCACATTTTAGAACATAACACCGGTTTGGTCTGGGTTAGGTCTGGATTATGCCCGCTTCTGGCTCATGATTTCGCCTTCTTCGCATACTTGTTGGCCAGATCCAGGGTTTTTTCGGGTTTGAATCACGTAGTAATGTGGCACCACACTGAAACTGTCAATTAAACCTGGTTTCGATCCACATTTTAGAACATAACACCGGTTTGGTCTGGGTTAGGTCTGGATTATGCCCGCTTCTGGCTCATAATTTTGCCTTCTTCGCATACTTGTTGGCCAGATCCAGGGTTTTTTCGGGTTTGAATCACGTAGTAATGTGATACCACACAGTAACAGTCAATTCATCCTGGATGCGGTCAGTATTTTAGTCGGTAACACCGGTTAGGTCTGGTTTAGGTCTGGGTTATGCCCGCATCTGGCTCATGATTTTGCCTTCTTCGCATAGATGGTGGCCAGATCCTGTGTTTTTTCGGGTTTGAATCACGTAGTAATGTGGTACCACACAGTAACAGTCTATTAAACCTGGATTCGGTCAGTATTTCAGTCGGTAACACCGATTAGGTCTGCGTTATGGCCGCATCTGGCTCATGATTTTGCATTCATCGCAAACTTGTTGGCCAAATCCTGGGTTTTGACGGGTTTGAATCACGTAGTAATGTGGTACCACACAGTAACAGTCAATTAAACCTGGTTTCGATCCACATTTTAGAACATAACACCGGTTTGGTCTGGGTTAGGTCTGGATTATGCCCGCTTCTGGCTCATAATTTTGCCTTCTTCGCATACTTGTTGGCCAGATCCAGGGTTTTTTCGGGTTTGAATCACGTAGTAATGTGGTACCACACAGTAACAGTCAATTCATCCTGGATGCGGTCAGTATTTTAGTCGGTAACACCGGTTAGGTCTGGTTTAGGTCTGGGTTATGCCCGCATCTGGCTCATGATTTTGCCTTCTTCGCATAGATGGTGGCCAGATCCTGGGTTTTTTCGGGTTTGAATCACGTAGTAATGTGGTACCACACAGTAACAGTCTATTAAACCTGGATTCGGTCAGTATTTCAGTCGGTAACACCGATTAGGTCTGGGTTATGGCCGCATCTGGCTCATGATTTTGCATTCATCGCAAGCTTGTTGGCCAAATCCTGGGTTTTGACGGGTTTGAATCACGTAGTAATGTGGTACCACACAGTAACAGTCAATTAAACCTGGTTTCGATCCACATTTTATATGATAAAACCGGATAGGTCTGGGTTAGGTCTGGGTTATGCCCGCATTTTGCTCATGATTTTGCCTTCTTCGCATACTTGTTGGCCAGATCATGGGTTTTTTCGGGTTTGAATCACGTAGTAATGTGGTACCACACAGTAACAGTCAATTAAACCTGGATTCGGTCAGTATTTTAGTCGGTAACATCGGTTAGGTCTGGGTTAGGTCTGGGTTATACCCGCATCTGGCTCATGATTATGCCTTCTTCGCATACTTGTTGGCCAGATCCTGAGTTCTTTCGGGTTTGAATCACGTAGTAATGTGGTACCACACAGTAACAGTCAATTCATCCTGGATGCGGTCAGTATTTTAGTCGGTAACACGGGTTAGGTCTGGGTTAGGACTGGGTTATGCCCGCATCTGGCTCATGATTTAGCCTTCTTCGCATACTTGTTGGCCAGATCCTGTGTTTTTTCGGGTTTGAATCACGTACTAATGTGGTACCACACTGAAACAGACAATTTAACCTGGTTTCGATCCACATTTTAGAACATAACACCGGTTTGGTCTGGGTTAGGACTGGGTTATGCCCGCATCTGGCTCATGATTTAGCCTTCTTCGCATGCTTGTTGGCCAGATCCTGTGTTTTTTCGGGTTTGAATCACGTACTAATGTGGTACCACACTGAAACAGACAATTTAACCTGGTTTCGATCCACATTTTAGAACATAACACCGGTTTGGTCTGGGTTAGGTCTGGATTATGCCCGCTTCTGGCTCATGATTTTGCCTTCTTCGCATACTTTTTGGCGAGATCCTGGGTTTTTTTGGGGTTTGAATCACGTAGTAATGTGGTACCACACAGTAACAGTCAATTAAACCTGGATTCGGTCAGTATTTTAGTCGGTAACACCAGTTAGGTCTGGGTTAGGTCTGGGTTATGCCCGCGTCTGGCTCATGATTCTGCCTTCTTCGCATACTTGTTGGCCAGATGCTGGGTTTTTTCGGGTTTGAATCACGTAGTAATGTGGTACCACACTGAAACAGACAATTTAACCTGGTTTCGATCAATATTTTAGGGGATGAAACCAGTTGGGTCTGGGTTCTGCCCGCATCTGGCTCATGATTTTGCCTTCTTCGCATAATTGTTGGCCAGATCCTGGGTTTTTCCGGGTTTGAATCACGTAGAAATGTGGTAGCACACAGTAACAATCAATTAAACCTGGATTCGGCCAGTATATTAGTCAGTTACACCGGTTAGGTCTAGGTTAGGTCTGGGTTAGGACTGGGTTATGCCCGCATCTGGATCATGATTTTGCCTTCTTCGCATACTTGTTGGCCAGATCCTGGGTTTTTTCGGGTTTGAATCACGTAGTAATGTGGTACCACACAGAAACAGACAATTTAACCTGGTTTCGATCAATATTTTAGAGGATAAACCCGGTTGGATCTGGGTTAGGTATGGGTTATGCCCGCATCTGGCTCATGATTTTGCCTTCTTCGCATAGATGTTGGCCAGATCCTGGGTTTTTTCGGGTTTGAATCACGTAGTATTGTGGTACCACACTGAAACAGTCAATTAAATCTGGTTTCGATCAATATTTTAGAGGATGAAATCGGTTAGGTCTGGGTTAAGGCAGGGTTATGCCCACAGTTTGCTCATGATTTTGCCTTCTTCGCATACTTGTTGTCCAGATCCTGGGTTTTTTCGGGTTTGAATCACGTAGTAATGTGGTATCACACTGAAACAGTCAATTAAACCTGGTTTCGATCAATATTTTAGAGGATGAAACCGGTTTGGTCTGGATTAGGTCTGGGTTATGTCCGCATCTGGCTCATGGTTGTGCCTTTTCCGCATTCTAGTTGGCCAGATCCTTGGTTTTCCCTGATTTGAATCACGTAGAAATGTGGTACCACACTGAAGCAGACAGTTAAACCTGGTTTCGATCAATATTTTAGGGGATGAAACCAGTTGGGTCTGGGTTATGCCCGCATTTTGCTCATGATTTTGCATTCTTCGCATACTTGTTGGCCAGATCCAGGGTTTTTTCGGGTTTGAATCACGTAGTAATGTGGTACCACACTGAAACAGTCAATTAAACCTGGATTCGGTCAGTATTTTAGTCGGTAACACCGGTTAGGTCTGGGTTAGGTCTGGGTTATGCCCCCATCTGGCTCATGATTTTGCTTTCTTCGCATACTTTTCGGCGAGATCCTGGGTTTTTTTGGGGTTTGAATCACGTAGTAATGTGGTACCACACAGTAACAGTCAATTAAACCTGGATTCGGTCAGTATTTTAGTCGGTAACACCAGTTAGGCCTGGGTTAGGTCTGGGTTATGCCCGCGTCTGGCTCATGATTCTGCCTTCTTCGCATACTTGTTGGCCAGATCCTGGGTTTTTTCGGGTTTGAATCACGTAGTAATGTGGTACCACACAGAAACAGACAATTTAACCTGGTTTCGATCAATATTTTAGAGGATAAACCCGGTTGGATCTGGGTTAGGTATGGGTTATGCCCGCATCTGGCTCATGATTTTGCCTTCTTCGCATAGATGTTGGCCAGATCCTGGGTTTTTTCGGGTTTGAATCACGTAGTATTGTGGTACCACACTGAAACAGTCAATTAAACCTGGTTTCGATCAATATTTTACAGGATGAAACCGGTTTGGTCTGGGATAGGTCTTGGTTATGTCCGCATCTGGCTCATGGTTGTGCCTTTTCCGCATTCTAGTTGGCCAGATCCTTGGTTTTCCCTGATTTGAATCACGTAGAAATGTGGTACCACACTGAAGCAGACAGTTAAACCTGGTTTCGATCCACATTTTAGAACATAACACCGGTTTGGTCTGGGTTAGGTCTGGATTATGCCCGCTTCTGGCTCATGATTTTGCCTTCTTCGCATACTTGTTGGCCAGATCCAGGGTTTTTTCGGGTTTGAATCACGTAGTAATGTGGTACCACACAGTAACAGTCAATTCATCCTGGATGCGATCAGTATTTTAGTCGGTAACACCGGTTAGGTCTGGTTTAGGTCTGGGTTATGCCCGCATCTGGCTCATGATTTTGCCTTCTTCGCATAGATGGTGGCCAGATCCTGGGTTTTTTCGGGTTTGAATCACGTAGTAATGTGGTACCACACAGTAACAGTCAATTCATCCTGGATGCGGTCAGTATTTTAGTCGGTAACACCGGTTAGGTCTGGGTTAGGACTGGGTTATGCCCTACGAGGAGTTCGCCATAGAGCGGCGGAACCTCCAACGCGCCATCCGAGACGCCAAGGCACGGGCATGGAAAGACCTCCTCGGGGAACTGAACAGAGATCCGTGGGGGCGCCCGTACAGGCTTGTAATGGACAAGCTTCGTCCATGGGCGCCCCCTCTGACGGAGACTCTCGACCTCCAGTTTTTAGAGGAGGTGGTATCAACCCTGTTCCCGGGGTCTAACCGGGTTGGGGTACCACCTCCTCGAGAACCCTGGGACCCTGCCATCTGGTCCCAGGAACTGGAGGTCACTCCCGAGGAGATGGGCCGAGCCGTTCGTCGGATGAGGGCTCGGAGGGTTGCTCCGAGTCCCGACGGCATGCCCGGCCAGGTGTTGGCCTGTGCCCTTGGCGTCTTGAGCCCGCGGTTTGGGAGGCTGCTTAGCGGTTGCCTCCGCCGAGGGGAATTCCCCTCGCCCTGGAAGGCGGCGCGGCTGTTCCTTCTTCGGAAGGCGGGAAGGCCCGCAGGTACGCCCTCTGCGTACCGGCCGGTGTGTTTGTTGGATGAGGCGGGCAAGCTCTTTGAGCGCATAGTGGCTGCCCGCCTCTCCAACCACCTGTCCACAGTGGGACCCGACTTGGCCGCCTGCCAATTCGGCTTTAGAGAGGGACGGTCCACCCTCGATGCCATCGAGCTGGTCCGTTCCCTCTCTCAGGGGGCCACCTCCCAGGGTAGGGTGGTTCTGGCGATATCACTAGATATCGTCAATGCCTTTAACACCCTGCCCTGGGAGGCGATTATGGGGGCGCTAGAGTTTCATCGGGTGCCCCCATATCTGAGGAGGATAGTTGGGTCCTACCTGAGCGACAGGTGGATCAGTTGCACCGGCCGAGACGGAGTTACGATGCGGAGGGGGGTTGTACGCGGTGTTCCGCAGGGGTCGGTTCTAGGACCCTTGCTATGGAACATCGGGTACGACTCGGTACTGCGGGCCCCTCTGCCCACTGACGTAGCGCTGGCGTGTTATGCCGATGACACGCTGGTGCTCGTCAGCGGGTCAGACTGGAGAGGGACAGCGCGCGCCGCGGAGGTGACGGTGGCCACCGTCGTCGCCGAAATCCGCAGGCTGGGCCTAGAGGTGGCACCCCAGAAAACGGAGGCCATGTACTTTCAAAAACTTGGCCCCCGTGGGGTTCCGCCGGCCGGCCTGCGGATCCGAGTTGGGACAGCCTACGTCGAGGTGAAGGCCCATATGAAGTATCTGGGCCTGATCCTCGACAGCCGTTGGCGCTTCATCGAGCATTTCGACCGCTTGGCCCCCCGTGTGGAGAGGGCGGCTGCCGCGTTAGGCCGCCTTCTTCCGAATATCGGGGGGCCTGATGCTGGAGTCCGCCGCCTCTATGTAGAGGTGGTGCGTTCAATTGCCCTCTACGGGGCCCCAATTTGGGCCCTGCAACTGGATGCCAGCCGGCGCAGCACGGAGATGCTGCGCCGCGTCAACCGTCGGCTGGCAATCCGGGTGGTAAGAGGGTATCGCACCATCTCCCACCAGGCGGCGACTACCCTGGCGTGTCTCCCGCCCTTGGAGCTCCTAGCCTGGAGAAACCAATTGGTTTTCCGGCATTCCAGGGAGCTTCAGGAGGCTGGGAGGCCGCCAGAGGAGAGGAGGCAAGCGGTCGAAGCGACGAGGCGCCATGCCCAACGGACCGTTTTGTTTGTGTGGTTCCGCCAACTAATTCAGGCTGGTGGAGCCGCACAACGGTCCGTTGGTGCAGTCCTGCTACATTGGCAAGAGTGGCAGGACAAACCGGGTAGGCTGTCCTACAGGATGACACAGGTGCTCACCGGGCATGGTTGCTTTGGTGAGTACCTGTGTCGAATCGGGAAGGAGGCGACGGCGGTGTGCCACCACTGTGGGGGCCCTCAAGACACGGCGCAGCACACGTTGGCAGCATGCCCAGCGTGGGCAGACGAGCGCCGTGTCCTGCAACAGGAAGTTGGGAGGAACCTCTCGCTGGCCACAGTAATTGGCAAGATGGTGGCCAGCGAGAGGACATGGCAAGTGGTGGCCTCCTTCTGTGAGGTAGTTATGTCACAGAAGGAGGCCGACGAGCGGGCGCGCGAGCTGGCCGCGCATCCCGCTCGGAGAGGGAGGGCTCGGAGAGGGGCGAGGGCGAGGCGACTTTCGCCTCCTGGCCCCCTTCAGTAGCTCCTGAAGAGGTGGGGCGGCCCGTCAGCTTTCACCTCCGGCCACCACGTCGATGGCCGGGGGATGGACGGGCTGCCCGTGGGGGTTGCAGGTGCTCGGCGTTAGGGGCCCGAGCAGCGAAGTCAGCCCCGGGGCCGCGGGCGTCGGGTGACCTGGCGTCCGCGGCGGAAAAATAAGGGGGGAATGATACGTTGTCGTTCCCCCCGGGATGAGCCTCGACAGGCAAGGCGCGGCGGGGGACTCTGTGATGTCTCACTAGAGTTCCCGGTCCCCCGCCACAGCGCCCGAGGACGGTCACCGTGGGGTTTTAGCCGGTAGGAGTCCGGCACTACACCGAGGCCCACCCCTACTTAAGGGCCTCGGGGTGTCCATGAGGATTTCCCCACGTAAAAAAAAAAAAAAAAAAAAAAAGGACTGGGTTATGCCCGCATCTGGCTCATGATTTAGCCTTCTTCGCATGCTTGTTGGCCAGATCCTGTGTTTTTTCGGGTTTGAATCACGTAGTAATGTGGTACCACACTGAAACAGACAATTTAACCTGGTTTCGATCCACATTTTAGAACATAACACCGGTTTGGTCTGGGTTAGGTCTGGATTATGCCCGCTTCTGGCTCATGATTTCGCCTTCTTCGCATACTTGTTGGCCAGATCCAGGGTTTTTTCGGGTTTGAATCACGTAGTAATGTGGCACCACACTGAAACTGTCAATTAAACCTGGACGGTCAGTATTTCAGTCGGTAACACCGATTAGGTCTGCGTTATGGCCGCATCTGGCTCATGATTTTGCATTCATCGCAAACTTGTTGGCCAAATCCTGGGTTTTGACGGGTTTGAATCACGTAGTAATGTGGCACCACACAGTAACAGTCAATTAAACCTGGTTTCGATCCACATTTTAGAACATAACACCGGTTTGGTCTGGGTTAGGTCTGGATTATGCCCGCTTCTGGCTCATGATTTTGCCTTCTTCGCATACTTGTTGGCCAGATCCAGGGTTTTTTCGGGTTTGAATCACGTAGTAATGTGGTACCACACAGTAACAGTCAATTCATCCTGGATGCGGTCAGTATTTTAGTCGGTAACACCGGTTAGGTCTGGTTTAGGTCTGGGTTATGCCCGCATCTGGCTCATGATTTTGCCTTCTTCGCATAGATGGTGGCCAGATCCTGGGTTTTTTCGGGTTTGAATCACGTAGTAATGTGGTACCACACAGTAACAGTCTATTAAACCTGGATTCGGTCAGTATTTCAGTCGGTAACACCGATTAGGTCTGGGTTATGGCCGCATCTGGCTCATGATTTTGCATTCATCGCAAGCTTGTTGGCCAAATCCTGGGTTTTGACGGGTTTGAATCACGTAGTAATGTGGTACCACACAGTAACAGTCAATTAAACCTGGTTTCGATCCACATTTTATATGATAAAACCGGATAGGTCTGGGTTAGGTCTGGGTCATGCCCGCATTTTGCTCATGATTTTGCCTTCTTCGCATACTTGTTGGCCAGATCATGGGTTTTTTCGGGTTTGAATCACGTAGTAATGTGGTACCACACAGTAACAGTCAATTAAACCTGGATTCGGTCAGTATTTTAGTCGGTAACATCGGTTAGGTCTGGGTTAGGTCTGGGTTATACCCGCATCTGGCTCATGATTATGCCTTCTTCGCATACTTGTTGGCCAGATCCTGAGTTCTTTCGGGTTTGAATCACGTAGTAATGTGGTACCACACAGTAACAGTCAATTCATCCTGGATGCGGTCAGTATTTTAGTCGGTAACACCGGTTAGGTCTGGGTTAGGACTGGGTTATGCCCGCATCTGGCTCATGATTTAGCCTTCTTCGCATGCTTGTTGGCCAGATCCTGTGTTTTTTCGGGTTTGAATCACGTACTAATGTGGTACCACACTGAAACAGACAATTTAACCTGGTTTCGATCCACATTCTAGAACATAACACCGGTTTGGTCTGGGTTAGGTCTGGATTATGCCCGCTTCTGGCTCATGATTTTGCCTTCTTCGCATACTTTTTGGCGAGATCCTGGGTTTTTTTGGGGTTTGAATCACGTAGTAATGTGGTACCACACAGTAACAGTCAATTAAACCTGGATTCGGTCAGTATTTTAGTCGGTAACACCAGTTAGGTCTGGGTTAGGTCTGGGTTATGCCCGCGTCTGGCTCATGATTCTGCCTTCTTCGCATACTTGTTGGCCAGATGCTGGGTTTTTTCGGGTTTGAATCACGTAGTAATGTGGTACCACACTGAAACAGACAATTTAACCTGGTTTCGATCAATATTTTAGGGGATGAAACCAGTTGGGTCTGGGTTCTGCCCGCATCTGGCTCATGATTTTGCCTTCTTCGCATAATTGTTGGCCAGATCCTGGGTTTTTTCGGGTTTGAATTACGCAGTAATGTGGTTCCACACTGAAACAGACCTCTAAACTTGGTTTCGATCAATATTTTAGAGGATAAAACCGGTTAGGTCTGGGTTAGGTCTGGGTTATGCCCACATCTGGCTCATGATTTTGCCTTCTTCGCATACTTGTTGTCCAGATCCTGGGTTTTTTCGGGTTTGAATCACGTAGAAATGTGGTAGCACACAGTAACAATCAATTAAACCTGGATTCGGCCAGTATATTAGTCAGTTACACCGGTTAGGTCTAGGTTAGGTCTGGGTTAGGACTGGGTTATGCCCGCATCTGGATCATGATTTTGCCTTCTTCGCATACTTGTTGGCCAGATCCTGGGTTTTTTCGGGTTTGAATCACGTAGTAATGTGGTACCACACAGAAACAGACAATTTAACCTGGTTTCGATCAATATTTTAGAGGATAAACCCGGTTGGATCTGGGTTAGGTATGGGTTATGCCCGCATCTGGCTCATGATTTTGCCTTCTTCGCATAGATGTTGGCCAGATCCTGGGTTTTTTCGGGTTTGAATCACGTAGTATTGTGGTACCACACTGAAACAGTCAATTAAATCTGGTTTCGATCAATATTTTAGAGGATGAAACCGGTTTGGTCTGGGTTAGGTCTGGGTTATGTCCGCATCTGCCTCATGATTGTGCCTTTTCCGCATTCTAGTTGGCCAGATCCTTGGTTTTCCCTGATTTGAATCACGTAGAAATGTGGTACCACACTGAAGCAGACAGTTAAACCTGGTTTCGATCCACATTTTAGAGGATAAAACCGGTTAGGTCTGGGTTAAGGCAGGGTTATGCCCACATTTTGCTCATGATTTTGCCTTCTTCGCATACTTGTTGTCCAGATCCTGGGTTTTTTCGGGTTTGAATCACGTAGTAATGTGGTATCACACTGAAACAGTCAATTAAACCTGGTTTCGATCAATATTTTAGAGGATGAAACCGGTTTGGTCTGGGTTAGGTCTGGGTTATGTCCGCATCTGGCTCATGGTTGTGCCTTTTCCGCATTCTAGTTGGCCAGATCCTTGGTTTTCCCTGATTTGAATCACGTAGAAATGTGGTACCACACTGAAGCAGACAGTTAAACCTGGTTTCGATCAATATTTTAGGGGATGAAACCAGTTGGGTCTGGGTTATGCCCGCATTTTGCTCATGATTTTGCATTCTTCGCATACTTGTTGGCCAGATCCAGGGTTTTTTCGGGTTTGAATCACGTAGTAATGTGGTACCACACTGAAACAGTCAATTAAACCTGGATTCGGTCAGTATTTTAGTCGGTAACACCGGTTAGGTCTGGGTTAGGTCTGGGTTATGCCCCCATCTGGCTCATGATTTTGCTTTCTTCGCATACTTTTTGGCGAGATCCTGGGTTTTTTTGGGGTTTGAATCACGTAGTAATGTGGTACCACACAGTAACAGTCAATTAAACCTGGATTCGGTCAGTATTTTAGTCGGTAACACCAGTTAGGTCTGGGTTAGGTCTGGGTTATGCCCGCGTCTGGCTCATGATTCTGCCTTCTTCGCATACTTGTTGGCCAGATGCTGGGTTTTTTCGGGTTTGAATCACGTAGTAATGTGGTACCACACTGAAACAGACAATTTAACCTGGTTTCGATCAATATTTTAGGGGATGAAACCAGTTGGGTCTGGGTTCTGCCCGCATCTGGCTCATGATTTTGCCTTCTTCGCATACTTGTTGTCCAGATCCTGGGTTTTTTCGGGTTTGAATCACGTAGTAATGTGGTATCACACTGAAACAGTCAATTAAACCTGGTATCGATCCACATTTTAGAACATAACACCGGTTAGGTCTGGGTTAGGTCTGGGTTATGGCCGCATCTGGCTCATGATTTTGTTTTCTTCGCATACTTGTTGGCCAGATCCTGGGTTCTTTCGGGTTGGAATCACGTAGTAATGTGGTACCACACTGAAACAGTCAATTAAACCTGGATTCGGTCAGTATTTTAGGCGGTAACACCGGTTAGGTCTGGGTTAGGTCTGGGTTATGCCCGGATCTGGCTCCCGATTTTGCCTTCTTCACACACTTGTTGGCCAGATCCCGGTTTTTTTCGGGTTTGAATCACGTAGTAATATGGTACCACACATTAACAGTCAATTAAACCTGGATTCGGTCAGTATTTTAGGCGGTAACACCGGTTAGGTCTGGGTTAGGTCGGGGTTATGCCCGGATCTGGCTCCTGATTTTGCCTTCTTCACAAACTTGTTGGCCAGATCCCGGGTTTTTTCGGGTTTGGATCACGTAGTAATATGGTACCACACATTAACAGTCAATTAAACCTCGATTCGGTCAGTATTTTAGGTGATAACACCGGTTAGGTCTGGGCTAGGTCTGGGTTATGCCTGCATCTGGCTCATGATTTTGCCTTCTTCGCATACTTGTTGGCCAGATCCTGGGTTTTTTCGGGCATGAATGACGTAGTAATGAGGAACCACACAGTAACAGTCAATCAAACCTGGATTCGTTCAGTATTTTAGCCGGTAACACCGGTTAGGTCTGGGTTAGGTCTGGGTTATGCCCGCATTATGCTCACGATTTTGCGTTCTTCGCATTCTTGTTAGCCAGATCCCGGGTTTTTTCGGGTTTGAATCACGTAGTAATGTGGTACCACACTGAAACAGTCAATTAAACCTGGTTTCGATCCAGATTTTAGAACATAACCCCGGCTAGATCTGGGTTAGGTCTGGGTTATGCTCGCATCTGGCTCATGATTTTGCCTTCTTCGCATACTTGTTGGCCAGATCCAGGGTTTTTTCCGGTTTGAATCACGTAGTAATGTGGTACCACACATTAACAGTCAACTAAACCTAGATTCGGTCAATATTTTAGTAGATAAAACCGGTTAGGTCTGGGCAAGGTCTGGGTTATGCTCGCATCTGGCTCATGATTTTGCCTTCTTCGCATACTTGTTGGCCAGATCCTGGGTTCTTTCGGGTTGGAATCACGTAGTAATGTGGTACCACACTGAAACAGTCAATTAAACCTGGATTCGGTCAGTATTTTAGGCGGTAACACCGGTTAGGTCTGGGTTAGGCCTGGGTTATGCCCGGATCTGGCTCCTGATTTTGCCTTCTTCACACACTTGTTGGCCAGATCCCGGTTTTTTTCGCGTTTGAATCACGTAGTAATATGGTACCACATATTAACAGTCAATTAAACCTGGATTCGGTCAGTATTTTAGGCGGTAACACCGGTTAGGTCTGGGTTAGGTCTGGGTTATGCCCGCATCTGTCCCATGATTTTGCCTTCTTCGCATACATATTGGCCAGATCCTGGGTTTTTTCGGGTTTGAATCACGTAGTAATGTGGTACCACACTGAAACAGTCAATTAAACCTGGATTCGGTCAGTATTTTAGGCGGTAACACCGGTTAGGTCTGGGTTAGGTCTGGGTTATGCCCGGATCTGGCTCCTGATTTTGCCTTCTTCACACACTTGTTGGCCAGATCCCGGTTTTTTTCGGGTTTGAATCACGTAGTAATATGGTACCACACATTAACAGTCAATTAAACCTGGATTCGGTCAGTATTTTAGGCGGTAACACCGGTTAGGTCTGGGTTAGGTCTGGGTTATGCGCGGATCTGGCTCCTGATTTTGCCTTCTTCACACACTTGTTGGCCAGATCCCGGTTTTTTTCGGGTTTGAATCACGTAGTAATATGGAACCACACATTAACAGTCAATTAAACCTGGATTCGGTCAGTATTTTAGGCGGTAACACTGGTTAGGTCTGGGTTAGGTCTGGGTTATGCCCGCATCTGGCTCCTGATTTTGCCTTCTTCACACACTTGTTGGCCAGATCCCGGTTTTTTTCGGGTTTGAATCACGTAGTAATATGGAACCACACATTAACAGTCAATTAAACCTGGATTCGGTCAGTATTTTAGGCGGTAACACTGGTTAGGTCTGGGTTAGGTCTGGGTTATGCCCGCATCTGTCTCATGATTTTGCCTTCTTCGCATACATGTTGGCCAGATCCTGGGTTTTTTCGGGTTTGAATCACGTAGTAATGTGGTACCACACTGAAACAGTCAATTAAACCTGGTTTCGATCCACATTTTAGAACATAACACCGGTTAGAACTGGGTTATGTCTGGGTTATGCTCGCATCTGGCTCATGATTTTGCCTTCTTCGCATACTTGTTGGCCAGATCCTGGGTTCTTTCGGGTTGGAATCACGTAGTAATGTGGTACCACACTGAAACAGTCAATTAAACCTGTATTCGGTCAGTATTTTGGGCGGTAACACCGGTTAGGTCTGGGTTAGGTCTGGGTTATGCCCGGATCTGGCTCCTGATTTTGCATTCTTCACACACTTGTTGGCCAGATCCCGGTTTTTTTCGGGTTTGAATCACGTAGTAATATGGTACCACACATTAACAGTCAATTAAACCTGGATTCGGTCAGTATTTTAGGCGGTAACACCGGTTAGGTCTGGGTTAGGTCTGGGTTATGCCCGGATCTGGCTCCTGATTTTGCCTTCTTCTCATACTTGTTGGCCAGATCCCGGTTTTTTTCGGGTTTGAATCACGTAGTAATATGGTACCACACATTAACGGTCAATTAAACCTGGATACGGTCAGTATTTTAGGCGGTAACACCGGTTAGGTCTGGGTTAGGTCTGGGTTATGCCCGCATCTGTCTCATGATTTTGCCTTCTTCGCATACATGTTGGCCAGATCCTGGGTTTTTTCGGGTTTGAATCACGTAGTAATGTGGTACCACAGTGAGACAGTCAATTAAACCTGGTATCGATCTTCATTTTAGAACATAACACCGGTTAGGTCTGGGTTCGGTCTGGGTTATGCCCGCATCTGGCTCATGATTTTGCCTTCTTCGCATACTTGTTGGCCCGATCCTGGGGTTTTTCGGGTTTGAATCACGTAGTAATGTGGTACCACACTGAAACAGTCAATTAAACCTGGTTTCGATCCACATTTTAGAACATTACACCGGCTAGATCTGGGTTAGGTCTGGGTTATGCTCGCATCTGGCTCATGATTTTGCCTTCTTCGCATACTTGTTGGCCAGATCCCGGTTTTTTTCGGGTTTGAATCAGGTAGTAATATGGTACCACACATTAACAGTCAATTAAACCTTGATTCGGTCAGTATTTTAGCCGGTAACACCGGTTAGGTCTGGGTTAGGTCTGGGTTATGCCCGCATTATGCTCACGATTCTGCCTTCTTCGCATTCTTGTTAGCCAGACCCCGGGTTTTTTCGGGTTTGAATCACGTAGTAATATGGTACCACACATTAGCAGTCAATTAAACCTGGATTCGGTCAGTATTTTAGGCGGTAACACCGGTTAGGTCTGGGTTAGGTCTGGGTTATGCCCGGATCTGGCTCCTGATTTTGCCTTCTTCACACACTTGTTGGCCAGATCCCGGTTTTTTTCGGGTTTGAATCAGGTAGTAATATGGTACCACACATTAACAGTCAATTAAACCTTGATTCGGTCAGTATTTTAGCCGGTAACACCGGTTAGGTCTGGGTTAGGTCTGGGTTATGCCCGCATTATGCTCACGATTCTGCCTTCTTCGCATTCTTGTTAGCCAGACCCCGGGTTTTTTCGGGTTTGAATCACGTAGTAATATGGTACCACACATTAGCAGTCAATTAAACCTGGATTCGGTCAGTATTTTAGGCGGTAACACCGGTTAGGTCTGGGTTAGGTCTGGGTTATGCCCGCATCTGGATCATGATTTTGCCTTCTTCGCATACATGTTGGCCAGATCCCGGATTTTCTCGGGTATGAATCACGTAGTAATGTGGTACCACACAGTAGCAGTCAATTAATCCTGGATTCGTTCACTATTTTTGAAGGTAACACCTGTTAGGTCTGGGTTACGTATGGTTTATGCCCGCATTATGCTCACGATTTTGCCTTCTTCGCATTCTTGTTAGCCAGACCCCGGGTTTTTCGGGTTTTAATCACGTAGTAATGTGGTACCACACTGAAGCAGTCAATTAAACCTGGTTTCGATCCACATTTTAGAACATAACACCGGTTAGGTCTGGGTTAGGTCTGGGTTATGCCCGGATCTGGCTCCTGATTTTGCCTTCTTCACACACTTGTTGGCCAGATCCTGGGTTCTCTCGGGTTTGAATCACGTAGTACTGTGGTACCACACATTAACAGTCAACTAAACCTGGATTCGGTCAGTATTTTAGGCGGTAACACCGGTTAGGTCTGGGTTAGGTCTGGGTTATGCCCGCATCTGCCACATGATTTTGCCTTCTTCGCATACATGTTGGCCAGATCCAGGGTTTTTTCGGGTATGAATCACGTAGTAATGTGGTACCACACAGTAACAATCAATTAAACCTGGATTCGTTTAGTATTTTAGACGGTAACACCGGTTAGGTCTGGGTTATGGCCGCATCTGCTCCTGATTTTGCCTTCTTCACAAACTTGTTGGCCAGATCCCGGGTTTTTTCGGGTTTGAATCACGTAGTAATATGGTACCACACATTAGCAGTCAATTAAACCTGGATTCGGTTAGTATTTTAGGCGGTAACACCGGTTAGGTCTGGGTTAGGTCTGGGTTATGCCCGCATCTGGATCATGATTTTGCCTTCTTCGCATACATGTTGGCCAGATCCTGGATATTTTCGGGTATGAATCACGTAGTAATGTGGTACCACACAGTAGCAGTCAATTAATCCTGGATTCGTTCACTATTTTTGAAGGTAACACCGGTTAGGTCTGGGTTACGTATGGTTTATGCCCGCATTATGCTCACGATTTTGCCTTCTTCGCATTCTTGTTAGCCAGACCCCGGGATTTTCAGGTTTGAATCACGTAGTAATGTGGTACCACACTGAAACAGTCAATTAAACCTGGTTTCGATCCACATTTTAGAACATAACACCGGTTAGAACTGGGTTAGGTCAGGGTTATGCTCGCATCTGGCTCATGATTTTGCCTTCTTCGCATACTTGTTGGCCAGATCCTGGGTTCTCTCGGGTTTGAATCACGTAGTACTGTGGAACCACACATTAACAGTCAACTAAACCTGGATTCGGTCAGTATTTTAGGCGGGAACACCGGTTAGGTCTGGGTTTGGTCTGGGTTATGCCCGCATCTGCCTCATGATTTTGCCTTCTTCGCATACATGTTGGCCAGATCCAGGGTTTTTTCGGGTATGAATCACGTAGTAATGTGGTACCACACAGTAACAATCAATTAAACCTGGATTCGTTTAGTATTTTAGACGGTAACACCGGTTAGGTCTGGGTTAGGTCTGGGTTATGCCCGCATCTGCTCCTGATTTTGCCTTCTTCGCATACATGTTGGCCAGATCCTGGGTTATTTCGGGTTTGAATCACGTAGTAATGTGGTACCACACATTAACAGTCAATTAAACCTGGATTCGGTCAATATTTTAGTCGGTAACATCAGTTTGGTCTGGGTTAGGTCCGGGTTATGCCCGCATCTGGATCATGATTTTGCCTTCTTCGCATACATGTTGGCCAGATCCTGGATTTTTTCGGGTATGAATCACGTAGTAATGTGGTACCACACAGTAGCAGTCAATTAATCCAGGATTCGTTCAGTATTTTTGAAGGTAACACCGGTTAGGTCTGGGTTACGTATGGTTTATGCCCGCATCAGCTCATGATTTTGCCTTCTTCGCATACTTGTTGGCCAGATCCTGGGTATTTTCGGGTTTGAATGACGTAGTAATATGGTACCACACATTAACAGTCAATTAAACCTGGATTCGGTCAGTATTTTAGGCGGTAACACCGGTTAGGTCTGGGTTAGGTCTGGGTTATGCCCGCATCTGCCTCATTATTTTGCCTTCTTCGCATACATGTTGGCCAGATCCTGGGTATTTTCGGGTTTGAATGACGTAGTAATATGGTACCACACATTAACAGTCAATTAAACCTGGATTCGGTCAGTATTTTAGGCGGTAACACCGGTTAGGTCTGGGTTAGGTCTGGGTTATGCCCGCATCTGCCTCATGATTTTGCCTTCTTCGCATACATGTTGGCCAGATCCAGGGTTTTTTCGGGTATGAATCACGTAGTAATGTGGTACCACACAGTAACAATCAATTAAACCTGGATTCGTTTAGTATTTTAGACGGTAACACCGGTTAGGTCTGGGTTAGGTCTGGGTTATGCCCGCATCTGCTCCTGATTTTGCCTTCTTCACAAACTTGTTGGCCAGATCCCGGGTTTTTTCGGGTTTGAATGACGTAGTAATATGGTACCACACATTAACAGTCAATTCAACCTGGATTCGGTCAGTATTTTAGGCGGTAACACCGGTTAGGTCTGGGTTAGGTCTGGGTTATGCCCGCATCTGCCTCATGATTTTGCCTTCTTCGCATACATGTTGGCCAGATCCTGGGTATTTTCGGGTTTGAATGACGTAGTAATATGATACCACACATTAACACTCAATTAAACCTGGATTCGGTCAGTATTTTAGCCGGTAACACCGGTTAGGTCTGGGTTAGGTCTGGGTTATGCCCGCATCTGCCTCATGATTTTGCCTTCTTCGCATACATGTTGGCCAGATCCAGGGTTTTTTCGGGTATGAATGACGTAGTAATGAGGAACCACACAGTAACAGTCAATCAAACCTGGATTCGTTCAGTATTTTAGCCGGTAACACCGGTTGGGTCTGGGTTAGGTCTGGGTTATGCCCGCATTATGCTCACGATTTTGCGTTCCTCGCATTCTTGTTAGCCAGATCCCGGGTTTTTTCGGGTTTGAATCACGTAGTAATGTGGTACCACACTGAAACAGTCAATTAAACCTGGTTTCGATCCACATTTTAGAACATTACACCGGCTAGTTCTGGGTTAGGTCTGGGTTATGCTCGCATCTGGCTCATGATTTTGCCTTCTTCGCATACTTGTTGGCCAGATCCAGGGTTTTTTCCGGTTTGAATCACGTAGTAATGTGGTACCACACATTAACAGTCAACTAAACCTAGATTCGATCTATATTTTAGTGGATAAAACCGGTTAGGTCTGGGCAAGGTCTGGGTTATGCTCGCATCTGGCTCATGATTTTGCCTTCTTCGCATACTTGTTGGCCAGATCCTGGGTTCTTCCGGGTTGGAATCACGTAGTAATGTGGTACCACACTGAAACAGTCAATTAAACCTGGATTCGGTCAGTATTTTAGGCGGTAAAACCGGTTAGGTCTGGGTTAGGTCTGGGTTATGCCCGGATCTGGCTCCTGATTTTGCCTTCTTCACACACTTGTTGGCCAGATGCCGCTTTTTTTCGGGTTTGAATCACGTAGTAATATGGTACCACACATTAACAGTCAATTAAACCTGGATTCGGTCAGTATTTTAGGCGGTAACACCGGTAAGGTCTGGGTTAGGTCTAGGTTATGCCCGCATCTGTCTCATGATTTTGCCTTCTTCGCATACATGTTGGCCAAATCCTGGGTTTTTTCGGGTTTGAATCACGTAGCAATTTGGTACCACAGTGAGACAGTCAATTAAACCTAGTATCGATCTTCATTTTAGAACATAACACCGGTTAGGTCTGGGTTCGGTCTGGGTTATGCCAGCATCTGGCTCTTGATTTCGCCTTCTTCGCATACTTGTTGGCCCGATCCTGGGGTTTTTCGGGTTTGAATCACGTAGTAATGTGGTACCACACTGAAACAGTCAATTAAACCTGGATTCGGTCAGTATTTTAGGCGGTAACACCGGTTAGGTTTGGGTTAGGTCTGGGTTATGCCCGGATCTGGCTCCTGATTTTGCCTTCTTCACACACTTGTTGGCCAGATCCCGGTTTTTTCGGGTTTGAATCACGTAGTAATATGGTACCACACATTAACAGTCAATTAAACCTGGATTCGGTCAGTATTTTAGGCGGTAACACTGGTTAGGTCTGGGTTATGCCCGCATCTGTCTCATGATTTTGCCTTCTTCGCATACATGTTGGCCAGATCCTGGGTTTTTTCGGGTTTGAATCACGTAGTAATGTGGTACCACAGTGAGACAGTCAATTAAACCTGGTATCGATCTTCATTTTAGAACATAACACCGGTTAGGTCTGGGTTCGGTCTGGGTTATGCCCGCATCTGGCTCATGATTTTGCCATCTTCGCATACTTGTTGGCCCGATCCTGGGGTTTTTCGGGTTTGAATCACGTAGTAATGTGGTACCACACTGAAACAGTCAATTAAACCTGGATTCGGTCAGTATTTTAGGCGGTAACACCGGTTAGGTCTGGGTTAGGTCTGGGTTATGCCCGGATCTGGCTCCCGATTTTGCCTTCTTCACACACTTGTTGGCCAGATCCCGGTTTTTTTCGGGTTAGAATCACGTAGTAATATGGTACCACACATTGACAGTCAATTAAACCTGGATTCGGTCAGTATTTTAAGCGGTAACACCGCTTAGGTCTGGGTTAGGTCGGGGTTATGCCCGGATCTGGCTCCTGATTTTGCCTCCTTCACAAACTTGTTGGCCAGATCCCGGGTTTTTTCGGGTTTGGATCACGTAGTAATATGGTACCACACATTAACAGTCAATTAAACCTCGATTCGGTCAGTATTTTAGGTGATAACACCGGTTAGGTCTGGGCTAGGTCTGGGTTATGCCCGCATCTGGCTCATGATTTTGCCTTCTTCGCATACTTGTTGGCCAGATCCTGGGTTTTTTCGGGCATGAATGACGTAGTAATGAGGAACCACACAGTAACAGTCAATCAAACCTGGATTCGTTCAGTATTTTAGCCGGTAACACCGGTTAGGTCTGGGTTAGGTCTGGGTTATGCCCGCATTATGCTCACGATTTTGCGTTCTTCGCATTCTTGTTAGCCAGTTCCCGGGTTTTTTCGGGTTTGAATCACGTAGTAATGTGGTACCACACTGAAACAGTCAATTAAACCTGGTTTCGATCCAGATTTTAGAACATAACACCGGCTAGATCTGGGTTAGGTCTGGGTTATGCTCGCATCTGGCTCATGATTTTGCCTTCTTCGCAAACTTGTTGGCCAGATCCAGGGTTTTTTCCGGTTTGAATCACGTAGTAATGTGGTACCACACATTAACAGTCAACTAAACCTAGATTCGGTCAATATTTTAGTGGATAAAACCGGTTAGGTCTGGCCAAGGTCTGGGTTATGCTCGCATCTGGCTCATGATTTTGCCTTCTTCGCATACTTGTTGGCCAGATCCTGGGTTATTTCGGGTTTGAATCACGTAGTAATGTGGTACCACACTGAAACAGTCAATTAAACCTGGATTCGGTCAGTATTTTAGGCGGTAACACCGGTTAGGTCTGGGTTAGGTCTGGGTTATGCCCGGATCTGGCTCCTGATTTTGCCTTCTTCACACACTTGTTGGCCAGATCCCGGTTTTTTTCGGGTTTGAATCACGTAGTAATATGGTACCACATATTTACAGTCAATTAAACCTGGATTCGGTCAGTATTTTAGGCGGTAACACCGGTTAGGTCTGGGTTAGGTCGGGGTTATGCCCGGATCTGGCTCCTGATTTTGCCTTCTTCACACACTTGTTGGCCAGATCCCGCTTTTTTTCGGGTTTGAATCACGTAGTAATATGGTACCACACATTAACAGTCAATTAAACCTGGATTCGGTCAGTATTTTAGCCGGTAACACCGGTTAGGTCTGGGTTAGGTCTGGGTTATGCCCGCATCTGTCTCATGATTTTGCCTTCTTCGCATACATGTTGGCCAGATCCTGGGTTTTTTCGGGTTTGAATCACGTAGTAATGTGGTACCACAGTGAGACAGTCAATTAAACCTGGTATCGATCTTCATTTTAGAACATAACACCGGTTAGGTCTGGGTTAGGTCTGGGTTATGCCCGCATCTGGCTCATGATTTTGCCTTCTTCGCATACTTGTTGGCCAGATCCTGGGTTCTCTCGGGTTTGAATCACGTAGTACTGTGGTACCACACATTAACAGTCAATTAAACCTGGATTCGGTCAGTATTTTAGGCGGTAACACCGGTTAGGTCTGGGTTAGGTCTGGGTTATGCCCGCATCTGTCCCATGATTTTGCCTTCTTCGCATACATATTGGCCAGATCCTGGGTTTTTTCGGGTTTGAATCACGTAGTAATGTGGTACCACACTGAAACAGTCAATTAAACCTGGATTCGGTCAGTATTTTAGGCGGTAACGCCGGTTAGGTCTGGGTTAGGTCTGGGTTATGCCCGGATCTGGCTCCTGATTTTGCCTTCTTCACACACTTGTTGGCCAGATCCCGGTTTTTTTCGGGTTTGAATCACGTAGTAATATGGTACCACACATTAACAGTCAATTAAACCTGGATTCGGTCAGTATTTTAGACGGTAACACCGGTTAGGTCTGGGTTAGGTCTGGGTTATGCCCGCATCTGCTCCTGATTTTGCCTTCTTCACAAACTTGTTGGCCAGATCCCGGGTTTTTTCGGGTTTGAATCACGTAGTAATATGGTACCACACATTAGCAGTCAATTAAACCTGGATTCGGTCAGTATTTTAGGCGGTAACACCGGTTAGGTCTGGGTTAGGTCTGGGTTATGCCCGCATCTGGATCATGATTTTGCATTCTTCGCATACATGTTGGCCAGATCCTGGATATTTTCGGGTATGAATCACGTAGTAATGTGGTACCACACAGTAGCAGTCAATTAATCCTGGATTCGTTCACTATTTTTGAAGGTAACACCGGTTAGGTCTGGGTTACGTATGTTTTATGCCCGCATTATGCTCATGATTTTGCCTTCTTCGCATTCTTGTTAGCCAGACCCCGGGTTTTTCGGGTTTGAATCACGTAGTAATGTGGTACCACACTGAAACAGTCAATTAAACCTGGTTTCGATCCACATTTTAGAACATAACACCGGTTAGAACTGGGTTAGGTCTGGGTTCTGCTCGCATCTGGCTCATGATTTTGCCTTCTTCGCATACTTGTTGGCCAGATCCTGGGTTCTCTCGGGTTTGAATCACGTAGTACTGTGGTACCACACATTAACAGTCAACTAAACCTGGATTCGGTCAGTATTTTAGGCGGTAACACCGGTTAGGTCTGGGTTAGGTCTGGGTTATGCCCGCATCTGCCTCATGATTTTGCCTTCTTCGCATACATGTTGGCCAGATCCAGGGTTTTTTCGGGTATGAATCACGTAGTAATGTGGTACCACACAGTAACAATCAATTAAACCTGGATTCGTTTAGTATTTTAGACGGTAACACCGGTTAGGTCTGGGTTAGGTCTGTGTTATGCCCGCATCTGCTCCTGATTTGGCTTCTTCGCATACATGTTGGCCAGATCCTGGGTTATTTCGGGTTTGAATCACGTAGTAATGTGGTACCACACATTAACAGTCAATTAAACCTGGATTCGGTCAATATTTTAGTCGGTAACACCAGTTAGGTCTGGGTTAGGTCCCGGTTATGCCCGCATCTGGATCACGATTTTGCCTTCTTCGCATACATGTTGGCCAGATCCTGGATTTTTTCGGGTATGAATCACGTAGTAATGTGGTACCACACAGTAGCAGTCAATTAATCCTGGATTCGTTCAGTATTTTTGAAGGTAACACCGGTTAGGTCTGGGTTACGTATGGTTTATGCCCGCATCAGCTCATGATTTTGCCTTCTTCGCATACTTGTTGGCCAGATCCTGGGTATTTTCGGGTTTGAATGACGTAGTAATATGGTACCACACATTAACAGTCAATTAAACCTGGATTCGGTCAGTATTTTAGGCGGTAACACCGGTTAGGTCTGGGTTAGGTCTGGGTTATGCCCGCATCTGCCTCATGATTTTGCCTTCTTCGCATACATGTTGGCCAGATCCAGGGATTTTTCGGGTATGAATCACGTAGTAATGTGGTACCACAGAGTAACAATCAATTAAACCTGGATTCGTTTAGTAGTTTAGACGGTAACACCGGTTAGGTCTGGGTTAGGTCTGGGGTATGCCCGCATCTGCTCCTGATTTTGCCTTCTTCGCATACATGTTGGCCAGATCCTGGGTTATTTCGGGTTTGAATCACGTAGTAATGTGGTACCACACTTTAACAGTGAATTAAACCTGGATTCGGTCAATATTTTAGTCGGTAACACCAGTTAGGTCTGGGTTAGGTCCGGGTTATGCCCGCATCTGGATCATGATTTTGCCTTCTTCGCATACATGTTGGCCAGATCCTGGATTTTTTCGGGTATGAATCACGTAGTAATGTGGTACCACACAGTAGCAGTCAATTAACCTTGGATTCGTTCAGTATTTTTGAAGGTAACACCGGTTAGGTCTGGGTTACGTATGGTTTATGCCCGCATCAGCTCATGATTTTGCCTTCTTCGCATACTTGTTGGCCAGATCCTGGGTATTTTCGGATTTGAATCACGTAGTAATGTGGTACCACACTGAAACAGTCAATTAAACCTGGATTCGGTCCGTATTTTAGGCGGTAACACCGGTTAGGTCTGGGTTAGGTCTTGGTTATGCCCGGATCTGGCTCCTGATTTTGCCTTCTTCACACACTTGTTGGCCAGATCCCGGTTTTTTTCGGGTTTGAATCAGGTAGTAATATGGTACCACACATTAACAGTCAATTAAACCTGGATTCGGTCAGTATTTTAAGCGGTAACACCGGTTAGGTCTGGGTTAGGTCTGGGTTATGCCCGCATCTGTCTCATGATTTTGCCTTCTTCGCATACATATTGGCCAGATCCCGGGTTTTTTCGGGTTTGAATCACGTAGTAATGTGGTACCACACTGAAACAGTCAATTAAACCTGGATTCGGTCAGTATTTTCGGCGGTAACACCGGTTAGGTCTGGGTTAGGTCTGGGTTATGCCCGGATCTGGCTCCTGATTTTGCCTTCTTCACACACTTGTTGGCCAGATCCCGGTTTTTTTCGGGTTTGAATCAGGTAGTAATATGGTACCACACATTAACAGTCAATTAAACCTGGATTCGGTCAATATTTTAGTGAATAAAACCGGTTAGGTCTGGGCTAGGTCTGGGTTATGCCCGCATCAGCTCATGATTTTGCCATCTTCGCATACATGTTGGCCAGATCCAGGGTTTTTTCGGGTATGAATCACGTAGTAATGTGGTACCACACAGTAACAGTCAATTAAACCTGGATTCGTTCAGTATTTTAGACGGCAACACCGGTTAGGTCTGGGTTAGGTCTGGGTTATGCCCGCATCAGCTCATGATTTTGCCTTCTTCGCATACTTGTTGGCCAGATCCTGGGTATTTTCGGGTTTGAATGACGTAGAAATGTGGTACCACACAGTAACAGTCAATTAAACCTGGATTCGGTCAGTATTTTAGCCGGTAACACCGGTTAGGTCTGGGTTCGGTCTGGGTTATGCCCGCATTATGCTCACGATTTTGCCTTCTTCGCATCCTTGTTAGCCAGATCCTGGGTTTTCTCGGATTTGAATCACGTAGTAATATGGTACCACACATTAACAGTCAATTAAACCTGGATTCGGTCAGTATTTTAGGCGGTAACACCGGTTAGGTCTGGGTTAGGTCTGGGTTATGCCCGCATTATGCTCACGATTTTGCCTTCTTCGCATCCTTGTTAGCCAGATCCTGGGTTTTTTCGGGTTTGAATCACGTAGTAATGTGGTACCACACTGAAGCAGTCAATTAAACCTGGATTCGGTCAATATTTTAGTGAATAAAACCGGTTAGGTCTGGGCTAGGTCTGGGTTATGCCCGCATCAGCTCATGATTTTGCCTTCTTCGCATACATGTTGGCCGGATCCCGGTTTTTTTCGGGTTTGAATCAGGTAGTAATATGGTACCACACATTAACAGTCAATTAAACCTGGATTCGGTCAGTATTTTAGGCGGTAACACCGGTTAGGTCTGGGTTAGGTCTGGGTTATGCCCGCATCTGTCTCATGATTTTGCCTTCTTCGCATACATATTGGCCAGATCCTGGGTTTTTTCGGGTTTGAATCACGTAGTAATGTGGTACCACACTGAAACAGTCAATTAAACCTGGATTCGGTCAGTATTTTCGGCGGTAACACCGGTTAGGTCTGGGTTAGGTCTGGGTTATGCCCGCATCAGCTCATGATTTTGCCTTCTTCGCATACATGTTGGCCAGATCCCGGTTTTTTTCGGGTTTGAATCAGGTAGTAATATGGTACCACACATTAACAGTCAATTAAACCAGGATTCGGTCAGTATTTTAGGCGGTAACATCGGTTAGGTCTGGGTTAGGTCTGGGTTATGCCCGCATCTGCCTCATGATTTTGCCTTCTTCGCATACATGTTGGCCAGATCCTGGATATTTTCGGGTATGAATCACGTAGTAATGTGGTACCACACAGTAGCAGTCAATTAATCCTGGATTCGTTCAGTATTTTTGAAGGTAACACCGGTTAGGTCTGGGTTAGGTCTGGGTTATGCCCGCATTATGCTCACGATTTTGCCTCCTTCGCATCCTTGTTAGCCAGATCCTGGGTTTTTTCGGGTTTGAATCACGTAGTAATGTGGTACCACACTGAAGCAGTCAATTAAACCTGGATTCGGTCAGTATTTTAGGCGGTAACACCGGTTAGGTCTGGGTTAGGTCTGGGTTATGCCCGCATTATGCTCACGATTTTGCCTTCTTCGCATCCTTGTTAGCCAGATCCTGGGTTTTTTCGGGTTTGAATCACGTAGTAATGTGGTACCACACTGAAGCAGTCAATTAAACCTGGATTCGGTCAATATTTTAGTGAATAAAACCGGTTAGGTCTGGGCTAGGTCTGGGTTATGCCCGCATCAGCTCATGATTTTGCCTTCTTCGCATACATGTTGGCCGGATCCCGGTTTTTTTCGGGTTTGAATCAGGTAGTAATATGGTACCACACATTAACAGTCAATTAAACCTGGATTCGGTCAGTATTTTAGGCGGTAACACCGGTTAGGTCTGGGTTAGGTCTGGGTTATGCCCGCATCTGTCTCATGATTTTGCCTTCTTCGCATACATATTGGCCAGATCCTGGGTTTTTTCGGGTTTGAATCACGTAGTAATGTGGTACCACACTGAAACAGTCAATTAAACCTGGATTCGGTCAGTATTTTCGGCGGTAACACCGGTTAGGTCTGGGTTAGGTCTGGGTTATGCCCGCATCAGCTCATGATTTTGCCTTCTTCGCATACATGTTGGCCAGATCCCGGTTTTTTTCGGGTTTGAATCAGGTAGTAATATGGTACCACACATTAACAGTCAATTAAACCAGGATTCGGTCAGTATTTTAGGCGGTAACATCGGTTAGGTCTGGGTTAGGTCTGGGTTATGCCCGCATCTGCCTCATGATTTTGCCTTCTTCGCATACATGTTGGCCAGATCCTGGATATTTTCGGGTATGAATCACGTAGTAATGTGGTACCACACAGTAGCAGTCAATTAATCCTGGATTCGTTCAGTATTTTTGAAGGTAACACCGGTTAGGTCTGGGTTAGGTCTGGGTTATGCCCGCATTATGCTCACGATTTTGCCTCCTTCGCATCCTTGTTAGCCAGATCCTGGGTTTTTTCGGGTTTGAATCACGTAGTAATGTGGTACCACACTGAAGCAGTCAATTAAACCTGGATTCGGTCAATATTTTAGTGAATAAAACCGGTTAGGTCTGGGCTAGGTCTGGGTTATGCCCGCATCAGCTCATGATTTTGCCTTCTTCGCATACATGTTGGCCAGATCCCGGTTTTTTTCGGGTTTGAATCAGGTAGTAATATGGTACCACACATTAACAGTCAATTAAACCTGGATTCGGTCAGTATTTTAGGCGGTAACACCGGTTAGGTCTGGGTTAGGTCTGGGTTATGCCCGGATCTGGCTCCTGATTTTGCCTTCTTCACACACTTGTTGGCCAGATCCCGGTTTTTTTCGGGTTTGAATCAGGTAGTAATATGGTACCACACATTAACAGTCAATTAAACCTGGATTCGGTCAGTATTTTAGGCGGTAACACCGGTTAGGTCTGGGTTAGGTCTGGGTTATGCCCGCATCTGCCTCATGATTTTGCCTTCTTCGCATACATGTTGGCCAGATCCAGGGTTTTTTCGGGTATGAATCACGTAGTAATGTGGTACCACACTGAAACAGTCAATTAAACCTGGTTTCGATCCACATTTTAGAACATAACACCGGTTAGAACTGGGTTAGGTCTGGGTTATGCCCGCATCTGCCTCATGATTTTGCCTTCTTCGCATACATGTTGGCCAGATCCAGGGTTTTTTCGGGTATGAATCACGTAGTAATGTGGTACCACACAGTAACAATCAATTAAACCTGGATTCGTTTAGTATTTTAGACGGTAACACCGGTTAGGTCTGGGTTAGGTCTGGGTTATGCCCGCATCTGCTCCTGATTTTGCCTTCTTCACAAACTTGTTGGCCAGATCCCGGGTTTTTTTCGGGTTTGAATCACGTAGTAATATGGTACCACACATTAGCAGTCAATTAAACCTGGATTCGGTCAGTATTTTAGGCGGTAACACCGGTTAGGTCTGGGTTAGGTCTGGGTTATGCCCGCATCTGGATCATGATTTTGCCTTCTTCGCATACATGTTGGCCAGATCCTGGATATTTTCGGGTATGAATCACGTAGTAATGTGGTACCACACAGTAGCAGTCAATTAATCCTGGATTCGTTCACTATTTTTGAAGGTAACACCGGTTAGGTCTGGGTTACGTATGGTTTATGCCCGCATCATGCTCACGATTTTGCCTTCTTCGCATTCTTGTTAGCCAGACCCCGGGTTTTTCGGGTTTGAATCACGTAGTAATGTGGTACCACACTGAAACAGTCAATTAAACCTGGTTTCGATCCACATTTTAGAACATAACACCGGTTAGGTCTGGGTTAGGTCTGGGTTATGCCCGCATCTGCCTCATGATTTTGCCTTCTTCGCATACATGTTGGCCAGATCCAGGGTTTTTTCGGGTATGAATCACGTAGTAATGTGGTACCACACAGTAACAATCAATTAAACCTGGATTCGTTTAGTATTTTAGACGGTAACACCGGTTAGGTCTGGGTTAGGTCTGGGTTATGCCCGCATCTGCTCCTGATTTTGCCTTCTTCGCATACATGTTGGCCAGATCCTGGGTTATTTCGGGTTGGAATCACGTAGTAATGTGGTACCACACATTAACAGTCAATTAAACCTGGATTCGGTCAATATTTTAGTCGGTAACACCAGTTAGGTCTGGGTTAGGTCCGGGTTATGCCCGCATCTGGAACATGATTTTGCCTTCTTCGCATACATGTTGGCCAGATCCAGGGTTTTTTCGGGTATGAATCACGTAGTAATGTGGTACCACACAGTAACAATCAATTAATCCTGGATTCGTTCAGTATTTTTGAAGGTAACACCGGTTAGGTCTGGGTTACGTATGGTTTATGCCCGCATCAGCTCATGATTTTGCCTTCTTCGCATACTTGTTGGCCAGATCCTGGGTATTTTCGGGTTTGAATGACGTAGTACTGTGGTACCACACATTAACAGTCAATTAAACCTGGATTCGGTCAGTATTTTAGGTGATAACACCGGTTAGTTCTGGGTTACGTATGGGTTTTGCCCGCATCAGCTCATGATATTGCCTTCTTCGCATACTTGATGGCCAGATCCCGGGTATTTTTGGGTTTGAATGACGTAGTAACGTGGTACCACACATTAACAGTCAATTAAACCTAGATTCGGTCAATATTTTAGTGAATAAAACCGGTTAGGTCTGGGCTCGGTCTGGGTTATGCTCGCATCTGGCTCATGATTTTGCCTTCTTCGCATACTTGTTGGCCAGATCCAGGGTTTTTTTCCGGTTTGAATCACGTAGTAATGTGGTACCGCACTGAAACAGTCCATTAAACCTGGATTCGGTCAGTATTTTAGCCGGTAACACGTGTTAGGTCTGGGTTAGATCTGGGTTATGCCCACATTTGGGTCATGATTTTGCCTTCTTCGCATACTTGTTGGCCAGATCCAGGGTTTTTTCGGGTTTGAATCACGTAGTAATGTGGTACCGCACTGAAACAGTCAATTAAACCTGGTTTCGATCCACATTTTAGAGGATAACACCGGTTAGGTCTGGGTTAGGTCTTGGTTATGCCCGCATCTGGCTCCTGATTTTGCCTTCTTCACAAACTTGTTGGTCAGATCCCGGGTTTTTTCGGGTTTGAATCACGTAGTAATATGGTACCACACATTAACAGTCAATTAAACCTGGATTCGGTCAGTATTTTAGGCGATAACACCGGTTAGGTCTGGGTTAGGTCTGGGTTATGCCCGCATCTGGCTCATGATTTTGCCTTCTTCGCATACATGTTGGCCAGATCCTAGGTTTTATCGGGTATGAGTCACGTAGTAATGTGGTACCACACAGTAACAGTCAATTAATCCTGGATTCTTTCAGTATTTTAGACGGTAACACCGGTTAGGTCTGGGTTAGGTCTGGGTTATGCCCGCATCTGGCTCATGATTTTGCCTTCTTCGCATACATGTTGGCCAGATCCAAGGTTTTTTCGGGTATGAGTCACGTAGTAATGTGGTACCACACAGTAACAGTCAATTAATCCTGGATTCTTTCAGTATTTTAGACGGTAACACCGGTTAGGTCTGGGTTAGGTCTGGGTTATGCCCGCATCAGCCCATGATTTTGCCTTCTTCGCATACTTGTTGGCCAGATCCTGGGTATTTTCGGGTTTCAATGACGTGGTAATGTGGTACCACACAGTAACAGTCAATTAAACCTGGATTCGGTCAGTATTTTAGCCGGTAGCACCGGTTAGGTCTGGGTTAGGTCTGGGTTATGCCCGCATTATGCTCACGATTTTGCCATCTTCGCATTCTTGTTAGCCAGATCCTGGGTTTTTTCGGGTTTGAATCACGTAGTAATGTGGTACCACACTGAAACAGTCAATTAAACCTGGATTCGGTCAATATTTTAGTGAATAAAACCGGTTAGGTCTGGGCTAGGTCTGGGTTATGCCCGCATCAGCTCATGATTTTGCCTTCTTCGCATACATGTTGGCCAGATCCAGGGTTTTTTCGGGTATGAATCACGTAGTAATGTGGTACCACACAGTAACAGTCAATTAAACCTGGATTCGTTCAGTATTTTAGACGGCAACACCGGTTAGGTCTGGGTTAGGTCTGGGTTATGCCCGCATCAGCTCATGATTTTGCCTTCTTCGCATACTTGTTGGCCAGATCCTGGGTATTTTCGGGTTTGAATGACGTAGAAATGTGGTACCACACAGTAACAGTCAATTAAACCTGGATTCGGTCAGTATTTTAGCCGGTAACACCGGTTAGGTCTGGGTTAGGTCTGGGTTATGCCCGCATTATGCTCACGATTTTGCCTTCTTCGCATCCTTGTTAGCCAGATCCTGGGTTTTCTCGGGTTTGAATCACGTAGTAATATGGTACCACACATTAACAGTCAATTAAACCTGGATTCGGTCAGTATTTTAGGCGGTAACACCGGTTAGGTCTGGGTTAGGTCTGGGTTATGCCCGCATTATGCTCACGATTTTGCCTCCTTCGCATCCTTGTTAGCCAGATCCTGGGTTTTTTCGGGTTTGAATCACGTAGTAATGTGGTACCACACTGAAGCAGTCAATTAAACCTGGATTCGGTCAATATTTTAGTGAATAAAACCGGTTAGGTCTGGGCTAGGTCTGGGTTATGCCCGCATCAGCTCATGATTTTGCCTTCTTCGCATACATGTTGGCCAGATCCCGGTTTTTTTCGGGTTTGAATCAGGTAGTAATATGGTACCACACATTAACAGTCAATTAAACCTGGATTCGGGCAGTATTTTAGGCGGTAACACCGGTTAGGTCTGGGTTAGGTCTGGGTTATGCCCGGATCTGGCTCCTGATTTTGCCTTCTTCACACACTTGTTGGCCAGATCCCGGTTTTTTTCGGGTTTGAATCAGGTAGTAATATGGTACCACACATTAACAGTCAATTAAACCTGGATTCGGTCAGTATTTTAGGCGGTAACACCGGTTAGGTCTGGGTTAGGTCTGGGTTATGCCCGCATCTGCCTCATGATTTTGCCTTCTTCGCATACATGTTGGCCAGATCCAGGGTTTTTTCGGGTATGAATCACGTAGTAATGTGGTACCACACTGAAACAGTCAATTAAACCTGGTTTCGATCCACATTTTAGAACATAACACCGGTTAGAACTGGGTTAGGTCTGGGTTATGCCCGCATCTGCCTCATGATTTTGCCTTCTTCGCATACATGTTGGCCAGATCCAGGGTTTTTTTCGGGTATGAATCACGTAGTAATGTGGTACCACACAGTAACAATCAATTAAACCTGGATTCGTTTAGTATTTTAGACGGTAACACCGGTTAGGTCTGGGTTAGGTCTGGGTTATGCCCGCATCTGCTCCTGATTTTGCCTTCTTCACAAACTTGTTGGCCAGATCCCGGGTTTTTTTCGGGTTTGAATCACGTAGTAATATGGTACCACACATTAGCAGTCAATTAAACCTGGATTCGGTCAGTATTTTAGGCGGTAACACCGGTTAGGTCTGGGTTAGGTCTGGGTTATGCCCGCATCTGGATCATGATTTTGCCTTCTTCGCATACATGTTGGCCAGATCCTGGATATTTTCGGGTATGAATCACGTAGTAATGTGGTACCACACAGTAGCAGTCAATTAATCCTGGATTCGTTCACTATTTTTGAAGGTAACACCGGTTAGGTCTGGGTTACGTATGGTTTATGCCCGCATCATGCTCACGATTTTGCCTTCTTCGCATTCTTGTTAGCCAGACCCCGGGTTTTTCGGGTTTGAATCACGTAGTAATGTGGTACCACACTGAAACAGTCAATTAAACCTGGTTTCGATCCACATTTTAGAACATAACACCGGTTAGGTCTGGGTTAGGTCTGGGTTATGCCCGCATCTGCCTCATGATTTTGCCTTCTTCGCATACATGTTGGCCAGATCCAGGGTTTTTTCGGGTATGAATCACGTAGTAATGTGGTACCACACAGTAACAATCAATTAAACCTGGATTCGTTTAGTATTTTAGGTGATAACACCGGTTAGTTCTGGGTTACGTATGGGTTTTGCCCGCATCAGCTCATGATATTGCCTTCTTCGCATACTTGATGGCCAGATCCCGGGTATTTTCGGGTTTGAATGACGTAGTAACGTGGTACCACACATTAACAGTCAATTAAACCTAGATTCGGTCAATATTTTAGTGAATAAAACCGGTTAGGTCTGGGCTCGGTCTGGGTTATGCTCGCATCTGGCTCATGATTTTGCCTTCTTCGCATACTTGTTGGCCAGATCCAGGGTTTTTTTCCGGTTTGAATCACGTAGTAATGTGGTACCGCACTGAAACAGTCCATTAAACCTGGATTCGTTCAGTATTTTTGAAGGTAACACCGGTTAGGTCTGGGTTACGTATGGTTTATGCCCGCATCAGCTCATGATTTTGCCTTCTTCGCATACTTGTTGGCCAGATCCTGGGTATTTTCGGGTTTGAATGACGTAGTACTGTGGTACCACACATTAACAGTCAATTAAACCTGGATTCGGTCAGTATTTTAGGTGATAACACCGGTTAGTTCTGGGTTACGTATGGGTTTTGCCCGCATCAGCTCATGATATTGCCTTCTTCGCATACTTGATGGCCAGATCCCGGGTATTTTCGGGTTTGAATGACGTAGTAACGTGGTACCACACATTAACAGTCAATTAAACCTAGATTCGGTCAATATTTTAGTGAATAAAACCGGTTAGGTCTGGGCTCGGTCTGGGTTATGCTCGCATCTGGCTCATGATTTTGCCTTCTTCGCATACTTGTTGGCCAGATCCAGGGTTTTTTTCCGGTTTGAATCACGTAGTAATGTGGTACCGCACTGAAACAGTCCATTAAACCTGGATTCGTTCAGTATTTTTGAAGGTAACACCGGTTAGGTCTGGGTTACGTATGGTTTATGCCCGCATCAGCTCCTGATTTTGCCTTCTTCGCATACATGTTGGCCAGATCCTGGGTTATTTCGGGTTGGAATCACGTAGTAATGTGGTACCACACATTAACAGTCAATTAAACCTGGATTCGGTCAATATTTTAGTCGGTAACACCAGTTAGGTCTGGGTTAGGTCCGGGTTATGCCCGCATCTGGAACATGATTTTGCCTTCTTCGCATACATGTTGGCCTGATCCTGGATTTTTTCGGGTATGAATCACGTAGTAATGTGGTACCACACAGTAGCAGTCAATTAATCCTGGATTCGTTCAGTATTTTTGAAGGTAACACCGGTTAGGTCTGGGTTACGTATGGTTTATGCCCGCATCAGCTCATGATTTTGCCTTCTTCGCATACTTGTTGGCCAGATCCTGGGTATTTTCGGGTTTGAATGACGTAGTACTGTGGTACCACACATTAACAGTCAATTAAACCTGGATTCGGTCAGTATTTTAGGTGATAACACCGGTTAGTTCTGGGTTACGTATGGGTTTTGCCCGCATCAGCTCATGATATTGCCTTCTTCGCATACTTGATGGCCAGATCCCGGGTATTTTCGGGTTTGAATGACGTAGTAACGTGGTACCACACATTAACAGTCAATTAAACCTAGATTCGGTCAATATTTTAGTGAATAAAACCGGTTAGGTCTGGGCTCGGTCTGGGTTATGCTCGCATCTGGCTCATGATTTTGCCTTCTTCGCATACTTGTTGGCCAGATCCAGGGTTTTTTTCCGGTTTGAATCACGTAGTAATGTGGTACCGCACTGAAACAGTCCATTAAACCTGGATTCGGTCAGTATTTTAGCCGGTAACACGTGTTAGGTCTGGGTTAGATCTGGGTTATGCCCACATTTGGGTCATGATTTTGCCTTCTTCGCATACTTGTTGGCCAGATCCAGGGTTTTTTCGGGTTTGAATCACGTAGTAATGTGGTACCGCACTGAAACAGTCAATTAAACCTGGATTCGGTCAGTATTTTAGCCGGTAGCACCGGTTAGGTCTGGGTTAGGTCTGGGTTATGCCCGCATTATGCTCACGATTTTGCCATCTTCGCATTCTTGTTAGCCAGATCCTGGGTTTTTTCGGGTTTGAATCACGTAGTAATGTGGTACCACACTGAAACAGTCGATTAAACCTGGATTCGGTCAATATTTTAGTGAATAAAACCGGTTAGGTCTGGGCTAGGTCTGGGTTATGCCCGCATCAGCTCATGATTTTGCCTTCTTCGCATACATGTTGGCCAGATCCAGGGTTTTTTCGGGTATGAATCACGTAGTAATGTGGTACCACACAGTAACAGTCAATTAAACCTGGATTCGTTCAGTATTTTAGACGGCAACACCGGTTAGGTCTGGGTTAGGTCTGGGTTATGCCCGCATCAGCTCATGATTTTGCCTTCTTCGCATACTTGTTGGCCAGATCCTGGGTATTTTCGGGTTTGAATGACGTAGAAATGTGGTACCACACAGTAACAGTCAATTAAACCTGGATTCGGTCAGTATGTTAGCCGGTAACATCGGTTAGGTCTGGGTTAGGTCTGGGTTATGCCCGCATTATGCTCACGATATTGCCTTCTTCGCATTCTTGTTAGCCAGATCCTGGGTTTTTTCGGGTCTGAATCACGTAGTAATGTGGTACCACACTGAAACAGTCAATTAAACCTGGTTTCGATCCACATTTTAGAACATAACACCGGTTAGATCTGGGTCAGGTCTGGGTTATGCCCGCATCTGGCTCATGATTTTGCCTTCTTCGCATACATGTTGGCCAGATCCTAGGATTTTTCGGGTATGAGTCACGTAGTAATGTGGTACCACACAGTAACAGTCAATTAATCCTGGATTCTTTCAGTATTTTAGACGGTAACACCGGTTAGGTCTGGGTTATGCCCGCATCAGCCCATGATTTTGCCTTCTTCGCATACTTGTTGGCCAGATCCTGGGTATTTTCGGGTTTCAATGACGTGGTAATGTGGTACCACACAGTAACAGTCAATTAAACCTGGATTCGGTCAGTATTTTAGCCGGTAACACCGATTAGGTCTGGGTTAGGTCTGGGTTATGCCCGCATTATGCTCACGATATTGCCTTCTTCGCATTCTTGTTAGCCAGATCCTGGGTTTTTCCGGGTCTGAATCACGTAGTAATGTGGTACCACACTGAAACAGTCAACTAAACCTGCTTTCGATCCACATTTTAGAACATAACACCGGTTAGATCTGGGTCAGGTCTGGGTTAGGTCTGGGTTAGGTTTTGATCATGACCCCCTCAGGGGCTGTGTCCGGCCAGGTGTCCGGCGCAGTACGGGGCGTAGCGACCCCGAGGTACCTGATGCTAATCACACCGTAAACCTCCTGTTGGTCGTCGCAACGACCCATTCACAACTCCATTTTTAGTTTTGTGAATGGTACGTGACGGCAGGAGGAACGGGGGCCTTGGCTTAACCGCCTGGGCCGCGAGGATGGTAACTCTATAAATTACCCTCTAATCCTAAGTTATGGTGCGCGGCGGTGGGATGCATGGTTGGGAGAGAAGGCCCAATCCCTAGCGACCACCTCCGGGGGCACCTGCCGAACCCCCGGAGTATTAGGCTTCCCCACGCAAGGCGGCTCTGCCTGGGGTGACCTGTTTTCCGACCACACTCGTGGGATTAATAATGGATCTTAACTCTCAAACACAAACAAACAGGACTGGAAACACAGAGAACGGACAGGCAAGCATATCGGCAAATGAGAAGGATTTTATCGGCAATGGGATTGATGGACCACTCCCTGGTGGGGTTAAACCCACGGTCAGGGTTGTGGACGTGGTTAATCCTCCGCTGGGGATCCACCTTGGGGGGCAGGATGACCATCAGAGGTACAGTCCCGTCCCCGTAGTTAGCCTGGAGCGGCTAAATGCCACGGAGTGGCGTAAGGCGGGGAAAGATTCTCCTCCTCGGAAGAGGCATGGTGCCGCGGGACCGCAGCTCTCGCTGAGCGTCGCGGTCCAGGGCAAAGACGTGGCTACGTCGTGCGTCGGGGAGTCCATTACCCTCATCGACGACGGCTCTATGGACGAAGCTGAATGGGCGCCAAACCGATCTACCGCCAACGAAAGTGAGAGCGTCGACTCAGGCGAAGAGGATTATGGGCCCCGGAAAAGGAAAAGGAAGGGCCCCGGGGCTGGCAGGCCTAGGGGTATCTTTGCGGACCCAAAAAAGTTGGGTCCAGGGATGAAGGCCCTGCCAAAGCAGGGAGATCTCCGCAATATAGCGGAGGTCATGAAATTGGACGAGCTCCTGGGCCGGCTTAAGGAGCAATTGGAGTCCGTCGTCAAGGTGGCAGACACCGCAAGCCACCTCAAGACGACGGACATCCGCGGACTCCGTTTGGCAGCTCGGGTGGCAATGGTCAGCGCCGAGGAACTGCACGGCAGAGCTGACCGTGCCGAAAATCCCAACAGGCCGGCCCGGGAGGTAGTTATTCGCCAAGGCGAATGGGAGCGGAGGGCCAAGGCCCTCGAGAAGAGACTGGAGGTGGCGGATAAGACCGCCACCACCCTGTCCGAGACCGTGAGGGTCAAGGACAGGGAGTTGGAGCACCTTAGGCGGGAAGTGGGCCGCCTAAGGTCCAAAGAGGAGCAGCGGAGGCTGTTGAAAGTGGGAGAGGAGGTGGCTGGCGATACGCCACTGGACCACGCGCTTCCCTGTGTCCCTCGACCGCGCCGGAGGGGCCTCCTTCCATCCACGTTTGACGGGGGGGACTCCGGAATGGATGTCGAGGCGGCGGTCCCTGGACCGTCGTCTGCACTTCGGCCGGTCCCGTGCGAGGAGGAGAGTCCCGCCTCCGGAAATCCTTTGGTGGTCATGATGACCGAAGTCGTGCAAAGGGTTTCCGAGATGGCGGGGCACTTATCGGCCGTGGAGGGCCGGATAGATGCCCGCTTTGAAGCGGTTTGGCGGGCTGTGTCCCACCCGCCACTCGGGAGAGGTCGACTGGCCCCAGCTGCATCCGTGGGAGCGGCCCCGGCCCCGGCGAGCTCATCGAAATGTGCTAAGCCGGCGGAGACAGTTACGGTAAAAGGGAAGACGAAGGGAGCCGCAGTGGCAAAACATGGGGGCGCGTCAGCCCCCGTGAAAGCGCCCGGGGCACCCGCAAAGCCAACCCCGGCGAGGAGTGGTGCTGGTAATTGCCCCGCATCCGCCCCGAAATCGAAGGCGCCAACGAAGGCCGCGCAAAGTCCCCCTCAGCCACCTCCCAGGGCGGATAGCGGCAAGTCCGCCCGACCCGCGAAGGACACCGCGCCACAGCCCGTCCCTGCCCCCACCAGTGGTGTGTTGGGCTCCTGGGCTGAGGTGGTTAGGAGGGGTAAAGGCAAAGGCGGTGATAGGGGTTCGACTCCTACCGCAGCCTCCGCGAAAAGCGGGAAACTACCCGCAGCCAACCGGCCAGCCGCAAATACTGCAGCTGCCAGTAAGAGGAAGGTTGGTGCCCAGCCCGCGGCGGTCAAGGTACCGAGGCTGCCGAAAAATGCGGCTGTCTCGGTGACCGCCGCCGCTGGGCGCGAAAAGGATTTGGGCCCCTTACTTACAAGGGTGATGCCCGGGATCTGCAAAGATCTCGGGATCACAGGGATGCGTCCATCCAGGGCGGTCACCGGGGCGCTGCTTCTAGCGATCCCCGGCGAAAAGGGAAAGGAGAAGGCGACAGCCCTGAGGGCGCGTCTCGAGGGGGCCCTTCAGGTCGAGGGTGTTCGGGTGGCTTGCCCCCAAAAACAGGCCGAGTTAAGGGTGTCCGGCCTGTCGGAGGCAGCCACCCAGCAGGCTGTCAGGGAGGCCCTTGCCACAGCCGGGGGTTGCGGCGAAGCGGATGTCAACGTTGGTGACCTCCGTCGGGACAGCTCGGGCATGTTTACTGCCTGGGCCCGCTGTCCCCTTCGCGCTGCAACCAAGCTCGCGAAGTCCGGCCGACTTATGGTCGGCTTCTTCGAGGCCCGGCTGGCAGTCCTCGCAGCGAGGCCGCTGCAGTGTCACCGCTGCCTAGAGTTCGGCCATGTCCGGCAGCGGTGCACCAGCACCGTTGATCGCAGCGGCCTCTGCTACCGCTGCGGAGGGGCCTCTCACACTGCGCGGGAGTGCACGGCCGCCCCTAAATGCCCCCTTTGTGTGGGCTTGGGGCGGCCAGCGGATCACCGAATGGGTGGGGCGGCGTGCCGTCCCCCCAAACGGAAGGGGAAGAAGACAAGGGGTGCGGTTGTGCCCCCATCCACGGTGCCGGCTGGTGTTGAGCCGGCACCGCTGTCCGTCGCGATGGATGTTCAGGGGGCGGCTTGTTCCCAGCCGTCCCCTGCTGTGGCGTCGGGGTTTACTCCCGCCCCAGCACCTGTCGCGGCGGCAGTGAAGGTGGTAGGGTGTGCACCCGCACCCCCGCCGATGACGGAGATGATGGAGGTGGATGTGGCGCCTAACGACTCAGCGCCCTCCACCTCCACGAAATCGGAAGGCGTGCTGTCTGGTGGGGGTGCTGCAGAGCCCCCACCACAAGCGGCAGCACAGTCGCCGTGCGGGTCAGAGCCCCTTAGTCGTGGGGTGATGGCCTCGTACGGCGGCAAAGATCCGGGGCGCGCAGAGGCGCCCCTAAACGTTGGAAGGGGAGGCCTGGAGGAGGCCGCGGGTGAGACCCGATAATGTCTCAACGCCTCCTCCAGGTCAATTTGAACCACTGCCGGGGGGCCCAGGATCTCATGCTTCAAACCCTCCGGCAGTGGAACATTGGGATGGCCGTGATCGCCGAGCCCTACCGTGTCCCCAAACACCCAGCTTGGGTAGGGGACCTTAACGGTGTCTCGGCGATCACTTGGCAGTACGGACGCGGCACGCTGCCGTGCTCTGTCGTGGGGAGGGGCCACGGTTTTGTGGCGGTGAAGTGGGGGGAACTGGTGGTTGCCGGGTGTTACGCGTCGCCCGCTATGGGCCTCAGCGAATTTGAGGCGTACCTCGACGAGGTGGGGAGACGCATCTCCCCACATCTCGCCAGTGGGGTACTCGTCCTGGGTGATTTCAACGCCCACGCTGCAGCGTGGGGCTGCCCCAGGACGACCGTGAAGGGCGACGCGATGCTCGAATGGGCGGCGGGTCACGGCCTCGTAGTTTTGAATGAAGGGGCCGTGAGCACGTGCGTGCACGCGCGGGGCGAGTCGATCGTCGACATTTCGTTGGCGAGCCCCGCCATAGCGCGCCGTGTGTCCGACTGGAGGGTTGCGGAAGAGGTGGCCACGTTAAGCGACTACCTCTATATAACGTTTACCGTATCCGCGACCCCCGGCGTAAATGGACCCCGCCAACCGGGCAGGGAAGTACACCTGGCGCCACGCTGGTCCGCCAAGAGGCTGGACCCGGACGCCCTAGCGATGGCAGCCTCCGTTGTGGCATGGCAGGAGATGCCACGCCGGACCCTCGGCAATCCTTCTGCTGGGGCGCGTTGGTTCCGCGAGACTATGACGTCCTTATGCGACGCAGTCATGCCGCGGGCCACCGCCCCGAGCCGAGGGGGGTCCGTGTACTGGTGGTCGGGCGAGATCGAGGACTTACGCACTCGGTGTGTCCTCGCTCGACGCCAGTACACCCGCGCCAGGAGACGGCGCGGGGCGACGGAGGCAGAGGTGGTGAGGTTGCGCGGGGAATTTTCCCTGGCGCGAAGGACCCTCCGCCGGGCCATCGCAACCGCGAAAGCCCAGGCATGGACGGAGCTCCTCGGCTCTCTGGATGCAAATCCATGGGGGCGCCCTTATCATATGGTCGCAGGGAAGATGCGATCATGGGCGCCCCCGATCACAGAGAGTCTCGACCCCCAGCTGCTCGGGGAAACTATGCGCGTCCTCTTCCCCGTTGGGGGAGAGGCGTTCCTGCATCCCCCCGAGCCACAGCCGGATCACCCGCCTTGGTGGTCCGACGAACTGGGGGTCTCCGAGGAGGAGCTGGCCAGGGCCGTCCGGAGAATGGCTGCCAAGAAGACGGCGCCAGGACCGGACGGCATACCTGGCAGGGCCTGGGCAGTAGCGGTGGGCGTTCTGGGGGCCGGGCTGATTAGCGTCTTTGACGCGTGCCTGCGGACCGGTCAGTTCCCCCCCATGTGGAAGGTAGCGAGGTTGGTCCTCCTTCACAAGCCTGGGAAGCCCGCGGACTCTCCATCCGCGTTCCGCCCGATATGCTTGCTGGACGAGGCTGGGAAGCTCCTCGAGCGGGTCATTGTATCCCGTCTCGAGGGGCACCTGTCCCGCGTCGGCCCCGATCTGGCCGACCGACAGTTCGGCTTTCGCCGGGGCCGCTCCACAGTCGACGCCATAGCGACAGTGCGGACCCTGGCGGAATCGGCAATCTCCCGGGGGGGTGTGGCGTTGGCAGTCTCATTAGACATTGCCAACGCCTTCAATACCGTCTCCTGGGGGGCGATAGGTCGGGCACTCCAGTACCACCGGGTGCCCGCCTATCTATGCCGACTGATCGGGGATTATCTTCGGGGCAGGGTAGTCCAATATTCGGGTCGGAACGGGATGGAGCAGAGAGCGGTGCACCGCGGGGTTCCACAAGGGTCGGTCCTAGGGCCGCTCTTGTGGAACTTGGCCTACGATGCGGTGCTGCGGGCAGAACTCCCCGTCGGCGTGTCGTTGATTTGTTATGCCGACGACACCCTGGTGATAGCCGACGGGGACACGTGGACGAGGGCCGTGGCCCTCGCGGAGGAAGGGACGGCACGAGTCGTTGCCGAAGTGGAGCGTCTGGGGTTGCGCGTGGCACCCCAGAAGACCGAGGCCATCTGGCTGTGTAACGTCAGTGGTCGCGGGGTGCCGCGCCAGGCGTCTCTACGGGTGGGCGGAGCCCAAGTCGCGGTGGGGCGCCGGATGAAGTATCTGGGCCTCACCCTCGACAGCTACTGGCGGTTCGGGCATCATTTGGAAGGGTTGGGTCCCCGTATCGAGAGGGCAGTGGCCGCGTTAGGCCGCATAATGCCTAATCTCGGGGGACCCAACATGGCGGCACGGCGGCTGTATTTGGGAGTCGTCCGGTCCATGGCGCTTTATGGCGCGCCGATATGGGCCGGCGGTCTGATGGCCAATCGGCGGGGTGCATTTGTACTCCGTCGGTTACAGAGGTTGGTCGCCATCAGAGTCGTGCGGGGTTATCGCACGATCTCCTACACAGCCGCCACCTTGCTAGCGGGTTCCGCACCGTTTCACCTGCTGGCGAAAATGGACGCAGAGGTGTATCAAAGCCTCTGCAACCTTCGCCAGCGGGGCGTGGACCCGCATGGCGAGGAGGCCGCCAGGGCCCGGAGCCAGGCGCGGCGACGCGTCTATAGTCGGTGGCTGGTCTGGTTATCGAAGCCAGACCAGCAGGATGATCGCGTCGCCGCGGCGGTCCGCCCAGTGTTTTATGCCTGGGTGGGCCGTAGCTGGGGTACGCCCACCTACCGCCTGACACAGGTACTGACCGGACACGGTTGCTTCGGTCGGTACCTGCATCGGATAGGGCGGGAGGCGACGGCTGCGTGCCATCATTGCAGGGGAAGGGAGGACACCGCGCAGCACACATTGGAAATTTGTCCGGCGTGGGCAGCTCAGCGCGGTGTCCTCGTTAGAGCGATTGGAGCGGACCTCTCGCTGCCGGCCGTCATACGGGCAATGGTCGGCAGCGAGGAGGCGTGGGCGGCCATGGCCTTGTTTTGTGAAGAGGTCATGGCCGCCAAGGAAGACGCCGAGAGGGCGCGTGAGGAGGTGGGGGGCAGGCGGCGACGCCGACCGTAAGACCCTCCACCGCTCCCCGTGGCAGGGGGAGCGCGAAGGGGTCGGTGATGGTGTTTGTGGTGCGAGGTGAGGGACTTTATTCCCTCACTCCCTCTCGCACCCAGCCCATCACCGGACCGGGGGCCCGTGACAGGGGCCCCATTTAGCGGGGGCGGCAGTGTTAGCCGGCCCCGCAGCCGTGGTCGCGATCGGGTGGGGGCCCGGTCGCGGCTAGTAGCAACGGCACGAGTGGGGCGACGTCGCGTGTGACCGCGCGGCGTCGCCGGGGGGCAATCAATCATGGTTGCCCCCCATCGGGGGAGGAGGATCACATCTCCTCCCCCGGGAAGGGCCCGTAGTAGGGCGTTGCGCCAACGGGGAGAGTCACGGTAGTATCGCTAGTTTGGTTCCCGTGACTCTCCCCAGATAAAGGGCGCAGGCGGTCACCGTGGTGTTTTAGCCGGTAAGAGTCCGGCACTACCCCGGCCTCCCCCCCAGAGAGCCGGGGTGTCCATGAGGATTTCACCACGATAAAAAAAAAAAAAAAAAAAAAAAAAAAAGGTTTTGATCATGATTTTGCCTTCTTCGCATACTTGTTGGCCAGATCCAGGATTTTTTCGGGTTTGAATCACGTAGTAGTGTGGTACCACATTGAACCTGTCAATTAAACCTGGTTTCGATCCACATTTTAGAGGATAACACCGGTTACGTCTGGGTTAGGTCTGGGTTATGCCCGCATCTGGCTCCTGATTTTGCCTTCTTCACAGACTTGTCGGCCAGATCCCGGGTTTTTTCGGGTTTGAATAACGTAGTAATAAGGTACCACACATTAACAGTCAATTAAACCTGGATTCGGTCAGTATTTTAGGCGATAACACCGGTTAGGTCTGGGTTAGGACTGGGTTATGCCCGCATCATGCTCACGATTTTGCCTTCTTCGCATTCTTGTTAGCCAGATCCTGGGTTTTTTCGGGTTTGCATGACGTAGTAATGTGGTACCACACAGTAACAGTCAATTAAACCTGGATTCGGTCAGTATTTTAGGCGGTAACACCGGTTAGGTCTGGGTTAGGTCTGGGTTATGCCCGCATTATGCTCACGATTTTGCCTTCTTCGCATTCTTGTTAGCCAGATCCTGGGTTTTTCCGGGTTTGAATCACGTAGTAATGTGGTACCACATATTAACAGTCAATTAAACCTGGTTTCGATCCACATTTTAGAACATAACACTGGTTAGATCTGGGTTAGGTCTGGGTTATGCCCGCATCAGCTCATGATTTTGCCTTCTTCGCATACTTGTTGGCCAGATCCCGGGTATTTTCGGGTTTGAATGACGTAGTAACGTTGTACCACACATTAACAGTCAATTAAACCTGGATTCGGTCAGTATTTTAGTGAATAAAACCGGTCAGGTCTGGGCTCGGTCTGGGTTATGCTCGCATCTGGCTCATGATTTTGCCTTCTTCGCATACTTGTTGGCCAGATCCAGGGTTTTTTTCCGGTTTGAATCACGTAGTAATGTGGCACCGCACTGAAACAGTCCATTAACCCTGGATTCGGTCAGCATTTTAGCCGGTAACACGTGTTAGGTCTGGGTTAGATCTGGGTTATGCCCGCATCTGGCTCATGATTTTGCCTTCTTCGCATACATGTTGGCCAGATCCTGGGTTTTTTCGGGTATGAATCACGTAGTAATGTGGTACCACATATTAACAGTCAATTAAACCTGGATTCGGTCAGTATTTTAGGCGGTAACACCGGTTAGGTCTGGGTTAGGTCTGGGTTATGCCCGCATCTGGCTCATGATTTTGCCTTCTTCGCATAGTTGTTGGCCAGATCCAGGGTTTTCTCGGGTTTGAATCACGTAGTAATATGGTACCACATATTAACAGTCAATTAAACCTGGATTCGGTCAGTATTTTAGGCGGTAACACCGGTTAGATCTGGGTTAGGTCTGGGTTATGCTCGCATCTGGCTCATGATTTGCCTTCTTCGCATACTTGTTGGCCAGATCCAGGGTTTTTTTCCGGTTTGAATCACGTAGTAATGTGGTACCACACATTAACAGTCAACTAAACCTGGATTCGGTCAATATCTTAGTGGATTAAAGAGGTTAGGTCTGGGCAAGGTCTGGGTTATGCTCGCATCTGGCTCATGATTTTGCCTTCTTCGCATACTTGTTGGCCAGATCCAGGGATTTTTTCCGGTTTGAATCACGTAGTAATGTGGTACCACAATGAAACAGTCCATTAAACTTGGTTTCGATCAATATTTTAGTGGATAAAACCGGTTAGGTCTGGGCTAGGTCTGTGTTATGCCCGCATCTGGCTCCTGATTTTGCCTTCTTCACAAACTTATTGGCCAGATCCCGGGTTTTTTCGGGTTTGAATCACGTAGTAATATGGTACCACACATTAACAGTCAATTAAACCTGGATTCGGTCAGTATTTTAGTCGGTAACACCGGTTAGGTCTGGGTTAGGTCTGGGTTACGCCCGCATCTGGCTCATGATTTTGCCTTCTTCGCATACATGTTGGCCAGATCCTGGGTTTTTTCGGGTTTGAATCACGTAGTAATGTGGTACCACACGGTAACAGGCAATTAAACCTGGATTCGTTCAGCATTTTAGACGGTAACACCGGTTAGGTCTCGGTTAGGTCTGGGTTATGCCCGCATCAGCTCATGATTTTGCCTTCTTCGCATACTTGTTGGCCAGATCCTGGGTATTTTCGGGTTTGAATGACGTAGAAATGTGGTACCACACAGTAACAGTCAATTAAACGTGGATTCGGTTAGTATTTTAGCCGGTAACACCGGTTAGGTCTGGGTTAGGTCTGGGTTATGCCCGCATTATGCTCACGATTTTGCCTTCTTCGCATTCTTGTTAGCCAGATCCTGGGTTTTTTCGGGTTTGAATCACGTAGTAATATGGTACCACACATTAACAGTCAATTAAACCTGGATTCGGTCAGTATTTTAGGCGATAACACCGGTTAGGTCTGGGTTAGGTCTGGGTTATGCCCGCATCTGGCTCATGATTTTGCCTTCTTCGCATACTTGTTGGCCAGATCCTGGGTTTTTTCGGGTTTGAATCACGTAGTAATGTGGTACCACACTGAAACAGTCAATTAAACCTGGATTCGGTCAATATTTTAGTGAATAAAACCGGTTAGGTCTGGGTTAGGTCTGGGTTATGCCCGCCTTATGCTCACGATTTTGCCTTCTTCGCATACATGTTGGCCAGATCCTGGGTTTTTTCGGGTTTGAATCACGTAGTAATGTGGTACCTCACAGTAACAGTCAATTAAACCTGGATTCGTTCAGTATTTTAGACGGCAACACCGGTTAGGTCTGGGTTAGGTCTGGGTTATGCCCGCATCAGCTCATGATTTTGCCTTCTTCGCATACTTGTTGGCCAGATCCTGGGTATTTTCGGGTTTGAATGACGTAGAAATGTGGTACCACACAGTAACAGTCAATTAAACCTGGATTCGGTCAGTATTTTAGCCGGTAACACCGGTTGGGTCTGGGTTAGGTCTGGGTTATGCCCGCATTATGCTCACGATTTTGCCTTCATCGCATCCTTGTTAGCCAGATCCTGGGTTTTCTCGGGTTTGAATCACGTAGTAATATGGTACCACATATTAACAGTCAATTAAACCTGGATTCGGTCAGTATTTTAGGCGGTAACACCGGTTAGGTCTGGGTTAGGTCTGGGTTATGCCCGCATCTGGCTCATGATTTTGCCTTCTTCGCATAGTTGTTGGCCAGATCCAGGGTTTTCTCGGGTTTGAATCACGTAGTAATATGGTACCACATATTAACAGTCAATTAAACCTGGATTCGGTCAGTATTTTAGGCGGTAACACCGGTTAGGTCTGGGTTAGGTCTGGGTTATGCCCGCATCTGGCTCATGATTTTGCCTTCTTCGCATAGTTGTTGGCCAGATCCAGGGTTTTCTCGGGTTTGAATCACGTAGTAATATGGTACCACATATTAACAGTCAATTAAACCTGGATTCGGTCAGTATTTTAGGCGGTAACACCGGTTAGATCTGGGTTAGGTCTGGGTTATGCACGCATCTGGCTCATGATTTGCCTTCTTCGCATACTCGTTGGCCAGATCCAGGGTTTTTTTCCGGTTTGAATCACGTAGTAATGTGGTACCACAATGAAACAGTCCATTAAACTTGGTTTCGATCAATATTTTAGTGGATAAAACCGGTTAGGTCTGGGCTAGGTCTGTGTTATGCCCGCATCTGGCTCCTGATTTTGCCTTCTTCACAAACTTATTGGCCAGATCCTGGGTTTTTTCGGGTTTGAATCACGTAGTAATATGGTACCACACATTAACAGTCAATTAAACCTGGATCAGGTCAGTATTTTAGGCGATAACACCGGTTAGGTCTGGGTTAGGTCTGGGTTATGCCCGCATCTGGCTCATGATTTTGCCTTCTTCGCATACATGTTGGCCAGATCCTAGGTTTTTTCGGGTATGAGTCACGTAGTAATGTGGTACCACACAGTAACAGTCAATTAATCCTGGATTCGTTCAGTATTTTAGACGGTAACACCGGTTAGGTCTGGGTTAGGTCTGGGTTATGCCCGCATCAGCCCATGATTTTGCCTTCTTCGCAGACTTGTTGGCCAGATCCTGGGTATTTTCGGGTTTCAATGACGTGGTAATGTGGTACCACATAGTAACAGTCAATTAAACCTGGATTCGGTCAGTATTTTAGCCGGTAACACCGGTTAGGTCTGGGTTAGGTCTGGGTTATGCCGGCATTGTGCTCACGATTTTGCCTTCTTCGCATTCTTGTTAGCCAGATCCAGGGTTTTTTCGGGTTTGAATCACGTAGTAATGTGGTACCACACTGAAACAGTCAATTAAACCTGGATTCGGTCAATATTTTAGTGTATAAAACCGGTTAGGTCTGGGCTAGGTCTGGGTTATGCCCGCATCAGCTCATGATTTTGCATTCTTCGCATACTTGTTGGCCAGATCCTGGGTATTTTCGGGTTTGAACGACGTAGAAATGTGGTACCACACAGTAACAGTCAATTAAACCTGGATTCGGTCAGTATTTTAGCCGGTAACACCGGTTAGGTCTGGGTTAGGTCTGGGTTATGCCCGCATTATGCTCACGATTTTGCCTTCTTCGCATACATGTTGGCCAGATCCTGGGTTTTCTCGGGTTTGAATCACGTAGTAATATGGTACCACACATTAACAGTCAATTAAACCTGGATTCGGTCAGTATTTTAGACGGCAACACCGTTTAGGTCTGGGTTAGGTCTGGGTTATGCCCGCATCAGCTCATGATTTTGCCTTCTTCGCATACTTGTTGGCCAGATCCTGGGTATTTTCGGGTTTGAACGACGTAGAAATGTGGTACCACACAGTAACAGTCAATTAAACCTGGATTCGGTCAGTATTTTAGCCGGTAACACGTGTTAGGTCTGGGTTAGATCTGGGTTATGCCCGCATCTGGCTCATGATTTTGCCTTCTTCGCATACATGTAGGCCAGATCCTGGGTTTTTTCGGGTATGAATCACGTAGTAATGTGGTACCACACAGTAACAATCAATTAAACCTGGATTCGTTCAGTATTTTAGACGGCAACACCGTTTAGGTCTGGGTTAGGTCTGGGTTATGCCCGCATCAGCTCATGATTTTGCCTTCTTCGCATACTTGTTGGCCAGATCCTGGGTATTTTCGGGTTTGAACGACGTAGAAATGTGGTACCACACATTAACAGTCAATTAAACCTGGGTTCGGTCAGTATTTTAGGCGGTAACACCGGTTAGGTCTGGGTTAGGTCTGGGTTATGCCCGCATCTGGCTCATGATTTTGCCTTCTTCGCATAGTTGTTGGCCAGAGGCAGGGTCTTCTCGGGTTTGAATCACGTAGTAATATGGTACCACACATTAACAGTCAATTAAACATGGATTCGGTCAGTACTTTAGGCGGTAACACCGGTTAGATCTGGGTTAGGTCTGGGTTATGCCCGCATCTGGTTCCTGATTTTGCCTCCTTCACAAATTTATTGGCCAGATCCCGGGTTTTTTCGGGTTTGAATCACGTAGTAATGTGGTACCACACAGTAACAGTCAATTAAACCTGGATTCGTTCAGTATTTTAGACGGCAACACCGGTTAGATCTGGGTTAGGTCTGGGTTATGCTCGCATCTGGCTCATGATTTTGCCTTCTTCGCATACATGTTGGCCAGATCCTGGGTTTTTTCGTGTATGAATCACGTAGTAATGTGGTACCACACAGTAACAGTCAATTAAACCTGGATTCGTTCAGTATTTTAGACGGCAACACCGGTTAGATCTGGGTTAGGTCTGGGTTATGCTCGCATCTAGCTCATGATTTTGCCTTCTTCGCATACATGTTGGCCAGATCCTGGGTTTTTTCGTGTATGAATCACGTAGTAATGTGGTACCACACAGTAACAGTCAATTAAACCTGGATTCGTACAGTACTTTAGACGGTAACACCGGTTAGGTCTGGGTTAGGTCTGGGTTATGCCCGCATTATGCTCACGATATTGCCTTCTTCGCATTCTTGTTAGCCAGATCCTGGGTTTTTTCGGGTCTGAATCACGTAGTAATGTGGTACCACACTGAAACAGTCAATTAAACCTGGTTTCGATCCACATTTTAGAACATAACACCGGTTAGATCTGGGTCAGGTCTGGGTTATGCCCGCATCTGGCTCATGATTTTGCCTTCTTCGCATACATGTTGGCCAGATCCTGGGTTTTTTCGTGTATGAATCACGTAGTAATGTGGTACCACACACTAACAGTCAATTAAACCTGGATTCGGTCAGTATTTTAGCCGGTAACACCGATTAGGTCTGGGTTAGGTCTGGGTTATGCCCGCATTATGCTCACGATATTGCCTTCTTCGCATTCTTGTTAGCCAGATCCTGGGTTTTTTCGGGTCTGAATCACGTAGTAATGTGGTACCACACTGAAACAGTCAATTAAACCTGGTTTCGATCCACATTTTAGAACATAACACCGGTTAGATCTGGGTCAGGTCTGGGTTAGGTCTGGGTTAGGTTTTGATCATGATTTTGCCTTCTTCGCATACTTGTTGGCCAGATCCAGGATTTTTTCGGGTTTGAATCACGTAGTAGTGTGGTACCACATTGAACCTGTCAATTAAACCTGGTTTCGATCCACATTTTAGAGGATAACACCGGTTACGTCTGGGTTAGGTCTGGGTTATGCCCGCATCTGGCTCCTGATTTTGCCTTCTTCACAGACTTGTTGGCCAGATCCCGGGTTTTTTCGGGTTTGAATAACGTAGTAATAAGGTACCACACATTAACAGTCAATTAAACCTGGATTCGGTCAGTATTTTAGGCGATAACACCGGTTAGGTCTGGGTTAGGACTGGGTTATGCCCGCATCATGCTCACGATTTTGCCTTCTTCGCATTCTTGTTAGCCAGATCCTGGGTTTTTTCGGGTTTGCATGACGTAGTAATGTGGTACCACACAGTAACAGTCAATTAAACCTGGATTCGGTCAGTATTTTAGGCGGTAACACCGGTTAGGTCTGGGTTAGGTCTGGGTTATGCCCGCATTATGCTCACGGTTTTGCCTTCTTCGCATTCTTGTTAGCCAGATCCTGGGTTTTTCCGGGTTTGAATCACGTAGTAATGTGGTACCACATATTAACAGTCAATTAAACCTGGTTTCGATCCACATTTTAGAACATAACACTGGTTAGATCTGGGTTAGGTCTGGGTTATGCCCGCATCAGCTCATGATTTTGCCTTCTTCGCATACTTGTTGGCCAGATCCCGGGTATTTTCGGGTTTGAATGACGTAGTAACGTTGTACCACACATTAACAGTCAATTAAACCTGGATTCGGTCAGTATTTTAGTGAATAAAACCGGTCAGGTCTGGGCTCGGTCTGGGTTATGCTCGCATCTGGCACATGATTTTGCCTTCTTCGCATACTTGTTGGCCAGATCCAGGGTTTTTTTCCGGTTTGAATCACGTAGTAATGTGGCACCGCACTGAAACAGTCAATTAAACCTGGATTCGTTCAGTATTTTAGACGGCAACACCGGTTAGGTCTGGGTTAGGTCTGGGTTATGCCCGCATCAGCTCATGATTTTGCCTTCTTCGCATACTTGTTGGCCAGATCCTGGGTATTTTCGGGTTTGAATGACGTAGCAATGTGGTACCACACAGTAACAGTCAATTAAACCTGGATTCGGTCAGTATTTTAGCCGGTAACACCGGTAAGGTCTGGGTTAGGTCTGGGTTATGCCCGCATTATGCTCACGATTTTGCCTTCTTCGCATCCTTGTTAGCCAGATCCTGGGTTTTCTCGGGTTTGAATCACGTAGTAATATGGTACCACACATTAACAGTCAATTAAACCTGGATTCGGTCAGTATTTTAGGCGGTAACACCGGTTAGGTCTGGGTTAGGTCTGGGTTATGCCCGCATCTGGCTCATGATTTTGCCTTCTTCGCATAGTGGTTGGCCAGATCCAGGGTTTTCTCGGGTTTGAATCACGTAGTAATATGGTACCACATATTAACAGTCAATTAAACCTGGATTCGGTCAGTATTTTAGGCGGTAACACCGGTTAGGTCTGGGTTAGGTCTGGGTTATGCCCGCATCTGGCTCATGATTTTGCCTTCTTCGCATAGTTGTTGGCCAGATCCAGGGTTTTCTCGGGTTTGAATCGCGTAGTAATATGGTACCACATATTAACAGTCAATTAAACCTGGATTCGGTCAGTATTTTAGGCGGTAACACCGGTTAGATCTGGGTTAGGTCTGGGTTATGCTCGCATCTGGCTCATGATTTGCCTTCTTCGCATACTTGTTGGCCAGATCCAGGGTTTTTTTCCGGTTTGAATCACGTAGTAATGTGGTACCACACATTAACAGTCAACTAAACCTGGATTCGGTCAATATCTTAGTGGATAAAACCGGTTAGGTCTGGGCAAGGTCTGGGTTATGCTCGCATCTGGCTCATGATTTTGCCTTCTTCGCATACTTGTTGGCCAGATCCAGGGATTTTTTCCGGTTTGAATCACGTAGTAATGTGGTACCACAATGAAACAGTCCATTAAACTTGGTTTCGATCAATATTTTAGTGGATAAAACCGGTTAGGTCTGGGCTAGGTCTGTGTTATGCCCGCATCTGGCTCCTGATTTTGCCTTCTTCACAAACTTATTGGCCAGATCCCGGGTTTTTTCGGGTTTGAATCACGTAGTAATATGGTACCACACATTAACAGTCAATTAAACCTGGATTCGGTCAGTATTTTAGTCGGTAACACCGGTTAGGTCTGGGTTAGGTCTGGGTTACGCCCGCATCTGGCTCATGATTTTGCCTTCTTCGCATACATGTTGGCCAGATCCTGGGTTTTTTCGGGTTTGAATCACGTAGTAATGTGGTACCACACGGTAACAGGCAATTAAACCTGGATTCGTTCAGCATTTTAGACGGTAACACCGGTTAGGTCTCGGTTAGGTCTGGGTTATGCCCGCATCAGCTCATGATTTTGCCTTCTTCGCATACTTGTTGGCCAGATCCTGGGTATTTTCGGGTTTGAATGACGTAGAAATGTGGTACCACACAGTAACAGTCAATTAAACGTGGATTCGGTTAGTATTTTAGCCGGTAACACCGGTTAGGTCTGGGTTAGGTCTGGGTTATGCCCGCATTATGCTCACGATTATGCCTTCATCGCATTCTTGTTAGCCAGATCCTGGGTTTTTTCGGGTTTGAATCACGTAGTAATATGGTACCACACATTAACAGTCAATTAAACCTGGATTCGGTCAGTATTTTTGGCGATAACACCGGTTAGGTCTGGGTTAGGTCTGGGTTATGCCCGCATCTGGCTCATGATTTTGCCTTCTTCGCATACTTGTTGGCCAGATCCTGGGTATTTTCGGGTTTGAATGACGTAGAAATGTGGTACCACGCAGTAACAGTCAATTAAACCTGGATTCGGTCAGTATTTTAGGCGGTAACACCGGTTAGGTCTGGGTTATGCCCGCATTATGCTCAAGATTTTGCCTTCTTCGCATCCTTGTTAGCCAGATCCTGGGTTTTTTCGGGTTTGAATCACGTAGTAATGTGGTACCACACTGAAACAGTCAATTAAACCTGGATTCGGTCAATATTTTAGTGAATAAAACCGGTTAGGTCTGGGCTAGGTCTGGGTTATGCCCGCATCAGCTCACGGTTTTGCCTTCTTCGCATTCTTGTTAGCCAGATCCTGGGTTTTTCCGGGTTTGAATCACGTAGTAATGTGGTACCACATATTAACAGTCAATTAAACCTGGTTTCGATCCACATTTTAGAACATAACACTGGTTAGATCTGGGTTAGGTCTGGGTTATGCCCGCATCAGCTCATGAATTTGCCTTCTTCGCATACTTGTTGGCCAGATCCCGGGTATTTTCGGGTTTGAATGACGTAGTAACGTTGTACCACACATTAACAGTCAATTAAACCTGGATTCGGTCAGTATTTTAGTGAATAAAACCGGTCAGGTCTGGGCTCGGTCTGGGTTATGCTCGCATCTGGCACATGATTTTGCCTTCTTCGCATACTTGTTGGCCAGATCCAGGGTTTTTTTCCGGTTTGAATCACGTAGTAATGTGGCACCGCACTGAAACAGTCAATTAAACCTGGATTCGTTCAGTATTTTAGACGGCAACACCGGTTAGGTCTGGGTTAGGTCTGGGTTATGCCCGCATCAGCTCATGATTTTGCCTTCTTCGCATACTTGTTGGCCAGATCCTGGGTATTTTCGGGTTTGAATGACGTAGCAATGTGGTACCACACAGTAACAGTCAATTAAACCTGGATTCGGTCAGTATTTTAGCCGGTAACACCGGTAAGGTCTGGGTTAGGTCTGGGTTATGCCCGCATTATGCTCACGATTTTGCCTTCTTCGCATCCTTGTTAGCCAGATCCTGGGTTTTCTCGGGTTTGAATCACGTAGTAATATGGTACCACACATTAACAGTCAATTAAACCTGGATTCGGTCAGTATTTTAGGCGGTAACACCGGTTAGGTCTGGGTTAGGTCTGGGTTATGCCCGCATCTGGCTCATGATTTTGCCTTCTTCGCATAGTGGTTGGCCAGATCCAGGGTTTTCTCGGGTTTGAATCACGTAGTAATATGGTACCACATATTAACAGTCAATTAAACCTGGATTCGGTCAGTATTTTAGGCGGTAACACCGGTTAGGTCTGGGTTAGGTCTGGGTTATGCCCGCATCTGGCTCATGATTTTGCCTTCTTCGCATAGTTGTTGGCCAGATCCAGGGTTTTCTCGGGTTTGAATCGCGTAGTAATATGGTACCACATATTAACAGTCAATTAAACCTGGATTCGGTCAGTATTTTAGGCGGTAACACCGGTTAGATCTGGGTTAGGTCTGGGTTATGCTCGCATCTGGCTCATGATTTGCCTTCTTCGCATACTTGTTGGCCAGATCCAGGGTTTTTTTCCGGTTTGAATCACGTAGTAATGTGGTACCACACATTAACAGTCAACTAAACCTGGATTCGGTCAATATCTTAGTGGATAAAACCGGTTAGGTCTGGGCAAGGTCTGGGTTATGCTCGCATCTGGCTCATGATTTTGCCTTCTTCGCATACTTGTTGGCCAGATCCAGGGATTTTTTCCGGTTTGAATCACGTAGTAATGTGGTACCACAATGAAACAGTCCATTAAACTTGGTTTCGATCAATATTTTAGTGGATAAAACCGGTTAGGTCTGGGCTAGGTCTGTGTTATGCCCGCATCTGGCTCCTGATTTTGCCTTCTTCACAAACTTATTGGCCAGATCCCGGGTTTTTTCGGGTTTGAATCACGTAGTAATATGGTACCACACATTAACAGTCAATTAAACCTGGATTCGGTCAGTATTTTAGTCGGTAACACCGGTTAGGTCTGGGTTAGGTCTGGGTTACGCCCGCATCTGGCTCATGATTTTGCCTTCTTCGCATACATGTTGGCCAGATCCTGGGTTTTTTCGGGTTTGAATCACGTAGTAATGTGGTACCACACGGTAACAGGCAATTAAACCTGGATTCGTTCAGCATTTTAGACGGTAACACCGGTTAGGTCTCGGTTAGGTCTGGGTTATGCCCGCATCAGCTCATGATTTTGCCTTCTTCGCATACTTGTTGGCCAGATCCTGGGTATTTTCGGGTTTGAATGACGTAGAAATGTGGTACCACACAGTAACAGTCAATTAAACGTGGATTCGGTTAGTATTTTAGCCGGTAACACCGGTTAGGTCTGGGTTAGGTCTGGGTTATGCCCGCATTATGCTCACGATTATGCCTTCATCGCATTCTTGTTAGCCAGATCCTGGGTTTTTTCGGGTTTGAATCACGTAGTAATATGGTACCACACATTAACAGTCAATTAAACCTGGATTCGGTCAGTATTTTTGGCGATAACACCGGTTAGGTCTGGGTTAGGTCTGGGTTATGCCCGCATCTGGCTCATGATTTTGCCTTCTTCGCATACTTGTTGGCCAGATCCTGGGTATTTTCGGGTTTGAATGACGTAGAAATGTGGTACCACGCAGTAACAGTCAATTAAACCTGGATTCGGTCAGTATTTTAGGCGGTAACACCGGTTAGGTCTGTGTTATGCCCGCATTATGCTCAAGATTTTGCCTTCTTCGCATCCTTGTTAGCCAGATCCTGGGTTTTTTCGGGTTTGAATCACGTAGTAATGTGGTACCACACTGAAACAGTCAATTAAACCTGGATTCGGTCAATATTTTAGTGAATAAAACCGGTTAGGTCTGGGCTAGGTCTGGGTTATGCCCGCATCAGCTCATGATTTTGCCTTCTTCGCATACATGTTGGCCAGATCCAGGGTTTTTTCGGGTATGAATCACGTAGTAATGTGGTACCACACAGTAACAGTCAATTAAACCTGGATTCGTTCAGTATTTTAGACGGCAACACCGGTTAGGTCTGGGTTAGGTCTGGGTTATGCCCGCATCAGCTCATGATTTTGCCTTCTTCGCATACTTGTTGGCCAGATCCAGGGTTTTCTCGGGTTTGAATCACGTAGTAATATGGTACCACATTTTAACAGTCAACTAAACCTGGATTCGGTCAGTATTTTAGGCGGTAACAGCGGTTAGATCTGGGTTAGGTCTGGGTTATGCTCGCATCTGGCTCCTGATTTTGCCTTCTTCACAGACTTGTTGGCCAGATCCCGGGTTTTTTCGGGTTTGAATAACGTAGTAATAAGGTACCACACATTAACAGTCAATTAAACCTGGATTCGGTCAGTATTTTAGGCGATAACACCGGTTAGGTCTGGGTTAGGTCTGGGTTATGCCCGCATTATGCTCACGATTTTGCCTTCTTCGCATTCTTGTTAGCCAGATCCTGGGTTTTTTCGGGTTTGCATGACGTAGTAATGTGGTACCACACAGTAACAGTCAATTAAACGTGGATTCGGTCAGTATTTTAGGCGGTAACACCGGTTAGGTCTGGGTTAGGTCTGGGTTATGCCCGCATCTGGCTCATGATTTTGCCTTCTTCGCATACATGTTGGCCAGATCCTAGGTTTTTTCGGGTATGAGTCACGTAGTAATGTGGTACCACACAGTAACAGTCAATTAATCCTGGATTCGTTCAGTATTTTAGACGGTAACACCGGTTAGGTCTGGGTTAGGTCTGGGTTATGCCCGCATCAGCCCATGATTTTGCCTTCTTCGCATACTTGTTGGCCAGATCCTGGGTATTTTCGGTTTTCAATGACGTGGTAATGTGGTACCACATAGTAACAGTCAATTAAACCTGGATTCGGTCAGTATTTTAGCCGGTAACACCGGTTAGGTCTGGGTTAGGTCTGGGTTATGCCCGCATTGTGCTCACGATTTTGCCTTCTTCGCATTCTTGTTAGCCAGATCCAGGGTTTTTTCGGGTTTGAATCACGTAGTAATGTGGTACCACACTGAAACAGTCAATTAAACCTGGATTCGGTCAATATTTTAGTGTATAAAACCGGTTAGGTCTGGGCTAGGTCTGGGTTATGCCCGCATCAGCTCATGATTTTGCATTCTTCGCATACTTGTTGGCCAGATCCTGGGTATTTTCGGGTTTGAACGACGTAGAAATGTGGTACCACACAGTAACAGTCAATTAAACCTGGATTCGGTCAGTATTTTAGCCGGTAACACCGGTTAGGTCTGGGTTAGGTCTGGGTTATGCCCGCATTATGCTCACGATTTTGCCTTCTTCGCATACATGTTGGCCAGATCCTGGGTTTTCTCGGGTTTGAATCACGTAGTAATATGGTACCATACATTAACAGTCAATTAAACCTGGATTCGGTCAGTATTTTAGACGGCAACACCGTTTAGGTCTGGGTTAGGTCTGGGTTATGCCCGCATCAGCTCATGATTTTGCCTTCTTCGCATACTTGTTGGCCAGATCCTGGGTATTTTCGGGTTTGAACGACGTAGAAATGTGGTACCACACAGTAACAGTCAATTAAACCTGGATTCGGTCAGTATTTTGGCCGGTAACACGTGTTAGGTCTGGGTTAGATCTGGGTTATGCCCGCATCTGGCTCATGATTTTGCCTTCTTCGCATACACGTTGGCCAGATCCTGGGTTTTTTCGGGTATGAATCACGTAGTAATGTGGTACCACACAGTAACAATCAATTAAACCTGGATTCGTTCAGTATTTTAGACGGCAACACCGTTTAGGTCTGGGTTAGGTCTGGGTTATGCCCGCATCAGCTCATGATTTTGCCTTCTTCGCATACTTGTTGGCCAGATCCTGGGTATTTTCGGGTTTGAACGACGTAGAAATGTGGTACCACACAGTAACAGTCAATTAAACCTGGATTCGGTCAGTATTTTAGCCGGTAACACCGGTTAGGTCTGGGTTAGGTCTGGGTTATGCCCGCATTATGCTCACGATTTTGCCTTCATCGCATCCTTGTTAGCCAGATCCTGGGTTTTCTCGGGTTTGAATCACGTAGTAATATGGTACCACACATTAACAGTCAATTGAACCTGGGTTCGGTCAGTATTTTAGGCGGTAACACCGGTTAGGTGTGGGTTAGGTCTGGGTTATGCCCGCATCTGGCTCATGATTTTGCCTTCTTCGCATAGTTGTTGGCCAGAGCCAGGGTCTTCTCGGGTTTGAATCACGTAGTAATATGGTACCACACATTAACAGTCAATTAAACCTGGATTCGTTCAGTATTTTAGACGGCAACACCGGTTAGATCTGGGTTAGGTCTGGGTTATGCTCGCATCTGGCTCATGATTTTGCCTTCTTCGCATACATGTTGGCCAGATCCTGGGTTTTTTCGTGTATGAATCACGTAGTAATGTGGTACCACACAGTAACAGTCAATTAAACCTGGATTCGTACAGTACTTTAGACGGTAACACCGGTTAGGTCTGGGTTATGCCCGCATTATGCTCACGATATTGCCTTCTTCGCATTCTTGTTAGCCAGATCCTGGGTTTTTTCGGGTCTGAATCACGTAGTAATGTGGTACCACACTGAAACAGTCAATTAAACCTGGTTTCGATCCACATTTTAGAACATAACACCGGTTAGATCTGGGTCAGGTCTGGGTTATGCCCGCATCTGGCTCATGATTTTGCCTTCTTCGCATACATGTTGGCCAGATCCTGGGTATTTTCGTGTATGAATCACGTAGTAATGTGGTACCACACAGAAACAGTCAATTAAACCTGGATTCGGTCAGTATTTTAGCCGGTAACACCGATTAGGTCTGGGTTAGGTCTGGGTTATGCCCGCATTATGCTCACGATATTGCCTTCTTCGCATTCTTGTTAGCCAGATCCTGGGTTTTTTCGGGTCTGAATCACGTAGTAATGTGGTACCACACTGAAACAGTCAATTAAACCTGGTTTCGATCCACATTTTAGAACATAACACCGGTTAGATCTGGGTCAGGTCTGGGTTAGGTCTGGGTTAGGTTTTGATCATGATTTTGCCTTCTTCGCATACTTGTTGGCCAGATCCAGGATTTTTTCGGGTTTGAATCACGTAGTAGTGTGGTACCACATTGAACCTGTCAATTAAACCTGATTTCGATCCACATTTTAGAGGATAACACCGGTTACGTCTGGGTTAGGTCTGGGTTATGCCCGCATCTGGCTCCTGATTTTGCCTTCTTCACAGACTTGTTGGCCAGATCCCGGGTTTTTTCGGGTTTGAATAACGTAGTAATAAGGTACCACACATTAACAGTCAATTAAACCTGGATTCGGTCAGTATTTTAGGCGATAACACCGGTTAGGTCTGGGTTAGGACTGGGTTATGCCCGCATCATGCTCACGATTTTGCCTTCTTCGCATTCTTGTTAGCCAGATCCTGGGTTTTTTCGGGTTTGCATGACGTAGTAATGTGGTACCACACAGTAACAGTCAATTAAACCTGGATTCGGTCAGTATTTTAGGCGGTAACACCGGTAAGGTCTGGGTTAGGTCTGGGTTATGCCCGCATTATGCTCACGATTTTGCCTTCTTCGCATTCTTGTTAGCCAGATCCTGGGTTTTTCCGGGTTTGAATCACGTAGTAATGTGGTACCACATATTAACAGTCAATTAAACCTGGTTTCGATCCACATTTTAGAACATAACACTGGTTAGATCTGGGTTAGGTCTGGGTTATGCCCGCATCAGCTCATGATTTTGCCTTCTTCGCATACTTGTTGGCCAGATCCAGGGTTTTTTTCCGGTTTGAATCACGTAGTAATGTGGCACCGCACTGAAACAGTCCATTAACCCTGGATTCGGTCAGTATTTTAGCCGGTAACCCGTGTTTGGTCTGGGTTAGATCTGGGTTATGCCCGCATCTGGCTCATGATTTTGCCTTCTTCGCATACATGTTGGCCAGATCCTGGGTTTTTTCGGGTATGAATCACGTAGTAATGTGGTACCACACAGTAACAGTCAATCAAACCTGGATTCGTTCAGTATTTTAGACGGCAACACCGGTTAGGTCTGGGTTAGGTCTGGGTTATGCCCGCATCAGCTCATGATTTTGCCTTCTTCGCATACTTGTTGGCCAGATCCTGGGTATTTTCGGGTTTGAATGATGTAGCAATGTGGTACCACACAGTAACAGTCAATTAAACCTGGATTCGGTCAGTATTTTAGCCGGTAACACCGGTAAGGTCTGGGTTAGGTCTGGGTTATGCCCGCATTATGCTCACGATTTTGCCTTCTTCGCTTCCTTGTTAGCCAGATCCTGGGTTTTCTCGGGTTTGAATCACGTAGTAATATGGTACCACACATTAACAGTCAATTAAACCTGGATTCAGTCAGTATTTTAGGCGGTAACACCGGTTAGGTCTGGGTTAGGTCTGGGTTATGCCCGCATCTGGCTCATGATTTTGCCTTCTTCGCATAGTGGTTGGCCAGATCCAGGGTTTTCTCGGGTTTGAATCACGTAGTAATATGGTACCACATATTAACAGCCAATTAAACCTGGATTCGGTCAGTATTTTAGGCGGTAAAACCGGTTAGGTCTGGGTTAGGTCTGGGTTATGCCCGCATCTGGCTCATGATTTTGCCTTCTTCGCATAGTTGTTGGCCAGATCCAGGGTTTTCTCGGGTTTGAATCACGTAGTAATATGGTACCACATATTAACAGTCAATTAAACCTGGATTCGGTCAGTATTTTAGGCGGTAACACCGGTTAGATCTGGGTTAGGTCTGGGTTATGCTGGCATCTGGCTCATGATTTGCCTTCTTCGCATACTTGTTGGCCAGATCCAGGGTTTTTTTCCGGTTTGAATCACGTAGTATTGTGGTACCACACATTAACAGTCAACTAAACCTGGATTCGGTCAATATCTTAGTGGATAAAACCGGTTAGGTCTGGGCAAGGTCTGGGTTATGCTCGCATCTGGCTCATGATTTTGCCTTCTTCGCATACTTGTTGGCCAGATCCAGGGATTTTTTCCGGTTTGAATCACGTAGTAATGTGGTACCACAATGAAACAGTCCATTAAACTTGGTTTCGATCAATATTTTAGTGGATAAAACCGGTTAGGTCTGGGCTAGGTCTGTGTTATGCCCGCATCTGGCTCCTGATTTTGCCTTCTTCACAAACTTATTGGCCAGATCCCGGGTTTTTTCGGGTTTGAATCACGTAGTAATATGGTACCACACATTAACAGTCAATTAAACCTGGATTCGGTCAGTATTTTAGTCGGTAACACCGGTTAGGTCTGGGTTAGGTCTGGGTTACGCCCGCATCTGGCTCATGATTTTGCCTTCTTCGCATACATGTTGGCCAGATCCTGGGTTTTTTCGGGTTTGAATCACGTAGTAATGTGGTACCACACGGTAACAGGCAATTAAACCTGGATTCGTTCAGCATTTTAGACAGTAACACCGGTTAGGTCTCGGTTAGGTCTGGGTTATGCCCGCATCAGCTCATGATTTTGCCTTCTTCGCATACTTGTTGGCCAGATCCTGGGTATTTTCGGGTTTGAATGACGTAGAAATGTGGTACCACACAGTAACAGTCAATTAAACGTGGATTCGGTTAGTATTTTAGCCGGAAACACCGGTTAGGTCAGGGTTAGGTCTGGGTTATGCCCGCATTATGCTCACGATTTTGCCTTCATCGCATTCTTGTTAGCCAGATCCTGGGGTTTTTCGGGTTTGAATCACGTAGTAATATGGTACCACACATTAACAGTCAATTAAACCTGGATTCGGTCAGTATTTTAGGCGATAACACCGGTTAGGTCTGGGTTAGGTCTGGGTTATGCCCGCATCTGGCTCATGATTTTGCCTTCTTCGCATACTTGTTGGCCAGATCCTGGGTATTTTCGGGTTTGAATGACGTAGAAATGTGGTACCACGCAGTAACAGTCAATTAAACCTGGATTCGGTCAGTATTTTAGGCGGTAACACCGGTTAGGTCTGGGTTATGCCCGCATTATGCTCACGATTTTGCCTTCTTCGCATCCTTGTTAGCCAGATCCTGGGTTTTTTCGGGTTTGAATCACGTAGTAATGTGGTACCACACTGAAACAGTCAATTAAACCTGGATTCGGTCAATATTTTAGTGAATAAAACCGGTTAGGTCTGGGCTAGGTCTGGGTTATGCCCGCATCAGCTCATGATTTTGCCTTCTTCTTATACATGTTGGCCAGATCCAGGGTTTTTTCGGGTATGAATCACGTAGTAATGTGGTACCACACAGTAACAGTCAATTAAACCTGGATTCGTTCAGTATTTTAGACGGCAACACCGGTTAGGTCTGGATTAGGTCTGGGTTATGCCCGCATCAGCTCATGATTTTGCCTTCTTCGCATACTTGTTGACCAGATCCAGGGTTTTCTCGGGTTTGAATCACGTAGTAATATGGTACCACATTTTAACAGTCAACTAAACCTGGATTCGGTCAGTATTTTAGGCGGTAACACCGGTTAGATCTGGGTTAGGTCTGGGTTATGCTCGCATCTGGCTCCTGATTTTGCCTTCTTCACAGACTTGTTGGCCAGATCCCGGGTTTTTTCGGGTTTGAATAACGTAGTAATAAGGTACCACACATTAACAGTCAATTAAACCTGGATTCGGTCAGTATTTTAGGCGATAACACCGGTTAGGTCTGGGTTAGGTCTGGGTTATGCCCGCATTATGCTCACGATTTTGCCTTCTTCGCATTCTTGTTAGCCAGATCCTGGGTTTTTTCGGGTTTGCATGACGTAGTAATGTGGTGCCACACAGTAACAGTCAATTAAACGTGGATTCGGTCAGTATTTTAGGCGGTAACACCGGTTAGGTCTGGGTTAGGTCTGGGTTATGCCCGCATTATGCTCACGATTTTGCCTTCTTCGCATTCTTGTTAGCCAGATCCTGGGTTTTTCCGGGTTTGAATCACGTAGTAATGTGGTACCACATATTAACAGTCAATTAAACCTGGATTCGCTCAGTATTTTAGGCGGTAACACCGGTTAGGTCTGGGTTAGGTCTGGGTTATGCCCGCCTTATGCTCACGATTTTGCCTTCTTCGCATACATGTTGGCCAGATCCTGGGTTTTTTCGGGTTTGAATTACGTAGTAATGTGGTACCTCACAGTAACAGTCAATTAAACCTGGATTCGTTCAGTATTTTAGACGGCAACACCGGTTAGGTCTGGGTTAGGTCTGGGTTATGCCCGCATCAGCTCATGATTTTGCCTTCTTCGCATACTTGTTGGCCAGATCCTGGGTATTTTCGGGTTTGAATGACGTAGAAATGTGGTACCACACAGTAACAGTCAATTAAACCTGGATTCGGTCAGTATTTTAGCCGGTAACACCGGTTGGGTCTGGGTTAGGTCTGGGTTATGCCCGCATTATGCTCACGATTTTGCCTTCATCGCATCCTTGTTAGCCAGATCCTGGGTTTTCTCGGGTTTGAATCACGTAGTAATATGGTACCACATATTAACAGTCAATTAAACCTGGATTCGGTCAGTATTTTAGGCGGTAACACCGGTTAGGTCTGGGTTAGGTCTGGGTTATGCCCGCATCTGGCTCATGATTTTGCCTTCTTCGCATAGTTGTTGGCCAGATCCAGGGTTTTCTCGGGTTTGAATCACGTAGTAATATGGTACCACATATTAACAGTCAATTAAACCTGGATTCGGTCAGTATTTTAGGCGGTAACACCGGTTAGATCTGGGTTAGGTCTGGGTTATGCACGCATCTGGCTCCTGATTTTGCCTTCTTCACAAACTTATTGGCCAGATCCCGGGTTTTTTCGGGTTTGAATCACGTAGTATTATGGTACCACACATTAACAGTCAATTAAACCTGGATTCGGTCAGTATTTTAGTCGGTAACACCGGTTAGGTCTGGGTTAGGTCTGGGTTACGCCCGCATCTGGCTCATGATTTTGCCTTCTTCGCATACATGTTGGCCAGATCCTGGGTTTTTTCGGGTTTGAATCACGTAGTAATGTGGTACCACACGGTAACAGTCAATTAAACCTGGATTCGTTCAGCATTTTAGACGGTAACACCGGTTAGGTCTCGGTTAGGTCTGGGTTATGCCCGCATCAGCTCATGATTTTGCCTTCTTCGCATACTTGTTGGCCAGATCCTGGGTATTTTCGGGTTTGAATGACGTAGAAATGTGGTACCACACAGTAACGGTCAATTAAACGTGGATTCGGTCAGTATTTTAGCCGGTAACACCGGTTAGGTCTGGGTTAGGTCTGGGTTATGCCCGCATTATGCTCACGATTTTGCCTTCTTCGCATTCTTGTTAGCCAGATCCTGGGTTTTTTCGGGTTTGAATCACGTAGTAATATGGTACCACACATTAACAGTCAATTAAACCTGGATCAGGTCAGTATTTTAGGCGATAACACCGGTTAGGTCTGGGTTAGGTCTGGGTTATGCCCGCATCTGGCTCATGATTTTGCCTTCATCGCATACATGTTGGCCAGATCCTAGGTTTTTTCGGGTATGAGTCACGTAGTAATGTGGTACCACACAGTAACAGTCAATTAATCCTGGATTCGTTCAGTATTTTAGACGGTAACACCGGTTAGGTCTGGGATAGGTCTGTGTTATGCCCGCATCAGCCCATGATTTTGCCTTCTTCGCATACTTGTTGGCCAGATCCTGGGTATTTTCGGGTTTCAATGACGTGGTAATGTGGTACCACATAGTAACAGTCAATTAAACCTGGATTCGGTCAGTATTTTAGCCGGTAACACCGGTTAGGTCTGGGTTAGGTCTGGGTTATGCCCGCATTGTGCTCACGATTTTGCCTTCTTCGCATTCTTGTTAGCCAGATCCAGGGTTTTTTCGGGTTTGAATCACGTAGTAATGTGGTACCACACTGAAACAGTCAATTAAACCTGGATTCGGTCAATATTTTAGTGTATAAAACCGGTTAGGTCTGGGCTAGGTCTGGGTTATGCCCGCATCAGCTCATGATTTTGCATTCTTCGCATACTTGTTGGCCAGATCCTGGGTATTTTCGGGTTTGAACGACGTAGAAATGTGGTACCACACAGTAACAGTCAATTAAACCTGGATTCGGTCAGTATTTTAGCCGGTAACACCGGTTAGGTCTGGGTTAGGTCTGGGTTATGCCCGCATTATGCTCACGATTTTGCCTTCTTCGCATACATGTTGGCCAGATCCTGGGTTTTCTCGGGTTTGAATCACGTAGTAATATGGTACCACACATTAACAGTCAATTAAACCTGGATTCGGTCAGTATTTTAGACGGCAACACCGTTTAGGTCTGGGTTAGGTCTGGGTTATGCCCGCATCAGCTCATGATTTTGCCTTCTTCGCATACTTGTTGGCCAGATCCTGGGTATTTTCGGGTTTGAACGACATAGAAATGTGGTACCACACAGTAACAGTCAATTAAACCTGGATTCGGTCAGTATTTTAGCCGGTAACACGTGTTAGGTCTGGGTTAGATCTGGGTTATGCCCGCATCTGGCTCATGATTTTGCCTTCTTCGCATACATGTTGGCCAGATCCTGGGTTTTTTCGGGTATGAATCACGTAGTAATGTGGTACCACATATTAACAGTCAATTAAACCTGGATTCGGTCAGTATTTTAGGCGGTAACACCGGTTAGATCTGGGTTAGGTCTGGGTTATGCACGCATCTGGCTCCTGATTTTGCCTTCTTCACAAACTTATTGGCCAGATCCCGGGTTTTTTCGGGTTTGAATCACGTAGTATTATGGTACCACACATTAACAGTCAATTAAACCTGGATTCGGTCAGTATTTTAGTGGGTAACACCGGTTAGGTCTGGGTTAGGTCTGGGTTACGCCCGCATCTGGCTCATGATTTTGCCTTCTTCGCATACATGTTGGCCAGATCCTGGGTTTTTTCGGGTTTGAATCACGTAGTAATGTGGTACCACACGGTAACAGTCAATTAAACCTGGATTCGTTCAGCATTTTAGACGGTAACACCGGTTAGGTCTCGGTTAGGTCTGGGTTATGCCCGCATCAGCTCATGATTTTGCCTTCTTCGCATACTTGTTGGCCAGATCCTGGGTATTTTCGGGTTTGAATGACGTAGAAATGTGGTACCACACAGTAACGGTCAATTAAACGTGGATTCGGTCAGTATTTTAGCCGGTAACACCGGTTAGGTCTGGGTTAGGTCTGGGTTATGCCCGCATTATGCTCACGATTTTGCCTTCTTCGCATTCTTGTTAGCCAGATCCTGGGTTTTTTCGGGTTTGAATCACGTAGTAATATGGTACCACACATTAACAGTCAATTAAACCTGGATCAGGTCAGTATTTTAGGCGATAACACCGGTTAGGTCTGGGTTAGGTCTGGGTTATGCCCGCATCTGGCTCATGATTTTGCCTTCATCGCATACATGTTGGCCAGATCCTAGGTTTTTTCGGGTATGAGTCACGTAGTAATGTGGTACCACACAGTAACAGTCAATTAATCCTGGATTCGTTCAGTATTTTAGACGGTAACACCGGTTAGGTCTGGGATAGGTCTGTGTTATGCCCGCATCAGCCCATGATTTTGCCTTCTTCGCATACTTGTTGGCCAGATCCTGGGTATTTTCGGGTTTCAATGACGTGGTAATGTGGTACCACATAGTAACAGTCAATTAAACCTGGATTCGGTCAGTATTTTAGCCGGTAACACCGGTTAGGTCTGGGTTAGGTCTGGGTTATGCCCGCATTGTGCTCACGATTTTGCCTTCTTCGCATTCTTGTTAGCCAGATCCAGGGTTTTTTCGGGTTTGAATCACGTAGTAATGTGGTACCACACTGAAACAGTCAATTAAACCTGGATTCGGTCAATATTTTAGTGTATAAAACCGGTTAGGTCTGGGCTAGGTCTGGGTTATGCCCGCATCAGCTCATGATTTTGCATTCTTCGCATACTTGTTGGCCAGATCCTGGGTATTTTCGGGTTTGAACGACGTAGAAATGTGGTACCACACAGTAACAGTCAATTAAACCTGGATTCGGTCAGTATTTTAGCCGGTAACACCGGTTAGGTCTGGGTTAGGTCTGGGTTATGCCCGCATTATGCTCACGATTTTGCCTTCTTCGCATACATGTTGGCCAGATCCTGGGTTTTCTCGGGTTTGAATCACGTAGTAATATGGTACCACACATTAACAGTCAATTAAACCTGGATTCGGTCAGTATTTTAGACGGCAACACCGTTTAGGTCTGGGTTAGGTCTGGGTTATGCCCGCATCAGCTCATGATTTTGCCTTCTTCGCATACTTGTTGGCCAGATCCTGGGTATTTTCGGGTTTGAACGACATAGAAATGTGGTACCACACAGTAACAGTCAATTAAACCTGGATTCGGTCAGTATTTTAGCCGGTAACACGTGTTAGGTCTGGGTTAGATCTGGGTTATGCCCGCATCTGGCTCATGATTTTGCCTTCTTCGCATACATGTTGGCCAGATCCTGGGTTTTTTCGGGTATGAATCACGTAGTAATGTGGTACCACATATTAACAGTCAATTAAACCTGGATTCGGTCAGTATTTTAGGCGGTAACACCGGTTAGATCTGGGTTAGGTCTGGGTTATGCACGCATCTGGCTCCTGATTTTGCCTTCTTCACAAACTTATTGGCCAGATCCCGGGTTTTTTCGGGTTTGAATCACGTAGTATTATGGTACCACACATTAACAGTCAATTAAACCTGGATTCGGTCAGTATTTTAGTGGGTAACACCGGTTAGGTCTGGGTTAGGTCTGGGTTACGCCCGCATCTGGCTCATGATTTTGCCTTCTTCGCATACATGTTGGCCAGATCCTGGGTTTTTTCGGGTTTGAATCACGTAGTAATGTGGTACCACACGGTAACAGTCAATTAAACCTGGATTCGTTCAGCATTTTAGACGGTAACACCGGTTAGGTCTCGGTTAGGTCTGGGTTATGCCCGCATCAGCTCATGATTTTGCCTTCTTCGCATACTTGTTGGCCAGATCCTGGGTATTTTCGGGTTTGAATGACGTAGAAATGTGGTACCACACAGTAACGGTCAATTAAACGTGGATTCGGTCAGTATTTTAGCCGGTAACACCGGTTAGGTCTGGGTTAGGTCTGGGTTATGCCCGCATTATGCTCACGATTTTGCCTTCTTCGCATTCTTGTTAGCCAGATCCTGGGTTTTTTCGGGTTTGAATCACGTAGTAATATGGTACCACACATTAACAGTCAATTAAACCTGGATCAGGTCAGTATTTTAGGCGATAACACCGGTTAGGTCTGGGTTAGGTCTGGGTTATGCCCGCATCTGGCTCATGATTTTGCCTTCATCGCATACATGTTGGCCAGATCCTAGGTTTTTTCGGGTATGAGTCACGTAGTAATGTGGTACCACACAGTAACAGTCAATTAATCCTGGATTCGTTCAGTATTTTAGACGGTAACACCGGTTAGGTCTGGGATAGGTCTGTGTTATGCCCGCATCAGCCCATGATTTTGCCTTCTTCGCATACTTGTTGGCCAGATCCTGGGTATTTTCGGGTTTCAATGACGTGGTAATGTGGTACCACATAGTAACAGTCAATTAAACCTGGATTCGGTCAGTATTTTAGCCGGTAACACCGGTTAGGTCTGGGTTAGGTCTGGGTTATGCCCGCATTGTGCTCACGATTTTGCCTTCTTCGCATTCTTGTTAGCCAGATCCAGGGTTTTTTCGGGTTTGAATCACGTAGTAATGTGGTACCACACTGAAACAGTCAATTAAACCTGGATTCGGTCAATATTTTAGTGTATAAAACCGGTTAGGTCTGGGCTAGGTCTGGGTTATGCCCGCATCAGCTCATGATTTTGCATTCTTCGCATACTTGTTGGCCAGATCCTGGGTATTTTCGGGTTTGAACGACGTAGAAATGTGGTACCACACAGTAACAGTCAATTAAACCTGGATTCGGTCAGTATTTTAGCCGGTAACACCGGTTAGGTCTGGGTTAGGTCTGGGTTATGCCCGCATTATGCTCACGATTTTGCCTTCTTCGCATACATGTTGGCCAGATCCTGGGTTTTCTCGGGTTTGAATCACGTAGTAATATGGTACCACACATTAACAGTCAATTAAACCTGGATTCGGTCAGTATTTTAGACGGCAACACCGTTTAGGTCTGGGTTAGGTCTGGGTTATGCCCGCATCAGCTCATGATTTTGCCTTCTTCGCATACTTGTTGGCCAGATCCTGGGTATTTTCGGGTTTGAACGACATAGAAATGTGGTACCACACAGTAACAGTCAATTAAACCTGGATTCGGTCAGTATTTTAGCCGGTAACACGTGTTAGGTCTGGGTTAGATCTGGGTTATGCCCGCATCTGGCTCATGATTTTGCCTTCTTCGCATACATGTTGGCCAGATCCTGGGTTTTTTCGGGTATGAATCACGTACTAATGTGGTACCACACAGTAACAATCAATTAAACCTGGATTCGTTCAGTATTTTAGACGGCAACACCGATTAGGTCTGGGTTAGGTCTGGGTTATGCCCGCATCAGCTCATGATTTTGCCTTCTTCGCATACTTGTTGGCCAGATCCTGGGTATTTTCGGGTTTGAACGACGTAGAAATGTGGTACCACACAGTAACAGTCAATTAAACCTGGATTCGGTCAGTATTTTAGCCGGTAACACCGGTTAGGTCTGGGTTAGGTCTGGGTTATGCCCGCATTATGCTCACGATTTTGCCTTCATCGCATCCTTGTTAGCCAGATCCTGGGTTTTCTCGGGTTTGAATCACGTAGTAATATGGTACCACACATTAACAGTCAATTGAACCTGGGTTCGGTCAGTATTTTAGGCGGTAACACCGGTTAGGTGTGGGTTAGGTCTGGGTTATGCCCGCATCTGGCTCATGATTTTGCCTTCTTCGCATAGTTGTTGGCCAGAGCCAGGGTCTTCTCGGGTTTGAATCACGTAGTAATATGGTACCACACATTAACAGTCAATTAAACCTGGATTCGGTCAGTACTTTAGGCGGTAACACCGGTTAGATCTGGGTTAGGTCTGGGTTATGCCCGCATCTGGTTCCTGATTTTGCCTTCTTCACAAATTTATTGGCCAGATCCCGGGTTTTTTCGGGTTTGAATCACGTAGTAATATGGTACCACACATTAACAGTCAATTAAACCTGGATTCGGTCAGTATTTTAGTCGGTAACACCGGTTAGGTCTGGGTTAGGTCTGGGTTATGCCCGCATCTGGCTCATGATTTTGCCTTCTTGGCATACATGTTGGCCAGATCCTGGGTTTTTTCGGGTATGAATCACGTAGTAACGTGGTACCACACGGTAACAGTCAATTAAACCTGGATTCGTTCAGTATTTTAGACGGTAACACCGGTTAGGTCCGTGTTAGGTCCGGGTTAGGTCTGGGTTATGCCCGCATCAGCTCATGATTTTGCCTTCCTCGCATACTTGTTGGCCAGATCCTGGGTATTTTCGGGTTTGATTGACGTAGAAATGTGGTACCACACAGTAACAGTCAATTAAACGTGGATTCGGTCAGTATTTTAGCCGGTAACACCGGTTAGGTCTGGGTTAGGTGTGGGTTATGCCCGCATTATGCTCACGATTTTGCCTTCTTCGCATTCTTGTTAGCCAGATCCTGGGTTTTTTCGGGTTTGAATCACGTAGTAATGTGGTACCACACTGAAACAGTCAATTAAACCTGGTTTCGATCCACATTATAGAACATAACACCGGTTAGATCTGGGATAGGTCTGGGTTATGCTCGCATCTGGCTCATGATTTTGCCTTCTTCGCATTCTTGTTGGCCAAATCCAGGGTTTTTTCGGGATTAAATCAGGTGGTAATGTGGTACCACACTGAAACAGTCAATTAGACCTGGTTTCGATCCACATTTTAGAGGATAACACCGGTTAGGTCTGGGTTAGGTCAGTGTTATGCCCGCATCTGGCTCATGATTTTGCCTTTTTCGCATTCGTGTTGTCCAGATCCTTGGTTTTCCCTGGTTTGAATCACGTAGTAATGTGGTACCACACAGAAACAGTCAATTAAACCCGGATTCGGTCAGTATTTTAGCCGGTAACACCGGTTAGGTCTGGGTTATGCCCGCATTATGCTCACGATTTTGCCTTCTTCGCATACATGTTGGCCAGATCCTGGGTTTTTTCGGGTATGAATCACGTAGTAATGTGGTACCACACAGTAACAGTCAAATAAACCTGGATTCGGTCAGTATTTTAACCGGTAACTCCGGTTAGGTCTGGGTTAGGTCTGGGTTATGCACGCATTATGCTCACGATTTTACCTTCTTCGCATCCTTGTTAGCCAGATCCTGGGTTTTCTCGGGTTTGAATCACGTAGTAATATGGTACCACACATTAACAGTCAATTAAACCAGGATTCGGTCAGTATTTTAGGCGGTAACACCGGTTATGTCTGGGTTAGGTCTGGGTTATGCCCGCATCTGACTCATGATTTTGCCTTCTTCGCATACATGTTGGCCAGATCCTGGGTTTTTTTCCGGTTTGAATCACGTAGTAATGTGGTACCGCACTGAAACAGTCCATTAAACCTGGATTCGTTCAGTATTTTAGCCGGTAACACGTGTTAGGTCTGGGTTAGATCTGGGTTATGCCCACATTTTGGTCATGATTTTGCCTGCTTCGCATACTTGTTGGCCAGATCCAGGGTTTTTTCGGGTTTGAATCACGTAGTCATGTGGTACCGCACTGAAACAGTCAATTAAACCTGGTTTCGATCCACATTTTAGAGGATAACACCGGTTAGGTCTGGGTTAGGTCTTGGTTATGCCCGCATCTGGCTCCTGATTTTGCCTTCTTCACAAACTTGTTGGCCAGATCCTAGGTTTTTTCGGGTATGAATCACGTAGCAATGTGGTACCACACATTAACAGTCAATTAAACCTGGTTTCGATCCACATTTTAGAACATAACACCGGTTAGATCTGGGTTAGGTCCGGGTTATGCTCGCATCTGGCTCATGATTTTGCCTTCTTCGCATACTTGCTGGCCAGATCCAGGGTTTTTTCCCGGTTTGAATCACGTTTTACTGTGGTACCACACAGTAACAGTCAATTAAACCTGGATTCGGTCAATATTTTAGTGAATAAAACCGGTTTGGTCTGGGCTAGGTCTGGGTTATGCTCGCATCTGGCTCATGATTTTGCCTTCTTCGCATACCTGTTGGCCAGATCCAGGGTTTTTTCCGGTTTCAATCACGTAGTGATGTGGTGCCGCACTGAAACAGTCCATTAAACCTGGATTCGGTCAGTATTTTAGGCGGTAACACCGGTTAGATCTGGGTTAGGTCTGGGTTATGCTCGCATCTGGCTCATGATTTTGCCTTCTTCGCAGTCTTGCTGGCCAGATCCAGGGTTTTTTCCCGGTTTGAATCACGTAGTACTGTGGTACCACACAGTAACAGTCAACTAAACCTGGATTCGGTCAATATTTTAGTGGATAAAACCGGTTAGGTCTGGGCAAGGTCTGGGTTATGCTCGCATCTGGCTCATGATTTTGCCTTCGTCGCATACTTGTTGGCCAGATCCAGGGATTTTTTCCGGTTTGAATCACGTAGTAATGTGGTACCACACTGAAACAGTCCATTACACTTGGTTTCGATCAATATTTTAGTGGATAAAACCGGTTAGGTCTGGGCTAGGTCTGTGTTATGCCCGCATCTGGCTCCTGGTTTTGACTTCTTCACAAACTTATTGGCCAGATCCCGGGTTTTTTCGGGTTTGAATCACGTAGTAATATGGTACCACACATTAACAGTCAATTAAACCTGGATTCGGTCAGTATTTTAGACGGTAACACCGGTTAGGTCTGGGTTAGGTCTGGGTTTTGCCCGCATCTGGCTCATGATTTTGCCTTCTTCGCATACTTGTTGGCCAGATCTTGGGTTTTTTCGGGTTTGAATCACGTAGTAATGTGGTACCACACTGAAACAGTTAATTAAACCTGGTTTCGATCCACATTTTAGAACATAACACCGGTTAGATCTGGGTTAGGTCTGGGTTATGCTCGCATCTGCCTCATGATTTTGCCTTCTTCGCATACTTGTTGGCCAGATCCAGGGATTTTTTCCGGTTTGAATCACGTAGTAATGTGGTACCACACTGAAACAGTCCATTAAACTTGGTTTCGATCAATATTTTAGTGGATAAAACCGGTTAGGTCTGGGCTAGGTCTGTGTTATGCCCGCATCTGGCTCCTGATTTTGCCTTCTTCACAAACTTATTGGCCAGATCCCGGGGTTTTTCGGGTTTGAATCACGTAGTAATTTGGTACCACACATTAACAGTCAATTAAACGTGGATTCGGTCAGTATTTTAGTCGGTAACACCGGTTAGGTCTGGGTTAGGTCTGGGATATGCCCGCATCTGGCTCATGATTTTGCCTTCTTCGCATACATGTTGGCCAGATCCTGGGTTTTTTCGGGTATGAATCACGTAGTAATGTGGTACCACACGGTAACAATCAATTAAACCTGGATTCGTTCAGTATTTTAGACCGTAACACCGGTTAGGTCTGGGTTAGGTCTGGGTTATGCCCGCATCAGCTCATGATTTTGCCTTCATCGCATACTTGTTGGCCAGATCCTGGGTATTTTCGGGTTTGAATGACGTAGAAATGTGGTACCACAAAGTAACAGTCAATTAAACGTGGATTCGGTCAGTATTTTAGCCGGTAACTCCGGTTAGGTCTGGGTTAGGTCTGGGTTATGCCCGCATTATGCTCACGATTTTGCCTTCTTCGCATTCTTGTTAGCCAGATCCTGGGTTTTTTCGGGTTTGAATCACGTAGTAATGTGGTACCACACTGAAACAGTCAATTAAACCTGGTTTCGATCCACATTTTAGAACATAACACCGTTTAGGTCTGGGCTAGGACTGTGTTATGCCCGCATCTGGCTCATGATATTGCCTTCTTCGCATACTTGTTGGCCAGATCCTGGGTTTTTTCGGGTTTGAATTACGCAGTAATGTGGTTCCACACTGAAACAGTCCTCTAAACTTGGTTTCGATCAATATTTTAGAGGATAAAACCGGTTAGGTCTGGGTTAGGTCTGCGTTATGCCCGCATCTGGCTTATGATTTTGCCTTTTCCGCATTCTAGTTGGCCAGATCCTTGGTTCTCCCTGGTTTGAATCACGTAGAAATGTGGTACCACACTGAAGCAGACAGTTAAACCTGGTTTCGATCCACATTTTAGAGGATAAAACCGGTTAGGCCTGGGTTAAGGCAGGGTTATGCCCACATTTTGCTCATGATTTTGCCTTCTTCGCATACTTGTTGGCCAGATCATGGGTTTTTTCGGGTTTGAATCACGTAGTAATGTGGTACCACACTGAAAGAGTCCTCTAAACTTGGTTTCAATCAATATTTGAGTGGATAACACCGGTTAGGTCTGGGTTAGGTCTGGGTTATGCCCGCATCTGGCTCATGATTTTGTCTTCTTCGCATAATTGTTGGCCAGATCCTGGGTTTTTTCGGGTTTGAATTACGCAGTAATGTGGTTCCACACTGAAACAGTCCTCTAAACTTGGTTTCGATCAATATTTTAGAGGATAAAACCGGTTAGGTCTGGGTTAGGTCTGGGTTATGCCCGTATCTGACTCATGATTTTGCCTTCTTCGCATACTTGTTGGCCAGATCCTGGGTTTTTTCGGGTTTGAATCACGTAGTATTGTGGTACCACACTGAAACAGTCAATTAAACCTGGTTTCGATCAATATTTTAGAGGATGAAACCGGTTTGGTCTGGGTTAGGTCTGGGTTATGTCCGCATCTAGCTCATGATTTTGCCTTTTCCGCATTCTAGTTGGCCAGATCCTTGGTTTTCCCTGGTTTGAATCACGTAGAAATGTGTTACCACACTGGAGCAGACAGTTAAACTTGGTTTCAATCAATATTTGAGTGGATAACACCGGTTAGGTCTGGGTTAGGTCTGGGTTATGCCCGCATCTAGCTCATGATTTTGCCTTTTCCGCATTCTTGTTGGCCAGATCGTTGGTTTGCCCTGGTTTGGATCACGTAAAAATATGGTATCACACTAAAACAGAGTATTAAACCTGGGTTCGATCAATATTTTAGAGGATAAAACCGGTTAGGTCTGGTTTAGGTCTGGGTTATGCCCGCATCTGGCCCATGATTTTGCCTTCTTCGCATGCTTGTTGGCCAGATCCTGGGTTTTGACGGGTTTGAATCACGTAGTATTGTCGTACCACACTGAAGCAGACAATTTAACCTGGTTTCGATCAACATTTGAGTGGACAAAACCGGTTAGGTCTGGGTTAAGGCAGGGTAATGCCCACATTTTGCTCATGATTTTGCCTTCGTCGCATACTTATTGGCCAGATCATGGGTTTTTTCGGGTTTGAATCACGTAGTAATGTGGTACCACTCAGTAACACTCAATTAAACTTGGTTTCAATCAATATTTGAGTGGATAACACCGGTTAGGTCTGGGTTAGGTCTGGGTTATGCCCGCATCTGGCTCATGATTTTGCCTTTTCCGCATTCTTGTTGGCCAGATCGTTGGTGTTCCCTGGTTTGGATCACGTAGAAATGTGGTATCACACTGAAACAGACAATTAAACCTGGGTTCGATCAATATTCTAGAGGATAAAACCGGTTAGGTCTGGTTTAGGTCTGGGTTATGCCCGTATCTGGCTCATGATTTTGCCTTCTTCGCATAGATGGTGGCCAGATCCTGGGTTTTTTCGGGTTTGAATCACGTAGTAATGTGGTACCACACTGAAACAGACAATTTAACCTGGTTTCGATCAATATTTTAGGGGATGAAACCAGTTGGGTCTGGGTTCTGCCGGCATCTGGCTCATGATTTTGCCTTCTTCGCATAATTGTTGGCCAGATCCTGGGTTTTTTCGGGTTTGAATTACGCAGTAATGTGGTTCCTCACTGAAACAGTCCTCTAAACTTGGTTTCGATCAATATTTTAGAGGATAAAACCGGTTAGGTCTGGGTTAGGTCTGGGTTATGCCCGCATCTGGCTCATGATTTTGCCTTCTTCGCATAGATGGTGGCCAGATCCTGGGTTTTTTCGGGTTTGAATCACGTAGTAATGTGGTACCACGCAGAAACAGACAATTTAACCTGGTTTCGATCAATATTTAAGAGGATTAACCCGGTTGGGTCTGGGTTAGGTCTGGGTTATGCCCGCATCTGGCTCATGATTTTGCCTTCTTCGCATAGATGTTGGTCAAATCCTGGGTTTTTTCGGGTTTGAATCACGTAGTATTGTGGTACCACACTGAAGCAGTCAATTAAACCTGGTTTCGATCAATATTTTAGAGGATGAAACCGGTTTGGTCAGGGTTAGGTCTGGGTTATGTCCGCATCTGGCTCAAGATTTTGCCTTTTCCGCATTCTAGTTGGCCAGATCCTTGGTTTTCCCTGGTTTGAATCACGTAGAAATGTGTTACCACACTGAAGCAGACAGTTAAACTTGGTTTCAATCAATATTTGAGTGGATAACACCGGTTAGGTCTGGGTTAGGTCTGGGTTATGCCCGCATCTGGCTCATGATTTTGCCTTTTCCGCATTCTTGTTGGCCAGATCGTTGGTTTTCCCTGGTTTGGATCACGTAGAAATATGGTATCACACTGAAACAGACAATTAAACCTGGGTTCGATCAATATTTGAGAGGATAAAACCGGTTAGGTCAGGTTTAGGCCTGGGTTATGCCCGCATCTGACCCATGATTTTGCCTTCTTCGCATAGATGTTGGCCAGATCCTGGGTTTTTTCGGGTTTGAATCACGTAGTAATGTGGTACCACACAGTAACGGTCTATTAAACCTGGATTCGGTCAGTATTTCAGTCGGTAACACCGATAAGGTCTGGGTTATGCCCGCATCTGGCTTATGATTTTGCCTTTTCCGCATTCTTGTCGGCCAGATCGTTGGTTTTCCCTGGTTTGGATCACGTAGAAATATGGTATCACACTGAAACAGACAATTAAACCTGGGTTCGATCAATATTTGAGAGGATAAAACCGGTTAGGTCAGGTTTAGGCCTGGGTTATGCCCGCATCTGGCTCATGATTTTGCCTTCTTCGCATAATTGTTGGCCAGATCCTGGGTTTTTCCGGGTTTGAATTACGCAGTAATGTGGTTCCACACTGAAACAGTCCTCTAAACTTGGTTTCGATCAATATTTTAGAGGATAAAACCGGTTAGGTCTGGGTTAGGTCTGGGTTATGCCCGCATCTGGCTCATGATTTTGCCTTCTTCGCATACTTGTTGTCCAGATCCTGGGGTTTTGCGGGTTTGAATCACGTAGTAATGTGGTATCACACTGAAACAGTCAATTAAACCTGGCATCGATCCACATTTTAGAACACAACACCGGTTAGGTCTGGGTTAGGTCTGGGTTATGCCCTCTTCTGGCTCATGATTTTGCCTTCTTCGCATACTTGTTGGCCAGATCCAGGGTTTTTTCGGGTTTGAATCACGAAGTAATGTGGTACCACACTGAAACAGTCAATTAACCCTGGATTCGGTCAGTATTTTAGTCGGTAACACCGGTTAGGTCTGGGTTAGGTCTGAGTTATGCCTGCATCTGGCTCATGATTTTGTTTTCTTCGCATACTTTTTGGCGAGATCCGGGGTTTTTTCGAGTTTGAATCACGTAGAAATGTGGAAGCACACAGTAGCAGTCAATTAAACCTGGATTCGGCCAGTATTTTAGTCAGTTACACCGGTTAGGTCTAGGTTAGGTCTGGGTTAGGACTGGGTTATGCCCGCATCTGGCCCATGATTTTGCCTTCTTCGCATGCTTGTTGGCCAGATCCTGGGTTTTGACGGGTTTGAATCACGTAGTATTGTCGTACCACTCTGAAACAAACAATTTAACCTGGTTTCGATCAACATTTGAGTGGATAAAACCGGTTAGGTCTGGGTTAAGGCAGGGTTATGCCCACATTTTGCTCATGATTTTGCCTTCTTCGCATACTTGTTGGCCAGATCATGGGTTTTTTCGGGTTTGAATCACGTAGTAATGTGGTACCACTCAGTAACACTCAATTAAACTTGGTTTCAATCAATATTTGAGTGGATAACACCGGTTAGGTCTGGGTTAGGTCTGGGTTATGCCCGCATCTGGCTCATGATTTTGCCTTTTCCGCATTCTTGTTGGCCAGATCGTTGGTGTTCCCTGGTTTGGATCACGTAGAAATGTGGTATCACACTGAAACAGACAATTAAACCTGGGTTCGATCAATATTTTAGAGGATAAAACCGGTTAGGTCTGGTTTAGGTCTGGGTTATGCCCGCATCTGGCTCATGATTTTGCCTTCTTCGCATAGATGGTGGCCAGATACTGGGTTTTTTCGGGTTTGAATCACGTAGTAATGTGGTACCACACTGAAACAGACAATTTAACCTGGTTTCGATCAATATTTTAGGGGATGAAACCAGTTGGGTCTGGGTTCTGCCCGCATCTGGCTCATGATTTTGCCTTTCCGCATTCTTGTTGGCCAGATCCTTGGTTTTCCCTGGTTTGAATCACGTAGAAATGTGTTACCACACTGAAGCAGACAGTTAAACCTGGTTTCGATCCACATTTTAGAGGATAAAACCGGTTAGGTCTGGGTTAAGGCAGGGTTATGCCCACATTTTGCTCATGATTTTGACTTCTTCGCATACTTGTTGGCCAGATCATGGGTTTTTTCGGGTTTGAATCACGTAGTAATGTGGTACCACACTGAAACAGTCCTCTAAACTTGGTTTCGATCAATATTTTAGAGGATAAACTCGGTTTGGTCAGGGTTAGGTCTGGGTTATGTCCGCATCTGGCTCATGATTTTGCCTTTTCCGCATTCTAGTTGGCCAGATCCTTGGTTTTCCCTGGTTTGAATCACGTAGAAATGTGTTACCACACTGAAGCAGACAGTTAAACTTGGTTTCAATCAATATTTGAGTGGATAACACCGGTTAGGTCTGGGTTAGGTCTGGGTTATGCCCGCATCTGGCTCATGAGTTTGCCTTTTCCGCATTCTTGTTGGCCAGATCGTTGGTTTTCCCTGGTTTGGATCACGTAGAAATATGGTATCACACTGAAACAGACAATTAAACCTGGGTTCGATCAATATTTGAGAGGATAAAACCGGTTAGGTCTGGTTTAGGTCTGGGTTATGCCCGCATCTGACCCATGATTTTGCCTTCTTCGCATAGATGTTGGCCAGATCCTAGGTTTTTTCGGGTTTGAATCACGTAGTAATGTGGTACCACACAGTAACGGTCTATTAAACCTGGATTCGGTCAGTATTTCAGTCGGTAACACCGATTAGGTCTGGGTTATGCCCGCATCTGGCTCATGATTTTGCCTTTTCCGCATTCTTGTTGGCCAGATCGTTGGTTTTCCCTGGTTTTGGATCACGTAGAAATATGGTATCACACTGAAACAGGCAATTAAACCTGGGTTCGATCAATATTTTAGAGGATAAAACCGGTTAGGTCTGGTTTTGGTCTGGGTTATGCCCGCATCTGACTCATGATTTTGCCTTCTTCGCATACATGTTGGCCAGATGCTGGGTATTTTCGGATTTGAATCACGTAGTAATGTGGTACCACACTGAAACAGGCAATTTAACCTGGTTTCGATCAATATTTTAGAGGATGAAATCAGTTGGGTCTGGGTTATGCCCGCATCTGGCTCATGATTTTGCCTTCTTCGCATAATTATTGGCCAGATCCTGGGTTTTTTCGGGTTTGAATTACGCAGTAATGTGGTTCCACACTGAAACAGTCCTCTAAACTTGGTTTCGATCAATATTTTAGAGGATAAAACCGGTTAGGTCTGGTTTAGGTCTGGGTTATGCCCGCATCTGACTCATGATTTTGCCTTCTTCGCATACATGTTGGCCACATGCTGCGTATTTTCGGATTTGAATTACGTAGTAATGTGGTACCACACTGAAACAGACAATTTAGCCTGGTTTCGATCAATATTTTAGAGGATGAAACCAGTTGGGTCTGGGTTATGCCCGCATCTGGCTGATGATTTTGCCTTCTTCGCATAATTGTTGGCCAGATCCTGGGTTTTTTCGGGTTTGAATTACGCAGTAATGTGGTTCCTCACTGAAGCAGTCCTCTAAACTTGGTTTCGATCAATATTATAGAGGATAAAACCGGTTAGGTCTGGGTTAGGTCTGGGTTATGCCCGCATCATGATTTTGCCTTCTTCGCATACTTGTTGGCCAGATCCTGGGTTTTTTCGGGTTTGAATCACGTAGTAATGTGGTACCTCGCAGAAACAGACAACTTAACCTGGTTTCGATCAATATTTTAGAGGATAAACTCGGTTGGGTCTGGGTTAGGTCTGGGTTATGCCCGCATCTGGCTCATGATTTTGCCTTCTTCGCATAGATGTTGGTCAGATCCTGGGTTTTTTCGGGTTTGAATCACGTAGTAATGTGGTACCACACTGAAACAGACAATTTAACCTGGTTTCGATCAATATTTTAGGGGATGAAACCAGTTGGGTCTGGGTTCTGCCCGCATCTGGCTCATGATTTTGCCTTCTTCGCATAATTGTTGGCCAGATCCTGGGTTTTTTCGGGTTTGAATTACGCAGTAATGTGGTTCCTCACTGAAACAGTCCTCTAAACTTGGTTTCGATCAATATTATAGAGGATAAAACCGGTTAGGTCTGGGTTAGGTCTGGGTTATGCCCGCATCTGGCTCATGATTTTGCCTTCTTCGCATAATTGTTGGCCAGATCCTGGGTTTTTTCGGGTTTGAATTACGCAGTAATGTGGTTCCATACTGAAACAGTCCTCTAAACTTGGTTTCGATCAATATTTTAGAGGATAAAACCGGTTAGGTCTGGGTTAGGTCTGGGTTATGCCCGCATCTGGCTCATGATTTTGCCTTCTTCGCATACTTGTTGGCCAGATCCTGGGTTTTTTCGGGTTTGAATCACGTAGTAATGTGGTACCTCGCAGAAACAGACAACTTAACCTGGTTTCGATCAATATTTTAGAGGATAAACTCGGTTGGGTCTGGGTTAGGTCTGGGTTAAGCCCGCATCTGGCTCATGATTTTGCCTTCTTCGCATAATTGTTGGCCAGATCCTGGGTTTTCCCTGGTTTGAATCACGTAGAAATGTGTTACCACACTGAAGCAGACAGTTAAACTTGGTTTCAATCAATATTTGAGTGGATAACACCGGTTAGGTCTGGGTTAGGTCTGGGTTATGCCCGCATCTGGCTCATGAGTTTGCCTTTTCCGCATTCTTGTTGGCCAGATCGTTGGTTTTCCCTGGTTTCGATCACGTAGAAATATGGTATCACACTGAAACAGACAATTAAACCTGGGTTCGATCAATATTTTAGAGGATAAAACCGGTTAGGTCTGGTTTTGGTCTGGGTTATGCCCGCATCTGACTCATGATTTTGCCTTCTTCGCATACATGTTGGCCATATGCTGGGTATTTTCGGATCTGAATCACGTAGTAATGTGGTACCACACTGAAACAGGCAATTTAACCTGGTTTCGATCAATATTTTAGAGGATGAAACCAGTTGGGTCTGGGTTATGCCCGCATCTGGCTCATGATTTTGCCTTCTTCGCATAATTGTTGGCCAGATCCTGGGTTTTTTCGGGTTTGAATTACGCAGTAATGTGGTTCCACACTGAAACAGTCCTCTAAACTTGGTTTCAATCACTATTTGAGTGGATAATACCGGTTAGGTCTGGGTTAGGTCTGGGTTATGCCCGCATCTGGCTCATGATTTTGCCTTTTCCGCATTCTTGTTGGCCAGATCGTTGGTTTTCCCTGGTTTGGATCACGTAGAAATATGGTATCACACTGAAACAGACAATTAAACCTGGGTTCGATCAATATTTGAGAGGATAAAACCGGTTAGGTCTGGTTTAGGTCTGGGTTATGCCCGCATCTGACCCATGATTTTGCCTTCTTCGCATAGATGTTGGCCAGATCCTAGGTTTTTTCGGGTTTGAATCACGTAGTAATGTGGAACCACACAGTAACGGTCTATTAAACCTGGATTCGGTCAGTATTTCAGTCGGTAACACCGATTAGGTCTGGGTTATGCCCGCATCTGGCTCATGATTTTGCCTTTTCCGCATTCTTGTTGGCCAGATCGTTGGTTTTCCCTGGTTTTGGATCACGTAGAAATATGGTATCACACTGAAACAGGCAATTAAACCTGGGTTCGATCAATGTTTTAGAGGATAAAACCGGTTAGGTCTGTTTTTGGTCTGGGTTATGCCCGCATCTGACTCATGATTTTGCCTTCTTCGCATACATGTTGGCCAGATGCTGGGTATTTTCGGATTTGAATCACGTAGTAATGTGGTACCACACTGAAACAGGCAATTTAACCTGGTTTCGATCAATATTTTAGAGGATGAAACCAGTTGGGTCTGGGTTATGCCCGCATCTGGCTCATGATTTTGCCTTCTTCGCATAATTGTTGGCCAGATCCTGGGTTTTTTCGGGTTTGAATTACGCAGTAATGTGGTTCCACACTGAAACAGTCCTCTAAACTTGGTTTCGATCAATATTTTAGAGGATAAAACCGGTTAGGTCTGGTTTAGGTCTGGGTTATGCCCGCATCTGACTCATGATTTTGCCTTCTTCGCATACATGTTGGCCAGATGCTGGGTATTTTCGGACTTGAATCACGTAGTAATGTGGTACCACACTGAAACAGACAATTTAAGCTGGTTTCGATCAATATTTTAGAGGATGAAACCAGTTGGGTCTGGGTTATGCCCGCATCTGGCTCATGATTTTGCCTTCTTCGCATAATTGTTGGCCAGATCATGGGTTTTTTCGGGTTTGAAACACGTAGTACTGTGGTACCACACAGTAACAGTCAATTAAACTTGGTTTCAATCAATATTTTAGTCGGTAACACCAATTAGGTCTGGGTTATGGCCGCATCTGGCTCATGATTTTGCATTCATCGCAAACTTGTTGGCCAAATCCTGGGTTTTTTCGGGTTTGAATCACGTAGTAATGTGGTACCACACAGTAACAGTCAATTAAACCTGGTTTCGATCCACATTTTATAGGATAAAACCGGTTAGGTCTGGGTTAGGTCTGGGTTATGCCCGCATTTTGCTCATGATTTTGCCTTCTTCGCATACTTGTTGGCCAGATCCTGAGTTCTTTCGGGTTTGAATCACGTAGTAATGTGGTACCACACAGTAACAGTCAATTCATCCTGGATGCGGTCAGTATTTTAGTCGGTAACACCGGTTAGGTCTGGGTTAGGACTGGGTTATGCCCGCATCTGGCTCATGATTTAGCCTTCTTCGCATGCTTGTTGGCCAGATCCTATGTTTTTTCGGGTTTGAATCACGTAGTAATGTGGTACCACACTGAAACAGACAATTTAACCTGGTTTCGATCCACATTTTAGAACATAACACCGGTTTGGTCTGGGTTAGGTCTGGATTATGCCCGCTTCTGGCTCATGATTTTGCCTTCTTTGCATACTTGTTGGCCAGATCCAGAGTTTTTTCGGGTTTGAATCACGTAGTAATGTGGTACCACACAGTAACAGTCAATTAAACCTGGATTCGGTCAGTATTTTAGTCGGTAACACCGGTTAGGTCTGGGTTAGGTCTGGGTTATGCCCCCATCTGGCACATGATTTTGCTTTCTTCGCATACTTTTTGGCGAGATCCTGGGTTTTTTTGGGGTTTGAATCGCGTAGTAATGTGGTACCACACAGTACAGTCAATTAAACCTGGATTCGGTCAGTATTTTAGTCGGTAACACCAGTTAGGTCTGGGTTTCTTGACCCCCGGCTGCTGGAGGACGTGGTCAATACACTCTTCCCAATTGGGGAGAGGGGACCGCGTCCTCCGGCGGCGGCGGCTGTCCCAGTGGAGTGGACGGCCGAGCTGGGGGTCACGCAGGAGGAGCTGGCAGCGGCCATCAGACGGCTCGGGGTTCGTAACACGGCCCCGGGTCCGGATGGTGTGCCCGGCCGGGTTTGGGTCTTGACCCAGGGCGTCCTTGGGGCCGACCTCAGGCGGTTGTTCGACCGCTGCCTGAGGGACGGGCGTTTCCCCCCCAGTTGGAAGGTGGCGAGGATGGTCCTCCTCCGGAAGGAGGGTCGGCCCGCGGAGTCTCCCTCCGCATACCGGCCCATTTGTCTCCTCGACGAGGTGGGCAAGCTCTTCGAGCGTGTGATTGCTGCCCGCCTCGTCGAGCACCTGTCGCGGGGTGATCCCGGTCTGGCCGACTGCCAGTTCGGTTTCCGGGGGGGCCGATCGACTATCGACGCGATAGGTCGTGTGAGGGCCCTCTCGGAGGCGGCCGTCTCCCGGGGAGGGGTGGCATTGGCAATATCCTTGGATATTGCCAATGCCTTTAACACCCTCCCCTGGGAAGAGATAAGGAGGGGGCTCGAATATCATCGAGTCCCCCCTTGTCTCAGGGCGGTCGTCGGGGATTATCTCCGCGGCAGGTGGATCGAGTATCCGGGCCGGGATGGTGATATGCGGAGGGAGGTGTACTGCGGTGTTCCGCAGGGGTCGGTCCTCGGGCCACTCCTGTGGAGCATCGCGTACGACTCGGTGTTGCGGGCCGGCCTCCCCGACGGCGTCAGCACGGTGTGTTATGCGGATGACACACTGGTGCTGGCCGTCGGGGCGCACTGGGGGAGGGCCATGCGTCGCGCGGAGGAGGGGTCGCAACGCGTCGTCGACCGGATCAGGGGGATGGGGATGACGGTGGCGGTCCATAAGACCGAGGTGATTGCGTTTTATTCACCTCGGCAGGATCCGCCACCCCCTCTGATTCGGGTGGGTGGGGCTGACATCGAGGTGAAGCCCCAGATCAGGTATCTGGGGCTGATCCTCGATAGCCACTGGCGTTTCGAGAAGCATTTCCGCTGCCTGGTCCCCCGGTTGGAAAGGATGGTTGCGGCTCTGGGCCGGATCCTGCCCAACCTGGGGGGCCCGGCGGGCCGAGTTCGTCGCCTCTATGTGGCAATGGTCCAGTCGGTGGCCCTATACGGGGCCCCCGTCTGGGCGGACGACCTGGCTGCCTCCCGGCGCAGCATGACTATGCTGCGTCGGGTGCAGAGGTGCATGGCGCTCAGGGTCGTCCGCGGGTATCGGACCATGTCACATGAGGCGGCGACGGTTCTAGCGGGGATGCCGCCCATGGACCTGCTCGCACGGTCGCACGCGGTGATGTACCGGCAACGCGTCGACCGTCGCGCGGGGGTGGGGGCGGTCCCGGGCGGGCAGGAACCTGCTTGGGGCGATTTGAAGCGCCAGGCCCGGCAGTCCGTGTTGCTCGCGTGGCAGGAGCGGCTGGCTCTGCCAACCGCGGGGCACCGGACTGTCGGGGCTGTTCGGCCGCTCCTGAAGGAGTGGCTGGACAGAGGCCATGGCAGCCTCACCTACCGGCTGGCACAGGTATTTTCCGGGCATGGCAGCTTCGGAAGATACCTGTGCCGGATAGGGAAGGAGCCGACGGCGCGTTGCTGCCACTGCGACGCTGAGCAGGACACGGCGGATCATACCCTGGAGGTATGCCCCGCGTGGGAGGGGGAGCGCCGTGTCCTGGTCGGCGTTGTCGGGCGGGATGTCTCGCTGCCGGGCGTGGTGCGCGCCATGCTCGGCAGCGAGGAGAAGTGGAGGGCCGTGGCCTCCTTCTGCGAGAACGTAATGTTGCAGAAGGAGGCCGCGGGGAGGGAGCGCGAGCTTCAGCGGCGCGCTGAAGTTCGCGCTCGTGCGGTGGCCCGAGGTCGTCGCCCGGTCGCGAGGCGTCGCGGGCGGCCGCCTCGGCGTGGCGGATGACCTAGGCTGGGAGGGGGGTCCTGAGGGGACCCCCCTCCCGCCAGGCGGCGCCGGGTCGGACCGGTTGGGGGTAGGAGTGCCTCCCCCTACCGGTCCAACGCAAGGGGAGGCACCCTCGGCGGTCTGGTGCGGCCATGAACGCCCGGCCGCCGAGGGGTGGAAACGGGGTCGCGGGCGGTTGCGAGTTGGGGCTCGCAGCCGCCACTAAACGCGGCCCCGGGACGGATAGCGGCGGGATGGAGTGGCCCCGTCCCGCCGCTATGAGGCAGTGTGTCTACTGGGGGGATCGATTGTCCTCCCGGGGGATGGGCGCGAAAGCGCGGGCACGGGGAGGATACCGGAAGAATGCTTCGAGCGATTCCCGGTATCCTCCCAAAGCGTGCCGAAGGGTCACCGTGGGGTTTTTACTGGGTAGGTCCCGCGCCTGTCGTTGTACGGGCGCGGGGAATCCCACACACCCCTCCCACCTCTCCCCAAGGAGGTGGGAGGGAGTCTTTCGAAGATTTTCCCCACGACAAAAAAAAAAAAAAAAAAAAAAAAAAAAAAAAAAAGTTAGGTCTGGGTTAGGTCTGGGTTATGCCCGCGTCTGGCTCATGATTCTGCCTTCTTCGCATACTTGTTGGCCAGATGCTGGGTTTTTTCGGGTTTGAATCACGTGGTAATGTGGTACCACACTGAAACAGACAATTTAACCTGGTTTCGATCAATATTTTAGCGGATGAAACAAGTTGGGTCTGGGTTCTGCCCGCATCTGGCTCATGATTTTGCCTTCTTCGCATAATTGTTGGCCAGATCCTGGGTTTTTTCGGGTTTGAATTACGCAGTAATGTGGTTCCACACTGAAACAGACCTCTAAACTTGGTTTCGATCAATATTTTAGAGGATAAAACCGGTTAGGTCTGGGTCAGGTCTGGGTTATGCCCGCATCTGCCTCATGATTTTGCCTTCTTCGCATACTTGTTGTCCAGATCCTGGGTTTTTTCGGGTTTGAATCGCGTAGTAATGTGGTACCACACAGTAACAGTCAATTAAACCTGGATTCGGTCAGTATTTTAGTCGGTAACACCGGTTAGGTCTGGGTTAGGTCTGGGTTATACCCGCATCTGGCTCATGATTATGCCTTCTTCGCATACTTGTTGGCCAGATCCTGAGTTCTTTCGGGTTTGAATCACGTAGTAATGTGGTACCACACAGTAACAGTCAATTCATCCTGGATGCGGTCAGTATTTTAGTCGGTAACACCGGTTAGGTCTGGGTTAGGTCTGGGTTATGCCCCCATCTGGCTCATGATTTTGGTTTCTTCGCATACTTTTTGGCGAGATCCTGGGTTTTTTGGGGTTTGAATCGCGTAGTAATGTGGTACCACACAGTAACAGTCAATTAAACCTGGATTCGGTCAGTATTTTAGTCGGTAACACCAGTTTGGTCTGGGTTAGGTCTGGGTTATGCCCGCGTCTGGCTCATGATTTTGCCTTCTTCGCATAATTGTTGGCCAGATCCTGGGTTTTTTCGGGTTTGAATTACGCAGTAATGTGGTTCCACACTGAAACAGACCTCTAAACTTGGTTTCGATCAATATTTTAGAGGATAAAACCGGTTAGGTCTGGGTCAGGTCTGGGTTATGCCCGCATCTGCCTCATGATTTTGTTTTCTGCGCATAGATGTTGGTCAGATCCTGGGTTTTTTCGCGTTTGAATCACGTAGTATTGCGGTACCACACTGAAACAGTCAATTAAACCTGGTATCGATCCACATTTTAGAACATAACACCGGTTAGGTCCGGGTTAGGTCTGGGTTATGCCCGCATCTGGCTCATGATTTAGCCTTCTTCGCATTCTAGTTGGCCAGATCCTGAGTTCTTTCGGGTTTGAATCACGTAGTAATGTGGTACCACACAGTAACAGTCAATTAAACCTGGATTCGGTCAGTATTTTAGTCGGTAACACCGGTTAGGTCTGGGTTAGGTCTGGGTTATACCCGCATCTGGCTCATGATTATGCCCTCTTCGCATACTTGTTGGCCAGATCCTGAGTTCTTTCGGGTTTGAATCACGTAGTAATGTGGTACCACACAGTAACAGACAATTAAACCTGGATTCGGTCAGTATTTTAGTCGGTAACACCGGTTAGGTCTGGGTTAGGTCTGGGTTATGCCTGCATCTAGCTCATGATTTTGTTTTCTTCGCATACTTTTTGGCGAGATCCTGGGTTTTTTCGAGTTTGAATCACGTAAAAATGTGGTAGCAGACAGTAACAGTCAATGAAACCCGGATTCGGCCAGTATTTTAGTCAGTTACACCGGTTAGGTCTAGGTTAGGTCTGGGTTAGGACTGGGTTATGCCCGCATCTGGCCCATGATTTTGCCTTCTTCGCATGCTTGTTGGCCAGATCCTGGGTTTTTTCGGGTTTGAATCACGTAGTAATGTGGTACCACACAGTAACAGTCAATTAAACCTGGATTCGGTCAGTATTTTAGTCGGTAACACCAATTAGATCTGGGTTAGGTCTCGGTTATGCCCGCATCTGGCTCATGATTTTGCCTTCTTCGCATACTTGTTGTCCAGATCCTGGGTTTCTTCGGGTTTGAATCACGTAGTAATGTGGTATCACACTGAAACAGTCAATTAAACCTAGTATCGATCCACATTTTAGAACATAACACCGGTTAGGTCCGGGTTAGGTCTGGGTTATGCCCGCATCTGGCTCATGATTTAGCCTTCTTCGCATGCTTGTTGGCCAGATCCTGTGTTTTTTCGGGTTTGAATCACGTAGTAATGTGGTACCACACTGAAACAGACAATTTAACCTGGTTTCGATCCACATTTTAGAACATAACACCGGTTAGGTCTGGGTTAGGTCTGGGTTACGGCCGCATCTGGGTCATTATTTTGTTTTCTTCGCATACTTTTTGGCGAGATCCTGGGTTTTTTCGGGTTTGAATCACGTAGAAATGTGGTAGCACACAGTAACAGTCAATTAAACCTGGATTCGGCCAGTATATTAGTCAGTTCCACCGGTTAGGTCTAGGTTAGGTCTGGGTTAGGACTGGGTTATGCCCGCATCTGGATCATGATTTTGCCTTCTTCGCATAGATGTTGGCCAGATCCTGGGTTTTTTCGGGTTTGAATCACGTAGTAATGTGGTACCACACAGAAACAGTCAATTAAACCTGGTTTCGATCCACATTTGATAGGATAAAACCGGTTAGGTCTGGGTTAGGTCTGGGTTATGCCAGCATTTTGCTCATGATTTGGCTTCTTCGCATACTTGGTGGCCAGATCATGGGTTTTTTCGGGTTTGAATCACGTAGTAATGTGGTACCATACAGTAACAGTCTATTAAACCTGGATTTGGTCAGTATTTCAGTCGGTAACACCGATTAGGTCTGGGTTATGGCCGCATCTGGCTTATGATTTTGCATTCTTCGCATACTTGTTGGCCAGATCCTGGGTTTTGACGGGTTTGAATCACGTAGTAACGTGGTACCACACAGTAACAGTCAATTAAACCTGGTTTCGATCCACATTTTATAGGATAAAACCAGATAGGTCTGTGTTAGGTCTGGGTTATGCCCGCATTTTGCTCATGATTTTGCCCTCTTCGCATACTTGTTGGCCAGATCCTGGGTTTTTTCGGGTTTGAATCATGTAGTAATGTTGTACCGCACAGTAACAGTCAATTAAACCTGGATTCGGTCAGTATTTTAGTCGGTAACACCGGCTAGGTCTGGGTTAAGTCTGGGTTATGCCCGCGTCTGGCTCTTGATTCTGCCGTCTTCGCATACTTGTTGGCCAGATACTGTGTTTTTTCGGGTTTGAATCACGTAGTAATGTGGTACCACACTGAAACAGACAATTTAACCTGGTTTCGATCCACATTTTAGAACATAACACCGGTTTGGTCTGGGTTAGGTCTGGATTATGCCCGCTTCTGGCTCATGATTTTGCCTTCTTCGCATAGATGTTGGCCAGATCCAGGGTTTTTTCGGGTTTGAATCACGTAGTAATATGGCACCACACTGAAACTGTCAATTAAACCTGGATTCGGTCAGTATTTCAGTCGGTAACACCGATTAGGTCTGCGTTATGGCCGCATCTGGCTCATGATTTTGCATTCATCGCAAACTTGTTGGCCAAATCCTGGGTTTTGACGGGTTTGAATCACGTAGTAATGTGGTACCACACAGTAACAGTCAATTAAACCTGGTATCGATCCACATTTTAGAACATAACACCGGTTTGGTCTGGGTTAGGTCTGGATTATGCCCGCTTCTGGCTCATGATTTTGCCTTCTTCGCATACTTGTTGGCCAGATCCAGGGTTTTTTCGGGTTTGAATCACGTAGTAATGTGGTACCACACAGTAACAGTCAATTCATCCTGGATGCGGTCAGTATTTTAGTCGGTAACACCGGTTTGGTCTGGGTTAGGTCTGGATTATGCCCGCTTCTGGCTCATGATTTTGCATTCTTCGCATACTTGTTGGCCAGATCCTGGGTTCTGACGGGTTTGAATCACGTAGTAATGTGGTACCACACCGAAACAGTCAATTAAACCTGGTTTCGATCCACATTTTATAGGATAAAACCGGTTAGGTCTGGGTTAGGTCTGGGTTATGCCCGCATTTTGCTCATGATTTGGCTTCTTCGCATATTTGGTGGCCAGATCATGGGTTTTTTCGGGTTTGAATCACGTAGTAATGTGGTACCACACAGTAACAGTCTATTAAACCTGGATTTGGTCAGTATTTCAGTCGGTAACACCGATTAGGTCTGGGTTATGGCCGCATCTGGCTAATGATTTTGCATTCTTCGCATACTTGTTGGCCAGATACTGGGTTTTTTCGGGTTTGAACCACGTAGTAATGTGGTACCACACTGAAGCAGACAATTTAACCTGGTTTCGATCAATATTTTAGGTGAAGAAACCAGTTGGGTCTAGGTTCTGCGCGCATCTGGCTCATGATTTTGCCTTCTTCGCATAATTGTTGGCCAGATCCTGGGTTTTCTCGGGTTTGAATTACGCAGTAATGTGGTTCCACACTGAAACAGTCCTCTAAACTTGGTTTCGATCAATATTTTAGAGGATAAAACCGGTTAGGCCTGGGTTTGGTCTGGGTTATGCCCGCATTTTGCTCATGATTTTGCCTTCTTCGGATACTTGTTGGCCAGATCATGGGTTTTTTCGGGTTTGAATCACGTAGTAATGTGGTACCACACAGTAACAGTCAATTAAACCTGGATTCGGTCAGTATTTTAGTCGGTAACACCGGTTAGGTCTGGGTTAGGACTGGGTTATGCCCGCATCTGGCTCATGATTTAGCCTTCTTCGCATGCTTGTTGGCCAGATCCTGTGTTTTTTCGGGTTTGAATCACGTAGTAATGTGGTACCACACTGAAACAGACAATTTAACCTGGTTTCGATCCACATTTTAGAACATAACACCGGTTTGGTCTGGGTTAGGTCTGGATTATGCCAGCTTCTGGCTCATGATTTTGCCTTCTTCGCATACATGTTGGCCAGATGCTGGGTATTTTCGGATTTGAATCACGTAGTAATGTGGTACTACACTGTAACAGACAATTTAACCTGGTTTCGATCAATATTTTAGAGGATGAAACCAGTTGGGTCTGGGTTATGCCCGCATCTGGCTCATGATTTTGCCTTCTTCGCATAATTGTTGGCCAGATCCTGGGTTTTTTCGGGTTTGAATTACGCAGTAATGTGGTTCCACACTGAAACAGTCCTCTAAACTGGGTTTCGATCAATATTTTAGAGGATAAAACCGGTTAGGTCTGGGTTAGGTCTGGGTTATGCCCGCATCTGGCTCATGATTTTGCCTTCTTCGCATAATTGTTGGCCAGATCCTGGGTTTTTTCGGGTTTGAATTACGCAGTAATGTGGTTCCACACTGAAGCAGTCCTCTATACTGGGTTTCGATCAATATTTTAGAGGATAAAACCGGTTAGGTCTGGGTTAGGTCTGGGTTATGCCCGCATCTGGCTCATGATTCTGCCTTTTCCGCATTCTAGTTGGCCAGATCCTTGGTTTTCCCTGGTTTGAATCACGTAGAAATGTGGTACCACACTGAAGCAGACAGTTAAACCTGGTTTCGATCCACATTTTAGAGGATAAAACCGGTTAGGTCTGTGTTAAGGCAGGGTTATGCCCACATTTTGCTCATGATTTTGCCTTCTTCGCATACTTGTTGGCCAGATCATGGGTTTTTTCGGGTTTGAATCACGTAGTAATGTGATACCACTCAATAACACTCAACTAAACTTGGTTTCAATCAATATTTGAGTGGATAACACCGGTTAGGTCTGGGTTAGCTCTGGGTTATGCCTGCATCTGGCTCATGATTTTGTTTTCTTCGCATACTTTTTGGCGAGATCCTGGGTTTTTTCGAGTTTGAATCACGTAGAAATGTGGTAGCACACAGTAACAGTCAATTAAACCTGGATTCGGCCTGTATTTTAGTCAGTTACACCGGTTAGGTCTAGGTTAGGTCTGGGTTAGGACTGGGATATGCCCGCATCTGGCCCATGATTTTGCCTTCTTCGCATGCTTGTTGGCCAGATCCTGGGTTTTGACGGGTTTGAATCACGTAGTATTGTGGTGCCACACTGAAACAGACAATTTAACCTGGTTTCGATCAACATTTGAGTGGATAACACCGGTTAGGTCTGGGTTAGGTCTGGGTTATGCCCGCATCTGGCTCATGATTTTGCCTCCTTCGCATACTTGTTGGCCAGATCCTGGGTTTTTTCGGGTTTGAATCACGTCGTAATGTGATACCACACAGAAACAGACAATTTAACCTGGTTTCGATTAATATTTTAGAGGATGATACCGGTTTGGTCTGGGCAAGGTCTGGGTTATGTCCGCATCTGGCTCATGATTTTGCCTTTTCCGCATTCTAGTTGGCCAGATCCTTGGTTTTCCCTGGTTTGAATCACGTAGAAATGTGGTACCACACTGAAGCAGACAGTTAAACCTGGTTTCGATCCACATTTTAGAGGATAAAACCGGTTAGGTCTGGGTTAAGGCAGGGTTATGCCCACATTTTGCTCATGATTTTGCCATCTTCGCATACTTGTTGGCCAGATCATGGGTTTTTTCGGGTTTGAATCACGTAGTAATGTGATACCACTCAATAACACTCAATTAAACTTGGTTTCAATCAATATTTGAGTGGATAACACCGGTTAGGTCTGGGTCAGGTCTGGGTTATGCCCGCATCTGGCTTATGATTTTGCCTTTTCCGCATTCTTGTTGGCCAGATCGTTGGTGTTCCCTGGTTTGGATCACGTAGAAATGTGGTATCACACTGAAACAGACAATTAAGCCTGGGTTCGATCAATATTTTAGAGGATAAAACCGGTTAGGTCTGGTTTAGGTCTGGGTTATGCCCGCATCTGGCTCATGATTTTGACTTCTTCGCATAGATGGTGGCCAGATCCAGGGTTTTTTCGGGTTTGAATCAAGTAGTAATATGGTACCACGCAGTAACAGTCTATTAAACCTGGATTCGGTCAGTATTTTAGTCGGTAACACCGATTAGGTCTGGGTTATGGCCGCATCTGGCTCATGATTTTGCATTCATTACAAACTTGTTGGCCAAATCCTGGGTTTTTTCGGGTTTGAATCACGTAGTAATGTGGTACCACACAGTAACAGTCAATTGAACCTGGTTTCGATCCACATTTTATAGGATAAAACCGGTTAGGTCTGGGTTAGGTCTGGGTTATGCCCGCATTTTGCTCATGATTTTGCCTTCTTCGCATACTTGTTGGCCAGATCATGGGTTTTTTCGGGTTTGTATCACGTAGTAATGTGGTACCACACAGTAACAGTCAATTAAACCTGGATTCGGTCAGTATTTTAGTCGGTAACACCGGTTAGGTCTGGGTTAGGTCTGGGTTATACCCGCATCTGGCTCATGATTATGCCTTCTTCGCATACTTGTTGGCCAGATCCTGAGTTCTTTCGGGTTTGAATCACGTAGTAATGTGGTACCACAGAGTAACAGTCAATTCATCCTGGATGCGGTCAGTATTTTAGTCGGTAACACCGGTTAGGTCTGGGTTAGGACTGGGTTATGCCCGCATCTGGCTCATGATTTAGCCTTCTTCGCATGCTTGTTGGCCAGATCCTATGTTTTTTCGGGTTTGAATCATGTAGTAATGTGGTACCACACTGAAACAGACAATTTAACCTGGTTTCGATCCACATTTTAGAACATAACACCGGTTTGGTCTGGGTTAGGTCTGCATTATGCCCGCTTCTGGCTCATGATTTTGCCTTCTTCGCATACTTGTTGGCCAGATCCAGAGTTTTTTCGGGTTTGAATCACGTAGTAATGTGGTACCACACTGAAACAGTCAATTAAACCTGGATTCGGTCAGTATTTTAGTCGGTAACACCGGTTAGGTCTGGGTTAGGTCTGGGTTATGCCCCCATCTGCCTCATGATTTTGCTTTCTTCGCATACTTTTTGGCGAGATCCTGGGTTTTTTTGGGGTTTGAATCACGTAGTAATGTGGTACCACACAGTAACAGTCAATTTAACCTGGATTCGGTCAGTTTTTTTGTCGGTAACACGAGTTAGGTCAGGGTTAGGTCTGGGTTATGCCCACGTCTGGCTCATGATTCTGCCTTCTTCGCATACTTGTTGGCCAGATCCTGAGTTCTTTCGGGTTTGAATCACGTAGTAATGTGGTACCACACTGAAACAGTCAATTAAACCTGGATTCGGTCAGTATTTTAGTCGGTAACACCGGTTAGGTCTGGGTTAGGTCTGGGTTATGCCCCCATCTGCCTCATGATTTTGCTTTCTTCGCATACTTTTTGGCGAGATCCTGGGTTTTTTTGGGGTTTGAATCGCGTAGTAATGTGGTACCACACAGTAACAGTCAATTCATCCTGGATGCGGTCAGTATTTTAGTCGGTAACACCGGTTAGGTCTGGGTTAGGTCTGGGTTATGCCCGCATTTTGCTCATGATTTTGCCTTCTTCGCATACTTGTTGGCCAGATGCTGGGTTTTTTCGGGTTTGAATCACGTGGTAATGTGGTACCACACTGAAACAGACAATTTAACCTGGTTTCGATCAATATTTTAGGGGATGAAACAAGTTGGGTCTGGTTTCTGCCCGCATCTGGCTCATGATTTTGCCTTCCTCGCATAATTGTTGGCCAGATCCTGGGTTTTTTCGGGTTTGAATTACGCAGTAATGTGGTTCCACACTGAAACAGACCTCTAAACTTGGTTTCGATCAATATTTTAGAGGATAAAACCGGTTAGGTCTGGGTTAGGTCTGGGTTATGCCCGCATCTGGCTCATGATTTTGCCTTCTTCGCATACTTGTCGTCCAGATCCTGGGTTTTTTCGGGTTTGAATCACGTAGTAATGTGGTATCACACTGAAACAGTCAATTAAACCTGGTATCGATCCACATTTTAGAACATAACGCCGGTTAGGTCTGGGTTAGGTCTGGGTTGTGGCCGCATCTGGCTCATGATTTTGCCTACTTCGCATACTTGTCGTCCAGATCCTGGGTTTTTTCGGGTTTGAATCACGTAGTAATGTGGTATCACACTGAAACAGTCAATTAAACCTGGTATCGATCCACATTTTAGAACATAACGCCGGTTAGGTCTGGGTTAGGTCTGGGTTGTGGCCGCATCTGGCTCATGATTTTGTATTCTTCGCATAGATGTTGGTCAGATCCTGGGTTTTTTCGCGTTTGAATCACGTAGTATTGTGGTACCACACTGAAACAGTCAATTCATCCTGGATGCGGTCAGTATTTTAGTCGGTAACACCGGTTAGGTCTGGGTTAGGACTGGGTTATGCCCGCATCTGGCTCATGATTTAGCCTTCTTCGCATGCTTGTTGGCCAGATCCAGAGTTTTTTCGGGTTTGAATCACGTAGTAATGTGGTACCACACTGAAACAGTCAATTAAACCTGGATTCGGTCAGCATTTTAGTCGGTAACACCGGTTAGGTCTGGGTTAGGTCTGGGTTATGCCCCCATCTGGCTCATGATTTTGCTTTCTTCGCATACTTTTTGGCGAGATCCTGGGTTTTTTTGGGGTTTGAATCGCGTAGTAATGTGGTACCACACAGTAACAGTCAATTAAACCTGGATTCGGTCAGTATTTTAGTCGGTAACACCAGTTAGGTCTGGGTTAGGTCTGGGTTATGTCCGCGTCTGGCTCATGATTCTGCCTTCTTCGCATACTTGTTGGCCAGATGCTGGGTTTTTTCGGGTTTGAATCACGTGGTAATGTGGTACCACACTGAAACAGACAATTTAACCTGTTTTCGATCAATATTTTAGCGGATGAAACAAGTTGGGTCTGGGTTCTGCCCGCATTTGGCTCATGATTTTGCCTTCTTCGCATAATTGTTGGCCAGATCCTGGGTTTTTTCGGGTTTGAATTACGCAGTAATGTGGTTCCACACTGAAACAGACCTCTAAACTTGGTTTCGATCAATATTTTAGAGGATAAAACCGGTTAGGTCTGGGTCAGGTCTGGGTTATGCCCGCATCTGCCTCATGATTTTGCCTTCTTCGCATACTTGTTGTCCAGATCCTGGGTTTTTTCGGGTTTGAATCACGTAGTAATGTGGTATCACACTGAAACAGTCAATTAAACCTGGTATCGATCCACATTTTAGAACATAACACCGGTTAGGTCTGGGTTAGGTCTGGGTTGTGGCCGCATCTGGCTCATGATTTTGTTTTCTTCGCATTGATGTTGGTCAGATCCTGGGTTTTTTCGCGTTTGAATCACGTAGTATTGTGGTACCACACTGAAACAGTCAAATAAACCCGGATGCGGTCAGTATTTTAGTCGGTAACAACGGTTAGGTCTGGGTTAGGACTGGGTTATGTCCCCATCTGGCTCATGATTTTGCCTTTTCCGCATCCTAGTTGGCCAGATCCTTGGTTTTCCCTGGTTTGAATCACGTAGAAATGTGTTACCACACTGAAGCACACAGTTAAACTTGGTTTCAATCAATATTTGAGTGGATAAAACCGGTTAGGTCTGGGTTAGGTCTGGGTTATGCCCGCATTTTGCTCATGATTTTGCCTTCTTCGCATACTTGTTGGCCAGATCCTGGGTTTTTTCGGGTTTGAATTACGCAGTAATGTGGTTCCACACTGAAACAGACCTCTAAACTTGGTTTCGATCAATATTTTAGAGGATAAAACCGGTTAGGTCTGGGTCAGGTCTGGGTTATACCCGCATCTGGCTCATGATTATGCCTTCTTCGCATACTTGTTGGCCAGATCCTGAGTTCTTTCGGGTTTGAATCACGTAGTAATGTGGTACCACACAGTAACAGTCAATTCATCCTGGATGCGGTCAGTATTTTAGTCGGTAACACCGGTTAGGTCTGGGTTAGGTCTGGGTTATGCCCCCATCTGGCTCATGATTTTGCTTTCTTCGCATACTTTTTGGCGAGATCCTGGGTTTTTTTGGGGTTTGAATCGCGTAGTAATGTGGTACCACACAGTAACAGTCAATTAAACCTGGATTCGGTCAGTATTTTAGTCGGTAACACCGGTTAGGTCTGGGTTAGGTCTGGGTTATACCCGCATCTGGCTCATGATTATGCCTTCTTCGCATACTTGTTGGCCAGATCCTGAGTTCTTTCGGGTTTGAATCACGTAGTAATGTGGTACCACACAGTAACAGTCAATTAAACCAGGATTCGGTCAGTATTTTAGTCGGTAACACCGGTTAGGTCTGGGTTAGGACTGGGTTATGTCCGCATCTGACTCATGATTTTGCCTTTTCCGCATTCTAGTTGGCCAGATCCTTGGTTTTCCCTGGTTTGGAACACGTAGAAATATGATATCACACTGAAACAGACAATTAAACCTGGGTTCGATCAATATTTTAGAGGATGACACCAGTTGGATCTGGGTTATGCCCGCCCTGGCTCGTGATTTTGCCTTCTTCGCATAATTGTTGGCCAGATCCTGGGTTTTTTCGGGTTTGAATTATGCAGTAATGTGGTTCCACACTGAAACAGTCAATTAAACCTGGATTCGGTCAGTATTTTAGTCGGTAACACCGGTTAGGTCTGGGTTAGGTCTGGGTTATGCCCCCATCTGCCTCATGATTTTGCTTTCTTCGCATACTTTTTGGCGAGATCCTGGGTTTTTTTGGGGTTTGAATCGCGTAGTAATGTGGTACCACACAGTAACAGTCAATTCATCCTGGATGCGGTCAGTATTTTAGTCGGTAACACCGGTTAGGTCTGGGTTAGGTCTGGGTTATGCCCGCATTTTGCTCATGATTTTGCCTTCTTCGCATACTTGTTGGCCAGATGCTGGGTTTTTTCGGGTTTGAATCACGTGGTAATGTGGTACCACACTGAAACAGACAATTTAACCTGGTTTCGATCAATATTTTAGGGGATGAAACAAGTTGGGTCTGGTTTCTGCCCGCATCTGGCTCATGATTTTGCCTTCTTCGCATAATTGTTGGCCAGATCCTGGGTTTTTTCGGGTTTGAATTACGCAGTAATGTGGTTCCACACTGAAACAGACCTCTAAACTTGGTTTCGATCAATATTTTAGAGGATAAAACCGGTTAGGTCTGGGTTAGGTCTGGGTTATGCCCGCATCTGGCTCATGATTTTGCCTTCTTCGCATACTTGTCGTCCAGATCCTGGGTTTTTTCGGGTTTGAATCACGTAGTAATGTGGTATCACACTGAAACAGTCAATTAAACCTGGTATCGATCCACATTTTAGAACATAACGCCGGTTAGGTCTGGGTTAGGTCTGGGTTGTGGCCGCATCTGGCTCATGATTTTGCCTACTTCGCATACTTGTCGTCCAGATCCTGGGTTTTTTCGGGTTTGAATCACGTAGTAATGTGGTATCACACTGAAACAGTCAATTAAACCTGGTATCGATCCACATTTTAGAACATAACGCCGGTTAGGTCTGGGTTAGGTCTGGGTTGTGGCCGCATCTGGCTCATGATTTTGTATTCTTCGCATAGATGTTGGTCAGATCCTGGGTTTTTTCGCGTTTGAATCACGTAGTATTGTGGTACCACACTGAAACAGTCAATTCATCCTGGATGCGGTCAGTATTTTAGTCGGTAACACCGGTTAGGTCTGGGTTAGGACTGGGTTATGCCCGCATCTGGCTCATGATTTAGCCTTCTTCGCATGCTTGTTGGCCAGATCCAGAGTTTTTTCGGGTTTGAATCACGTAGTAATGTGGTACCACACTGAAACAGTCAATTAAACCTGGATTCGGTCAGCATTTTAGTCGGTAACACCGGTTAGGTCTGGGTTAGGTCTGGGTTATGCCCCCATCTGGCTCATGATTTTGCTTTCTTCGCATACTTTTTGGCGAGATCCTGGGTTTTTTTGGGGTTTGAATCGCGTAGTAATGTGGTACCACACAGTAACAGTCAATTAAACCTGGATTCGGTCAGTATTTTAGTCGGTAACACCAGTTAGGTCTGGGTTAGGTCTGGGTTATGTCCGCGTCTGGCTCATGATTCTGCCTTCTTCGCATACTTGTTGGCCAGATGCTGGGTTTTTTCGGGTTTGAATCACGTGGTAATGTGGTACCACACTGAAACAGACAATTTAACCTGTTTTCGATCAATATTTTAGCGGATGAAACAAGTTGGGTCTGGGTTCTGCCCGCATTTGGCTCATGATTTTGCCTTCTTCGCATAATTGTTGGCCAGATCCTGGGTTTTTTCGGGTTTGAATTACGCAGTAATGTGGTTCCACACTGAAACAGACCTCTAAACTTGGTTTCGATCAATATTTTAGAGGATAAAACCGGTTAGGTCTGGGTCAGGTCTGGGTTATGCCCGCATCTGCCTCATGATTTTGCCTTCTTCGCATACTTGTTGTCCAGATCCTGGGTTTTTTCGGGTTTGAATCACGTAGTAATGTGGTATCACACTGAAACAGTCAATTAAACCTGGTATCGATCCACATTTTAGAACATAACACCGGTTAGGTCTGGGTTAGGTCTGGGTTGTGGCCGCATCTGGCTCATGATTTTGTTTTCTTCGCATTGATGTTGGTCAGATCCTGGGTTTTTTCGCGTTTGAATCACGTAGTATTGTGGTACCACACTGAAACAGTCAAATAAACCCGGATGCGGTCAGTATTTTAGTCGGTAACAACGGTTAGGTCTGGGTTAGGACTGGGTTATGTCCCCATCTGGCTCATGATTTTGCCTTTTCCGCATCCTAGTTGGCCAGATCCTTGGTTTTCCCTGGTTTGAATCACGTAGAAATGTGTTACCACACTGAAGCACACAGTTAAACTTGGTTTCAATCAATATTTGAGTGGATAAAACCGGTTAGGTCTGGGTTAGGTCTGGGTTATGCCCGCATTTTGCTCATGATTTTGCCTTCTTCGCATACTTGTTGGCCAGATCCTGGGTTTTTTCGGGTTTGAATTACGCAGTAATGTGGTTCCACACTGAAACAGACCTCTAAACTTGGTTTCGATCAATATTTTAGAGGATAAAACCGGTTAGGTCTGGGTCAGGTCTGGGTTATACCCGCATCTGGCTCATGATTATGCCTTCTTCGCATACTTGTTGGCCAGATCCTGAGTTCTTTCGGGTTTGAATCACGTAGTAATGTGGTACCACACAGTAACAGTCAATTCATCCTGGATGCGGTCAGTATTTTAGTCGGTAACACCGGTTAGGTCTGGGTTAGGTCTGGGTTATGCCCCCATCTGGCTCATGATTTTGCTTTCTTCGCATACTTTTTGGCGAGATCCTGGGTTTTTTTGGGGTTTGAATCGCGTAGTAATGTGGTACCACACAGTAACAGTCAATTAAACCTGGATTCGGTCAGTATTTTAGTCGGTAACACCGGTTAGGTCTGGGTTAGGTCTGGGTTATACCCGCATCTGGCTCATGATTATGCCTTCTTCGCATACTTGTTGGCCAGATCCTGAGTTCTTTCGGGTTTGAATCACGTAGTAATGTGGTACCACACAGTAACAGTCAATTAAACCAGGATTCGGTCAGTATTTTAGTCGGTAACACCGGTTAGGTCTGGGTTAGGACTGGGTTATGTCCGCATCTGACTCATGATTTTGCCTTTTCCGCATTCTAGTTGGCCAGATCCTTGGTTTTCCCTGGTTTGGAACACGTAGAAATATGATATCACACTGAAACAGACAATTAAACCTGGGTTCGATCAATATTTTAGAGGATGACACCAGTTGGATCTGGGTTATGCCCGCCCTGGCTCGTGATTTTGCCTTCTTCGCATAATTGTTGGCCAGATCCTGGGTTTTTTCGGGTTTGAATTATGCAGTAATGTGGTTCCACACTGAAACAGTCCTCTAAACTGGGTTTCGATCAATATTTTAGAGGATAAAACCGGTTAGGTCTGGGTTAGGTCTGGGTTATGCCTGCATCTAGCTCATGATTTTGTTTTCTTCGCATACTTTTTGGCGAGATCCTGGGTTTTTTCGAGTTTGAATCACGTAAAAATGTGGTAGCAGACAGTAACAGTCAATTAAACCTGGATTCGGCCAGTATTTTAGTCAGTTACACCGGTTAGGTCTAGGTTAGGTCTGGGTTAGGACTGGGTTATGCCCGCATCTGGCCCATGATTTTGCCTTCTTCGCATGCTTGTTGGCCAGATCCTGGGTTTTTTCGGGTTTGAATCACGTAGTAATGTGGTACCACACAGTAACAGTCAATTAAACCTGGATTCGGTCAGTATTTTAGTCGGTAACACCAATTAGATCTGGGTTAGGTCTGGGTTATGCCCGCATCTGGCTCATGATTTTGCCTTCTTCGCATACTTGTTGTCCAGATCCTGGGTTTCTTCGGGTTTGAATCACGTAGTAATGTGGTATCACACTGAAACAGTCAATTAAACCTGGTATCGATCCACATTTTAGAACATAACACCGGTTAGGTCCGGGTTAGGTCTGGGTTATGCCCGCATCTGGCTCATGATTTAGCCTTCTTCGCATGCTTGTTGCCCAGATCCTGTGTTTTTTCGGGTTTGAATCACGTAGTAATGTGGTACCACACTGAAACAGACAATTTAACCTGGTTTCGATCCACATTTTAGAACATAACACCGGTTTGGTCTGGGTTAGGTCTGGATTATGCCCGCTTCTGGCTCATGATTTTGCCTTCTTCGCATACTTTTTGGCGAGATCCTGGGTTTTTTTGGGGTTTGAATCACGTAGTAATGTGGTACCACACAGTAACAGTCAATTAAACCTGGATTCGGTCAGTATTTTATTCCGTAACACCAGTTAGGTCTGGGTTAGGTCTGGGTTATGCCCGCGTCTGGCTCATGATTCTGCCTTCTTCGCATACTTGTTGGCCAGATGCTGGGTTTTTTCGGGTTTGAATCACGTAGTAATGTGGTACCACACTGAAACAGACAATTTAACCTGGTTTCGAGCAATATTTTAGGGGATGAAACCAGTTGGGTCTGGGTTCTGCCCGCATCTGGCTCATGATTTTGCCTTCTTCGCATAATTGTTGGCCAGATCCTGGGTTTTTTCGGGTTTGAATTACGCAGTAATGTGGTTCCACACTGAAACAGACCTCTAAACTTGGTTTCGATCAATATTTTAGAGGATAAAACCGGTTAGGTCTGGGTTAGGTCTGGGTTATGCCCACATCTGGCTCATGATTTTGCCTTCTTCGCATACTTGTTGTCCAGATCCTGGGTTTTTTCGGGTTTGAATCACGTAGAAATGTGGTAGCACACAGTAACTGTCAATTAAACCTGGATTCGGCCAGTATATTAGTCAGTTACACCGGTTAGGTCTAGGTTAGGTCTGGGTTAGGACTGGGTCATGCCCGCATCTGGATCATGATTTTGCCTTCTTCGCATACTTGTTGGCCAGATCCTTGGTTTTCCCTGATTTGAATCACGTAGAAATGTGGTACCACACTGAAGCAGACAGTTAAACCTGGTTTCGATCCACATTTTAGAACATAACACCGGTTTGGTCTGGGTTAGGTCTGGATTATGCCCGCTTCTGGCTCATGATTTTGCCTTCTTCGCATACTTGTTGGCCAGATCCAGGGTTTTTTCGGGTTTGAATCACGTAGTAATGTGGTACCACACAGTAACAGTCAATTCATCCTGGATGCGATCAGTATTTTAGTCGGTAACACCGGTTAGGTCTGGGTTAGGACTGGGTTATGCCCGCATCTGGATCATGATTTTGCCTTCTTCGCATACTTGTTGGCCAGATCCTGGATTTTTTCGGGTTTGAATCACGTAGTAATGTGGTACCACACAGAAACAGACAATTTATCCTGGTTTCGATCAATATTTTAGAGGATAAACCCGGTTGGATCTGGGTTAGGTATGGGTTATGCGCGCATCTGGCTCATGATTTTGCCTTCTTCGCATAGATGTTGGCCGGATCCTGGGTTTTTTCGGGTTTGAATCACGTAGTATTGTGGTACCACACTGAAACAGTCAATTAAATCTGGTTTCGATCAATATTTTGGAGGATGAAACCGGTTTGGTCTGGGTTAGGTCTGGGTTATGTCCGCATCTGGCTCATGATTGTGCCTTTTCCGCATTCTAGTTGGCCAGATCCTTGGTTTTCCCTGATTTGAATCACGTAGAAATGTGGTACCACACTGATGCAGACAGTTAAACCTGGTTTCGATCCACATTTTAGAGGATAAAACCGGTTAGGTCTGGGTTAAGGCAGGGTTATGCCCACATTTTGCTCATGATTTTGCCTTCTTCGCATACTTGTTGTCCAGATCCTGGGTTTTTTCGGGTTTGAATCACGTAGTAATGTGGTATCACACTGAAACAGTCAACTAAACCTGGTATCGATCCACATTTTAGAACATAACACCGGTTAGGTCTGGGTTAGGTCTGGGTTACGGCCGCATCTGGGTCATGATTTTGTTTTCTTCGCATACTTTTTGGCGAGATCCTGGGTTTTTTCGGGTTTGAATCACGTAGAAATGTGGTAGCACACAGTAACAGTCAATTAAACCTGGATTCGGCCAGTATATTAGTCAGTTACACCGGTTAGGTCTAGGTTAGGTCTGGGTTAGGACTGGGTCATGCCCGCATCTGGATCATGATTTTGCCTTCTTCGCATACTTGTTGGCCAGATCCTGGGTTTTTTCGGGTTTGAATCACGTAGTAATGTGGTACCACACAGAAACAGACAATTTAACCTGGTTTCGATCAATATTTTAGAGGATAAACCCGGTTGGATCTGGGTTAGGTATGGGTTATGCCCGCATCTGGCTCATGATTTTGCCTTCTTCGCATAGATGTTGGCCAGATCCTGGGTTTTTTCGGGTTTGAATCACGTAGTATTGTGGTACCACACTGAAACAGTCAATTAAACCTGGTTTCGATCAATATTTTAGAGGATGAAACCGGTTTGGTCTGGGATAGGTCTTGGTTATGTCCGCATCTGGCTCATGGTTGTGCCTTTTCCGCATTCTAGTTGGCCAGATCCTTGGTTTTCCCTGATTTGAATCACGTAGAAATGTGGTACCACACTGAAGCAGACAGTTAAACCTGGTTTCGATCCACATTTTAGAACATAACACCGGTTTGGTCTGGGTTAGGTCTGGATTATGCCCGCTTCTGGCTCATGATTTTGCCTTCTTCGTATACTTGTTGGCCAGATCCAGGGTTTTTTCGGGTTTGAATCACGTAGTAATGTGGTACCACACAGTAACAGTCAATTCATCCTGGATGCGATCAGTATTTTAGTCGGTAACACCGGTTAGGTCTGGTTTAGGTCTGGGTTATGCCCGCATCTGGCTCATGATTTTGCCTTCTTCGCATAGATGGTGGCCAGATCCTGGGTTTTTTCGGGTTTGAATCACGTAGTAATGTGGTACCACACAGTAACAGTCAATTCATCCTGGATGCGGTCAGTATTTTAGTCGGTAACACCGGTTAGGTCTGGGTTAGGACTGGGTTATGCCCTTCGAGGAGTTCGCCATAGAGCGGCGGAACCTCCAACGCGCCATCCGAGACGCCAAGGCACGGGCATGGAAAGACCTCCTCGGGGAACTGAACAGAGATCCGTGGGGGCGCCCGTACAGGCTTGTAATGGACAAGCTTCGTCCATGGGCGCCCCCTCTGACGGAGACTCTCGACCTCCAGTTTTTAGAGGAGGTGGTATCAACCCTGTTCCCGGGGTCTAACCGGGTTGGGGTACCACCTCCTCGAGAACCCTGGGACCCTGCCATCTGGTCCCAGGAACTGGAGGTCACTCCCGAGGAGATGGGCCGAGCCGTTCGTCGGATGAGGGCTCGGAGGGTTGCTCCGAGTCCCGACGGCATGCCCGGCCAGGTGTTGGCCTGTGCCCTTGGCGTCTTGAGCCCGCGGTTTGGGAGGCTGCTTAGCGGTTGCCTCCGCCGAGGGGAATTCCCCTCGCCCTGGCAGGCGGCGCGGCTGGTCCTTCTTCGGAAGGCGGGAAGGCCCGCAGGTACGCCCTCTGCGTACCGGCCGGTGTGTTTGTTGGATGAGGCGGGCAAGCTCTTTGAGCGCATAGTGGCTGCCCGCCTCTCCAACCACCTGTCCACAGTGGGACCCGACTTGGCCGCCTGCCAATTCGGCTTTAGAGAGGGACGGTCCACCCTCGATGCCATCGAGCTGGTCCGTTCCCTCTCTCAGGGGGCCACCTCCCAGGGTAGGGTGGTTCTGGCGATATCACTAGATATCGTCAATGCCTTTAACACCCTGCCCTGGGAGGCGATTATGGGGGCGCTAGAGTTTCATCGGGTGCCCCCATATCTGAGGAGGATAGTTGGGTCCTACCTGAGCGACAGGTGGATCAGTTGCACCGGCCGAGACGGAGTTACGATGCGGAGGGGGGTTGTACGCGGTGTTCCGCAGGGGTCGGTTCTAGGACCCTTGCTATGGAACATCGGGTACGACTCGGTACTGCGGGCCCCTCTGCCCACTGACGTAGCGCTGGCGTGTTATGCCGATGACACGCTGGTGCTCGTCAGCGGGTCAGACTGGAGAGGGACAGCGCGCGCCGCGGAGGTGACGGTGGCCACCGTCGTCGCCGAAATCCGCAGGCTGGGCCTAGAGGTGGCACCCCAGAAAACGGAGGCCATGTACTTTCAAAAACTTGGCCCCCGTGGGGTTCCGCCGGCCGGCCTGCGGATCCGAGTTGGGACAGCCTACGTCGAGGTGAAGGCCCATATGAAGTATCTGGGCCTGATCCTCGACAGCCGTTGGCGCTTCATCGAGCATTTCGACCGCTTGGCCCCCCGTGTGGAGAGGGCGGCTGCCGCGTTAGGCCGCCTTCTTCCGAATATCGGGGGGCCTGATGCTGGAGTCCGCCGCCTCTATGTAGAGGTGGTGCGTTCAATTGCCCTCTACGGGGCCCCAATTTGGGCCCTGCAACTGGATGCCAGCCGGCGCAGCACGGAGATGCTGCGCCGCGTCAACCGTCGGCTGGCAATCCGGGTGGTAAGAGGGTATCGCACCATCTCCCACGAGGCGGCGACTACCCTGGCGTGTCTCCCGCCCTTGGAGCTCCTAGCCTGGAGAAACCAATTGGTTTTCCGGCATTCCAGGGAGCTTCAGGAGGCTGGGAGGCCGCCAGAGGAGAGGAGGCAAGCGGTCGAAGCGACGAGGCGCCATGCCCAACGGACCGTTTTGTTTGTGTGGTTCCGCCAACTAATTCAGGCTGGTGGAGCCGCACAACGGTCCGTTGGTGCAGTCCTGCTACATTGGCAAGAGTGGCAGGACAAACCGGGTAGGCTGTCCTACAGGATGACACAGGTGCTCACCGGGCATGGTTGCTTTGGTGAGTACCTGTGTCGAATCGGGAAGGAGGCGACGGCGGTGTGCCACCACTGTGGGGGCCCTCAAGACACGGCGCAGCACACGTTGGCAGCATGCCCAGCGTGGGCAGACGAGCGCCGTGTCCTGCAACAGGAAGTTGGGAGGAACCTCTCGCTGGCCACAGTAATTGGCAAGATGGTGGCCAGCGAGAG